>NC_057805.1:392534090-392856725 GCF_018294505.1 Triticum aestivum
AGTGTTCCTGAAGAGGACAAAGGACGGACGGTCAATCATCCACACGCACTAGCCTAAAGTTGCAAAGACCTTCAACATGAATGAAAGCTCAATATTCACCTTCCGCTTCAGCAGTTTTCTAGATGAGATGCATCTGTCTATACACCGTCTATGATGCTAATTCGAAAGGTTCTACATGTTGCATGTGAAAGTTGGTGCTGGTGCAGTTGTGTAATGGGGTAGCTGAGTGCTGAAGCTATATCATGTTGTACTCTGATGTATTTCAATTATGAAATTCTACTTCCTTAATATGGAAATGAAATATATTATGTGTTTAATATGAATGTTAATTAGATTAATAAATGGATTATAAATAATAGGGCAATTAGCCAGCTAATGGTGAATTAGCTTGCTAATTGGGTTTTGCTATTGCAAACGGTTGTTGAAACAATACCGTGGGCGATGACCTCAGGCAACGCACACAGTTTCTAGGAATAAACCGTGTTGGATCAATGAACAATCACACACGACTTTCTCTTGAAAATTGTTTGCATTAGGCCACCTTGCGCAAACGTTCACCATAGAAAAACGGTGTCTGATGGACAACCTTTGCCACATAGTTTCTTCTACGGACCGTGTGTGGTACATTCAATAACGCGAACGATTTAACGGGAAAAATTGTGTGTGATGTACCTATGAGCGGAACGTTTTCCTTGGAGCGACTGTGTGGGATGTACATACGAACGGAAACGTTTAGCGGGGACTAACTGTGTGGGATGTACTTGCGACCGGAAACAATTTCGTCGTATAATTGTATTTTTTAGCTCTACTGTACGTATTTCCGTATTTGAGTGCTCGCCGGTCGCACACGACCTCATTTTGCCGAGCGTGTGTGCCAGGAGGGCATATCCTTGACGGTTTCTTGGCCGTGTGGGAAGGACCCCCCTATCGCCCACACTCACAAGGTGACGGTTCCAAATGCCGTCATGGAAAGGAGTTAAAAACCGTTTGTATAGGACCGACGCGTACCAGTGTCATCTTTGCCTAAAAATAGTATTGATTCATGGAACAAGTGTAAAGATGCTTTTATTTCTAAGTATTTTCCTCCCGCTAAGAGCATCTCCCTTACAAATATAATTAAATTTAAGCAACTTGATCATGAACATGTTGCGCAATCTTGGGTGAGGATGAAATTGCTGATAAGAAATTGCCCTACTCATGGTTTATGTTTACGGATGATCATATAAAAAAATTATGCTGGATTGAATTTTGCATCTAGAAATCTTTTAGATTCCATCATGGGAGGTACTTTTATGGAAATAACATTAGGAGAAGCTACTAAACTCCTAGACAATATTATGGCGAATTACTCTCAATGGCATACCAAAAGATCTACTAGTAAAAAGGTGCATGCATTTGAAGAAAATAATACTTTGAGTGGAAAGATGGATGAACTTATGAAGTTGATTTCTGGTAAGAGTGCTCCTATTGATCCTAGTGATATGCCTTTGTCCACTTTGATTGAGAATAATAATGAACCTATGGATGTGAATTTTGTTGGTAGGAACAATTTTGGTAATAATGCGTATAGAGGTAATTTCAACCCTAGGTCGTTTCCTAGTAATTCCTCAAATAATTGTGGTAATTCCTACAACAATTCTTATGGAAATTATAATAAAAATAACTCTGATCTTGAGAATAATATTAAAGATTTCATTAATTCTCAAAATATTTTTAATGCTATGGTAGAACAAAAATTGCTTAAGATTGATGATTTGGCTAGGAACGTTGATAGAATTTCTCATGAGATTGATTATTGTATGATTAGGTCTGTGCCACCCAATATTGATATTAATGAATCTCTGAAGGCTATTAAAATTTCTATGTATGAATGTAAAGAGAGAACCGCTAGGATGCGTGCTAACAGAGATTGGCTAGAAAAAGCATGTTCTTATAGTTTTTGTGATAATAATGATGAAGATCTTAAAGTGTTTGGTGTTACTCCTATTGAATCTTTGTTTGCTAATATAAATCTTGATAAATATGGGACCGGATATGAGTCAACTTTAGCTAGAAGGCGTCCCAATAATTTGGAGGGTGAAGATCTTAATAAAAAATATTGATAAAAGTGGGATTGGTGAGGTCAAAACTTTAAGGAGTGATGAACCCGCTCTTTTGGATTTAAAGGACTTTAATTATGATAATTGCTCTTTAATAGGTTGTAGTTCATTGTTGCAATCCATGCTAAATTCACCTCATGCTTATAATCAAAATAATGCTTTTACTAAATATATTGCTGATGCTATGGTGAAATCTTTTGAAGAAAAACTTGAGTTGGAAGTTTCTATCCCTAGGAAGCTTTATGATGAGTGGGAACCTACTATTAAGATTAAAATTAAATATTATGAGTGCAATGCTTTGTCTGATTTGGGTGCTAGCGTTTCCACTATTCCAAAAACTTTATGTGATGTGCTAGGTTTCCATAAAATTGATGATTGTTCTTTGAATTTTCATCTAGCGGATTTCACTATTAAGAAACCTATGGGAAGGATTAATGATGTTCTTATTTTTGCAAATAGGAATTACACTACTGGAATCAGCTACTTTGCCATCTGCCAGCTCTTTGCCGTCTGCTAGCAGACGGCAAAGAAGCTCTTTGCCATCAGCTACCCAAAAGCTGACGGCAAAGAACTGGCTGATGGCAAAGACTTTCTTTGCCATCAGCCAGTTCTTTGCCGTCCGCTAGCTGACGGCAAAGAGGGAGGGGGCCCCACTGACGAGCTGCTGAAAAAAAACTTAACGGCCCCCTCTTTGCCGTCTGCTAGCAGACGGCAAAGAGCAAAAAAGCGGATGACAAAGGGGGCGGACGGCAAAGATTTAACATATCTAACGGCCGCGCCCCACCCCGCCCTGTTTCTCTCCCTGCTCTTCACACGCGCGCCGCCGCCCCCACCACTCGCCGCCGCCCGGTCGCCCCACCACCCCGCCGCCCCACCGGCCCCCCGCCCCGTCGCCACTGCCGCCCGGCGCCGTCGCCCCACCACCCGGCGCTCCACCGGCCCCCCGCCACGTCGCCCCCGCCGCCCTACCGTCTCGGCGCCGCCGCGCCCCGGCCCCCCTGCGCCCCACCGCCCCGGGCCCGGCGCCGCCGCCCCAGGCCGCCCCGCCCCCTCCTCCACCGGCTACTTCCTCCACCGCCCCGCCCCCCTCCTCCACCGGCCCTGCCCCAGGTGAGCTCTACCTCCTCTTTTTTTCCTTTTTTCTGTTTTTTTAGTTTTAGGTTTATGTTTAGTTTAGATTTAGTTTTAGTTTTAGTTTTAGGTTTAGTTTTAGGTTTAGTTTTAGTTTAGTTTTAGGTTTAGATTTAGTTTTTTCCTTTTTTCTGTTTTTTAGTTTTAGGTTTATGTTTAGTTTAGATTTAGTATTAGTTTTAGTTTTAGTTTTAGATTTAGGTTTAGTTTTAGGTTTAGTTTAGTTTGAGGAAAGAAGAAGAAGAAGAAAAAAAGAGGAGAGGAGGAGAAGAAGAAGAGGAAAAAGGAAAGGAAGAAGAAGAAGAGGAGGAGGAGAAGAAAAAAGAAGAAGAGGAAGAAGAAGAAGAAGAAGAAGAAAAAAGAGGAGAGGAGGAGAAGAAGAAGAGGAAAAAGGAAAGGGGGAAGAAGAAGAAGAAGAAGAAGAAGAAGGAAAAAAAGGAAGAAAAGGAAGAAGAGGAAGAAGAAGAAAAGGAAAAAACCCCGACCCGACACGGCACCCCGACCCCGACCCGGCACCCCGACACGACACCCCGACCCCTAGACCCCGACCCCGACCCCGACCCCGACCCCGACCCCGACCCCGACACCCCGACCCCGAGCCTGACCCGACACCCCGACCCCGACACCGACACGGCACCCCGACCCCGACCCGACACCCCGACCCCGAGACCCCGGCCCCGACCCCGACACGGCACCCCGACACCGACACGACACCCCGACCCCCGACACCTCCCGAAAAGGTGTTCTTTGGCCTTCCAGAGGCCGACGGGGTCATATATTTGTGAATTATTAGTTAGGTCATATATTTTTCGATTTTGTTATGAAAAACATCATATATAATTGTGTTGATCGGGTAGTTTTAAATGTGCAGTTGTTTCATCGCTGCGAGGTTTGGTGTTCGACGACCTCGCCGTGCGTTTGACGAGCTCTGCCCCTTCGTTCGTGGGTGAGCACAAATGACATGTCCTCCTCCCCCATTAATTATTTGATCTATTCTGATGAAACTTGATAGCTAGCTATATATGTGTCTTGAATCATCAGTATGCGTAACCAATATGTGTCTCCTGTTCGAAAGCGTCATAGTTATAAATATGCATGCATTTGCATATTTATAACCTTGATTCTTTCGAATTGTCCAACGCTATCCATGGACAGCCCGAGTATGTTTAGATTGGGTTCATTTTCCCATATGCTTTGCTCCGGATCCGACGCATAAATTTCGTCAGTGCCTCCCCTGTTGTTCTCCGGGTACACATCCTCTCTGTTTATTGCAGAGACGTGTATCAGGAGAACAGCGGGGAGGTGCTGCCGAAATTTTGCGTAGGATCCGGAGCATAGCATGGGAAAATGAACCCAATCTAAACATACTCGGGTGGGATTAGGACCTATGATTACCTATTAGAGTGTAGGTTGCATGGACGTAATAAAATTGACAAAGTAGATCAACTGATGAATATATACATGGTGAATTATATATATATATATATATATATATATATATATTTGTTGTGTGTCTAGTAGCTCTGAAAGTCAAGATGAGTGATCGTGCGTGGATGTACACCGGTCACACTGGTCAGAACAAATGGAGCACTGAATGGTTCACAAAAACCAAGGGGTTTGTGCGAGCCGCATTTGCAAATGGCCAGAGGAAAACCTGGTGCCCCTGTTTACGGTGCGGCAATTGGGAAAAGAGGACAGAGGCTGAAATGGGCAAACACCTGCAGAAGAGTGGTTTTACGCCCGATTATACGGTGTGGACATTTCATGGTGAGTCTGCCCAACGTGACCGAGCTGAGGTGGATCGTTGTCGCACCGACGAGAATGGTACCGGGATGGAAAACATGGTGCAAGACTTCGATGATGCTCGGGATTCGGACGAGGAGATGGAGGAATCTGCAAAGGCCTTCAATGAAATGTTGGAGTCTTCAAAACGTCCGCTCCATGAGCACACTGAGCTTTGTCAGTTGGATGCCATCTCACAAGTAATGGCTCTGAAGGCTCAGTTCAACTTGGGCAGAGAATGCTACGATGCAATGATGACAGTATTTGGACGCTTTCTACCCAAAGGCCATGTAATGCCTGCAAACCTGTACCAGTCGGACAAAATCCTCCGTGCACTGAAGATGCCCTATGATAAGATACATGCCTGTGAGAAAGGATGTGTCTTGTTTAGGCTTAACTATGCGGACTTGAACTATTGTCCCATTTGCAAGTCTTCCAGGTATGTTGTGGTAGACAACGGTATGGGTGAGAAGACACAGACCAAAATCCCCGTTAGTGTTCTTTGGTATATGCCAATCGTACCAAGACTTCAACGTCTTTTCATCGTCGAAGAGACGGCCAGACAGATGACATGGCACAAAACGGGCAAAAGAACCAAACTAGATGCAGATGGGAATCTGATGATTGTACACACATCGGATGGTGTTGCGTGGAAAAAGTTTGATGAATTACATGGTGATAAGGCGGCAGATCCGAGGCATCCTCGAGTCGGCATCAGCACGGATGGGTTCAGTGTGTTTGGTATGACGGTAGCCCAATACAGTTGTTGGCCCGTATTTGTCTTTCCACTCAATCTCCCGCCCGGACAGATTATGCAAAGAAAGAACATTTTCCTGACGTTGATAATTCCAGGGCCCAACTATCCGGGGAAAAATATGAATGTGTACATGCAGCCGCTTAAGGACGAATTGCAAGAAGCCTGGGATAATGGGTTCAAGACATACGACGCCTATAGCAAACGGAACTTCATAATGCGTGTCTGGTACATGTACTCGACGCATGACTTGCCGGCGTATGCGCTATTCGTTGGCTGGCTTGTGCATGGAAGGTTCCCGTGCCCCACATGCAAGGGAGCTCTTGAGTTTCGTTGGCTTCAGGCCGGTCGCAAGTTTTCTTGCTTCGACATGCATAGGCAGTTCCTGAATCCTTGCCATAAGTTCAGGAAAGACAAGAAGAACTTCATCGGAGGTAGAGTTGTCAAAAACTCTGCACCACCTGCATTGACAGGCCAACAAACCCTGGATCAGTTAAACGCTCTTGAGCCAGATCCAGAGCGTCTAGGATACTTGAAGGGTATAATTCTAAGCACGCCTGGACTCACAAAACATGGTTATGGGATCTGCCTTACTTCAAAGACCTCCTTTGCCCACACAACATCGACGTGATGCACACTGAGAAGAATATTGCCGAGGCACTTTTTGGTACATTGTTCGGCATAGATGGGAAGTCAAAGGATAATACTAAGGCTAGAGTCGATCTGGAGTTAGCTCATAAATGACATACTCTTCTTGTTCTAGTCTTCTTCTTGTTCTACTCTTCTTGTTCTAGTCTTCTTCTTGTTCTACTCTTCTTGTTCTAGTCTTCTTATTCTAGTCACCTATTTCTAACTTTCTTATTTTGCCATTTTGCAGATTTCATTATGTGCTGGATGGAGTGCTTGTTCTATTCTTCTTGTTCTAGTCTTCTTATTCTAGTCACCTTAGCTATGGAGTGCTTGTTTATGTATGGATGGAACTTGTTTATGTATGAATTGATGGATGGAACTTGCTTATGTAATATGTATGGATGGAACTTGATTATGTATTAATGGATTGAACTTGCTTATGTATGAATGTATGGAACTTATGTGCTGGATATATGTGATATGAATGCCTGTGAAATATATCTATATATGTCATATATATTTGCTGTGAAAATTGTTGGATTTAATAAAAAACAGAAAAAAGAGCCAATATGCAGGCTCTTTGCCGTCTGCCACCGACGGCAACGGGCTGTTTGCCGTCTGCCGCGGACGGCAAAGAAGCCACGTGGCATCCAGCTGTGCTTCCTGGGAGCTGACCCATTTGGTCAGTTTGCCTACAGTGGCAGACGACAAAGAGTAAAGAATTTTGCCGTCAGCGGCGGACGGCAAAGGCCTGCCATGTAGTGACGTGTAGATGACATCATACGGCGGACGACAAAGACACTAGAAAGTTTGCCGTCTGCCGCGGACGGCAAAGGCCTGCCGTTAGCCACTTAACGGACTGACAGCGCAATTATTGCCGTCCGCTCTCTTTGCCGTCCGCGGCAGACGGCAAAGGGCCTTTGCCGTCAGCCGCCAGGAAGCAGACGGCAAAGTAGCTCTTTACCGTAGCCTACTTTGCCGGAGCCTTTTGCCGTCCGCGGCTGACGGCAAAGGTCTTTGCCGTCCGCCGTGGCAGACGGCAAAATAGCTGATTCCTGTAGTGTTATGTGCTCATAGATTTCATTGTGCTTGATATAGATTGCAATCCTACATGTCCTATTATTCTTAGTAGACCTTTCCTTAGAATGATTGGTGCAATTATTGATATGAAACAAGGAAACATTAGATTTCAATTTCCGTTAAGGAAGGGCGTGGAACACTTTCCAAGAAAGAAAATTCAGTTGCCATATAAATCTATTATGAGGGCCACTTATGGATTGCATACTAAAGATGATAATACCTAGATCTATGTTTTATGCCTAGCTAGGGGCGTTAAACAATAGCGCTTGTTGGGAGGCAACCCAATTTTTATGTTGTGTTTTTTGTTTTTGCTTCTGTTCTTAAATAAATACACATTATTACTTCTGTAGTAATTGTGTTTTAATGTTTTAATTAGTGTTTGAGCCAAGTAAGACCTTTGGGATGGTTTATGGTGATCGTTGATTTGATCTTGCTGAAAAACCAAAACTATTGCGTCTAGTTGGAGAATTTATGAAATTCACAGAAGCGTGATAAAATCCTGATTTTTTACAAAAGATTTACATACAAATTTCCTAGACTTTCCTAATGTTTCAGAATTTTTAAAGTTACAGAAGTATACAAAATTTCCAGATTACTATAGACTGTTCTGTTTTTGACAAATTCTGTTTTCTATGTGTTGTTTGCTTATTTTGATGAATCTATGCGTAGTATTGGGGGGTATGAACCATGGAGAAGTTGGAATACAGTAGATATAACACCAATATAAATCTAGAATGAGTTCAACGCAGTACCTAAAGTGGTGATTTATTTTATTATACTAACGGGTCTTACGAGTTTTCTGTTGTGAAGTTTTCAAGTTTTGGGTAAAGTTTTGATGGACCACGGAATAAGGAGTGGCAAGAGCCTAAGCTTGGGGATGCTCTGGATGGCATCCCCTCTTTTGTCTTCAATCCATCAGTAAATTTACTTGAGGCTATATTTTTATTCACCACATGATATGTGTTTTGCTTGGAGTGCCTTGTATGATATGAGTCTTTGCTTTTTAGTTTGCCACAGTCATCTTTGATGTACACACCTTTTGAGAGGGACACACATTAATGGTGAATATATTAGAATACTCTGTGTGCATCACTTATATGTTTTTGAGCTAGGTAGTTGCTCTAGTACTTCACTTATATGTTTTTAGAGCACGGCAATGGTTTTATTTTATAGAAATTGATGAACTCTCATGCTTAACTTATATTATTTTGAGAGTCTTTAAACAGCATGCTAATTTGCTTAGGTTAAGAATTTAGTCCTAACATGTAGGGCATCCAAGAGGGATATAATAAAACTTTCATATAAGAGCATTGAATATATGAGAAGTTTGATTTCTTGCATTTGTTTTGAGATATAAAGATGGTGATATTAGAGTCAAACTAGTGAGTAATTGTGGATCGGTAGAAACACTTGTGTTAAAGTTTGTGATTCCCATAGCATGCATGTATGGTGAACCGTTATGTGATGAAGTCAAAGCATGATTGATTTGTTGATTGTCTTCCTTATGAGTGGCGGTCGGGGACGAGCAGTGGTCTTTTCCTACCAATCTATCCCCCTAGGAGCATGCTTATTAGTACTTTGCTTTGATGGATAATAAATTTTTGCAATAAGTATGTGAGTTCTTTATGACTAATGTTGAGTACATGGATTATACGCACTCTCACCCTTCCACCAATGCTAGCCTCTCTATGTTGGGGAATGCAGTAATTTCAAAAAAAATCCTACGATCATGCAAGATCTATCTAGGAGAAGCATAGCAACGAGCAGGGAGAGTGTGTCCATGTACCCTCGTAGACCGAAAGCAGAAGCGTTTTATCAACGCGGTTGACGTAGTCGTACGTCTTCACGATCCGACCGATCCTAGCACAGGACATACGGCAACTCCGTGTTCAGCACACGTTCAGCTCGATGACGTCCCTCGTACTCTTGATCCAGTTGAGGTCGGGGCAGAGTTTTGCCAGCACGACGGCCTGGAGATGGTGATGATGAAGTTACTGACACAGGGCTTCGCCTAAGCACTACGACGATATGGCCGAGGTGTGTAACTATGGAGGGGGGCACCGCACACGGCTAAAATATCAACTTGTGTGTTCTAGGGTGCCCCCCTCCCCACGTATATAAAGAAGGGGGAGGAGGAGGCCGGCCAAGGGGAAGGCGCGCCATGGGGGGAGTCCTACTAGGACTCCAAACCTAGTAGGATTTGCCCCCCCTTTCCTATTCCAAGTGGGAGAAGGGGGGAAGGAGGAGAGAAGGAAGGAGGGGGGACGCCGCCCCCTCCCCTTGTCCAATTCGGATTGGGGCAAGGGGGGCGCGCGTCACCTCAAGGCCGGCCCTCTCTCTTCTCCACTAACACTACAGGAAACAGCTACTTTGCCGTCTGCCATGGCGGACGGCAAAGGCTCGAAAGGCGGACGGCAAAGACCTTTGCCGTCAGCCGCGGACGGCAAAAGGCTCCGGCAAAGAAGGCTACGGTAAACAGCTGCTCTGCCGTCTGCTTCCTGGCGGCGGACGGCAAAGGCTCTTTGCCGTCTGCGGCGGATGGCAAAGAGGGCGGACGGCAATATTTGCGCTGTCAGTCCGTTAAGTGGCTAACGGCAGACCTTTGCCGTCCGCCGGAGACGGCAAAGAGCCTTTGGTCTTTGCCGTCCGCCGCAGACGGCAAAGAGCCTTTGGTCTTTGCCGTCCGCCTTATGATGTCATCTACACGTCACTAGATGGCAGGTTCTTTGCCGTCTGCCACTGTAGGCAAACTGACCAGGTTCTTTGCCGTCTGCCACGGACGGCAAAGTCTTTGCCGTCTGCCACTGTAGGCAAACTGACCAAATGGGTCAGCTCCCAGGAAGCACAGTTGGCTGCCACGTGGCTTCTTTGCCGTCCGCGGCAGACGGCAAAGAGCTCTTTGCCGTCGGTGGCAGACGGCAAAGAGCCTGCATATTGTCTGTTTTTTCTGTTTTTTTGTTAAATCCCACAATTTGCACAGAAAATATATATGACATATAGATATATTTCACAGGCATTCATCACATAAACAAGTTCATACATCATTTCATACATAAAAAAGGTCCATCCATCATTTCATACATAAACAAGTTCCATCCATCATTTCATACATAAAGAAGTTCCATCCATACATAAAGTAGCACTCCATAGCTAAGGTGACTAGAATGAGAAGACAAGAATGAGAAGACAAGAATGAGAAGACAAGAAGAAGAAGAGTAGAACAAGCACTCCATCCAGCACATAATGAAATCTGCAAAATGGCAAAATAAGAAAGTTAGAAATGGATCGTTTTTGAGGTAACTAAGGTGAAATGGATCGTTTTTGAGGTAACTAAGGTGAAATGGATCTTTTTTAGCTCACTTAGGTCAAATGGATCGTTTTTGAGCTAACTTAGTTGAAATGGATCGGTTTTGAGCTAACTTTGTTGAAATGGATCATTTTTGAGCTAATTTAGTTGAAATGGATCATTTTCAGCTAACTTAGGTGAAATGGATCATTTAAGAGCTAATTTAGGTGAAATGGATCGTTTTTTAGCTCACTTAGGTCAAATGGATCGTTTATGAGCTAAATTAGTTGAAATGGATCGTTTATGAGATAACCTAGGTAAGATGGGTCATTTTGGAGTTAACGTAGGTGAAATGGGCCATTTTAAAGCTAACGTAGGTAAAATGGATCATTTAGGAGCTAATCTAGGTAAAATGGGTCATTTTTGAGCTAACTTGGATGAACTGCATCATTTATAAGCTAACCTAGGTAAAATGGGTCATTTTGGAGGAAAATAAGCTAACTCTAGGTCATTATGGTAAGCATATTGGAGGAAATAAAGCTAAGTCTAGGTCTTTATGCATTTGTTAAGCAAAACACTAGAGAAACTTACCGTGATCAGGGAGGTGTAGGAGCGGGGTGGCTAGTGCCGCTACCTGGAGAAGGATCGTGCGATGCGTTTCTGGAGTTAAGCTGCACCAAAGATCATTTCCAATGTCTCGTTAGCATTACGACACTCAAATGTTAAGACTACCAAGTAATGTCCATTCAAACTAAACTCACCGTGCTCCCAGGAGCAATCACTGGCATCGGCGGAGCGGGCTGACCGGACTTCTCGCACACAGACTGCACATTTGGTTTTCAGAACAGAGTCATACTAGTTAGTAATGAGACTCAAATGTTAAGACTAGCAAGTAATCTGCAGAAGAAACTTACCACAAGGAGCTCGTACATGGCCCTTGCCTGCATGTCATTCCGTGCCCTCTCCTCCTCCATCATCTTTCTCGTCCTCTCCTCCATCTCCCGCTGCCTCTCCGCCGCCTCCGCCAGAAGTTTCTCCGTTCTATCTCTCTCAGTCTGTATAGCAGCCTGCAACACCACTCACATGACCATTTGTAATCATTGATGGAAGCGCACACAATGTAATGGAGAAAGATAACTGAGTACGTATCACTAACCTTGATGGCGAGTTGCACTGGCCGTTCACGAGGCCTTATCTCAGGAGCGGAGCTCGACTGGCGCGCCTTGATCTCCGGGAGAGTGCTAGGACAACGGATAAGTCCATCTCCAATGGCTATGGAGCCATGGGACCTCCCGCCACCAGATATCATCACCAGCTCTGGATCAATGGGACCCTGGCTCGGGTTAAAGTCCTCCCCTTTCCTCGCCTTCCCCTCATCTCTATATCTCACGAGCTTGTTGTGGGAGGAGATGTTGGTGAAGTTGTTTGCATCATCGAGGTCAGACTGAGAGAAAGCCTTGACTTTCTTGTAAGAGCCAGTGTGGGCCATGGCATACAGGTCGTACACCTCTGGCACCTTATCCGCCTTATTGTGGCGTGCCTGAAAGAGAGAAACAATGAAAATTAGTAATTAAAGGGCTCAAGCTAGCATGATGAATGAATTGCATGAATCATGAAGCAAACCACATACCCAGTTGCGCCCGAACTGATATAAGTTGGAGCTGCCTTGATGGTGTGGCACACCTTCCATTTGGGCACGTTTGTCCTTGGCCTGGTTGTGGAGGGCTAGCCATTCTTGTGAGCACCACTCATCGACCAACACCTCCCAACAATCCATCCAATCCGCACACCATCTCGGAGGCGCCTAAGTTAGCAAATAGAAACTTGAGCGCTACGGCTAAGAATTACTAAATGAAGGAACTTAAGTAGAAGGCCTTAAGAATTACCTTCATGTACTGCTCCTTACTCAGGAACTTATCGCGGCACACCGGCTTGGTCTTCTTGATACCACGCAAGGCGTAGTAGTCTCGAACAGCCTGCACCCGAGCCTCGTGCCGTAAGTTCTGGAGTAGGCGCTTGCAGACGTTCTCGATAACATTTGCGCACTCCTCCTCGTATCCCTCCTCACACCTGTAGAATGTCTGCAATCAAATGAGACAATATTGATTAGTACAATTAATAACTAGCTAGTTGAAGATTTTGAAATGTGTAAAGGAGAAATTACCCAGAACGTCCTGATCACCATGTCTGCCCTCGTGTCGCACACGACACCGTCGATAATGACATCCGGCGGGGCCGGGGCAGCCACGTAGTGCTCCCAGCTCAACCCAAGCTCTGGAAGCCGACCCTCACCAGGCAACGTGACAAACCCCGGGAAGTTTTTCCGGCAAAGAACTCCAAGGACGGAGTTGGGCCGGCGGACACTATGATGGTGGTCCCAACCCCTGCAGCATGACAAGGCCAACGCATTAGTTATTTGAAGAAACGTGAATGCAGAAGGTACAAAAATATTAAATGCACTTACGTACCTCTCCCCATCAGGGAAGATCAACCACCTCTGCTCGCGGGTCGCCGGCACGGACGGGAGCCGTGTAGCACCACGCTGGTAGACGGTGCCACCCTCCTCCTCAAGATCAGTCGGCTCCCCACCATCATCAGCATGGCCACTCGGCTCCTCGGGCTGATCCGGCCAGGTACCCCATCCGCACGTGTGCTCCTCCGGGGTCTCGTGGGCCGAACTCTCATGGGCCGAAGGCCAGTCGACCCGAGGCTCGTGGGCCCAAGACCCGTGGACCAGAGGCTCGTGGACCGGAGTCCGTGTAGCCTCCTCCTCGGACGAGTCCACCCTAGCAGTCACGTGCTCGGGTGAAACAGCTGGGGGTGGCGGCGAGGAAGGCTCCCTAGCAGTCACCCTACCTCCTCTCCCGCGACCACGTGCCCCACCTCCTCTCTTCCTACCTCGTCCCCTGCCGGGCACCGCGGTGGACGAAGAAGGGCCCGGCGGTGTGGACATACTGTCTAGCAACGCTCGGCGAAGAGGTACGTCTGGAATCGAAGACCTCAGACCACGCGCCGAGGAAGAAGGGGCCTTGGCGCGCTCCCGACCAGCGCCCACCATCTTTCAACACCTGCCATGACAAACAGTAAACGAAATTAGTACAACATAAAAAAAAGACCGACATGAATAATAATATGTGTATCACTTAAGTGTATCATCATCAAGTACAACATTAAAAAATTTAATACCTGACACTACTAATAATCTCGATCAGTATCATCAATAAATGCATAATCATCATCATCACTATAATCAATGACGGGCTCATAGGGTTCAGTGGCATCAACATGTGCAAGGCAACCTTGACGTAATCGGTCAAGCAATGACAGGTCATCCGCAGCAGTAACCTCTTCTTGTTCCGGCTCTTCTTGTTCCTCCTCTGGGGTGATGTCGGATTCACTGTCGCTGTCTACTTCAATGTTTTGGGGTGAAGTATAGCGGTTCTTGAAACGCTTTTTGGAAAGACGTGTCTCTTGGAAGAATTCTCCTTCATATGTGTCTGGGTTAATGTGAGGTTCATAATCCTCTTCCTTTGGGGGAGATAGTCTAGCACGTGGCGGCACTTCATAAACGACATCCCAACCTTTCAGATTTGGATTAGTTTGGCAGGCCCACGGTAGATAGAATACTTGGGTCGCCTGTTGAGCCGTAATATAGACATCAGGAACATCTAAATGGGTGCTTTGGTTGATTTCAACTAGCCCTATATGTTCATGAGTTCTTCTAGTCTCCTTCGGCTGAAACCAATAACATTTGAAGACTACGACATTCGGTGGGTTTTCACCATAGAATAGAAGTTCATAAATTGCTTCAACTCTCCCATAATACTCGGTACCTCCTTCGCCGATAGCAGATACACAACAATTTGTAGACTTTCGGTCGGCCATAGATAGCTCTTTGCCATAGGTACGAAAGCGATACCCGTTGATGTCGTATTTGTCAAATGAACGGACCTTATAGTCAAAACCATTAGCGACTTGTCTCAATTCGGCGTCCATAGACTCTGAATTAGCCTACAAGTTTAATATGAAAGGATTGTTGCATTACGCACAAATTAGCGAATGAAACCGGGATAGCCGCCTACAAATTAGCCTACAAGTCTAATAGAAATTACCGTTTGTTTGAACCAAGAGATGAAACCGGGATAGCCGCCACCTTGCTTTGCGAGAAGCTCATACTCTTCGACAGAATCCTTTTGGATCACCGCTCCATACGAGAATAAGGCGACGTATCGACTGTATGAAATATCCAGGAATAAGAGCAGTTCAAAGGAAATAGAAGTTGCGAAACTATGTACCGAGAACTTACTCGATGTACGGCCGCACTTCTATCAGGTTGTTGAAGATATACAACGAAATGGTCCGCCATTGTTCGTTATCCAAAGATACTGGATTTGAAACACTGGCTGGTGCGAGATTCCCTTTGAATAGGCTGAGGTTGGATCCACCCTTTTTAGGGTCGTCAGCATTGTACCGAGGCTTCGGATTATGCAAATGACGATTTTTGGCTTCGTAGTGTGCTGTCACGAAGTTTGCCGCCTCCTCAGTGATGAATGCCTCAGCCATTGATGCTTCAATTCTACGTTTATTTTTACATTTTTGTCGAAGCGTCTTCTGCATCCTCTCAGTTGGGTAGCACCAACGATTTTGCACGGGCCCCCCCAATCTTGCCTCGGTCGGGAGATGCAAAATCAAATGTTGCATTGGATTAAAGAAGCCCGGTGGAAAGATCTTCTCTAACTTGCAGATCAACTCCGGCGCCAACTCTTCCATTTCTTCTAGCACGCTAGGCGATAGTTCTTTCGCACAAAGAACACGGAAGAAATAGCTGAGTTCTGCCAGTACTAGCCATTCATCCTCAGGGATGAAGCCACGCAACATCACCGGCATTACCCGCTCAATCCATATGTGCCAATCATGACTCTTGAGACCAAATATCTTCAATTTATCAAGACTGGCTCCCCTCTGTAGATTCGCTGCATACCCATCGGGGAACATCAACTGCATTTTCACCCACAAGATAATTTCCCTCATAGCCGGCCTTCCAAGATTGAACCATGCCTTTGGCTTCGTCCAGTTCTGCTCTCCTTTCGGTTCTTTCATGTTTTGTAACGGCCTGTCACATAGCGCCTCCAGATCGACTCTAGCCTTAGTATTATCCTTTGACTTCCCATCTATGCCGAACAATGTACCAAAAAGTGCCTCGGCGATATTCTTCTCAGTGTGCATCACGTCGATGTTGTGTGGGCAAAGGAGGTCTTTGAAGTAAGGCAGATCCCATAAGCATGTTTTGTGAGTCCAGGCGTGCTTAGAATTATACCCCTTGAAGTACCCTGGACGCTCGGGATCTGGCTCGAGAGCGTTTAACTGATCCAGGGTCTGTTGGCCTGTCAATGCATGTGGTGCAGAGTTTTTGACAACTCTACCTCTGATGAAGTTCTTCTTGTCTTTCCTGAACTTATGGCGAGGATTCAGGAACTCTCTATGCATGTCGAAGCAAGAAAACTTGCGACCGGCCTGAAGCCAACGAAACTCAAGAGCTCCCTTGCATGTCGGGCACGGGAACCTTCCATGCACACACCAGCCAACGAATAGCGCATACGCCGGCAAGTCATGCGTCGAGTACATGTACCAGACATGCATTATGAAGTTCCGTTTGCTATAGGCATCGTATGTCTTGAACCCATTATCCCAGGCTTCTTGCAATTCGTCCTTAAGCGGTTGCATGTACACATTCATATTTTTCCCCGGATAGTTGGGCCCTGGAATTATCAACGTCAGGAAAATGTTCTTTCTTTGCATAATCTGTCCGGGGGGGAGATTGAGTGGAAAGACAAATACGGGCCAACAACTGTATTGGGCTGCCGTCATACCAAACACACTGAACCCATCCGTGCTGATGCCGACTCGAGGATGCCTCGGATCTGCCGCTTTGTCACCATGTAATTCATCAAACTTTTTCCACGCAACACCATCCGATGTGTGTACAATCATCAGATTCCCATCTGCATCTAGTTCGGTTCTTTTGCCCGTTTTGTGCCATGTCATCTGTCTGGCCGTCTCTTCGACCATGAAAAGACGTTGAAGTCTTGGTACGATTGGCATATACCGAAGAACACTAACGGGGATTTTGGTCTGTGTCTTCTCACCCATACCGTTGTCTACCACAACATACCTGGAAGACTTGCAAATGGGACAACAGTTCAAGTCCGCATAGTCAAGCCTAAACAAGACACATCCTTTCTCACAGGCATGTATCTTATCATAGGGCATCTTCAGTGCACGGAGGATTTTGTCCGACTGGTACAGGTTTGCAGGCATTACATGGCCTTTGGGTAGAAAGCGTCCAAATACTGTCATCATTGCATCGTAGCATTCTCTGCCCAAGTTGAACTGAGCCTTCAGAGCCATTACTTGTGAGATGGCATCCAACTGACAAAGCTCAGTGTGCTCATGGAGCGGACGTTTTGAAGACTCCAACATTTCATTGAAGGCCTTTGCAGATTCCTCCATCTCCTCGTCCGAATCCCGAGCATCATCAAAATCTTGCACCATGTTTTCCATACCGGTACCACACTCTTTGCCACCACACTCTTTGCACCTTGTTTTTCAACATTTCATTGAAGGCCTTTTCCGAAGGCCGTTAGGATTTTTTCATACGAGCGGGGGGTGGGGGCCACCACACTCTTTGCCGTCCGCTGGCAGACGGCAAAGACCTGGCAGATGGCAAAGAGCTTCTTTGCCGTCAGCCTTTTCTTTGCCGTCTGTTTATGTGTAGCTGATGGCAAAGAGCTTCTTTGCCGTCAGCTAGCAGACGGCAAAGATCTGGCAGATGGCAAATTAGCTGATTCCAGTAGTGTAAGGCCCGTGAGGCCAAATAACTTCCCCCCCCCCCCCGGGGGGGGGGGCGGTCCGGTAACCCGTGGTACTCCGAAACTTATCCGAAACGACCCGAACCATTCCGGTGTCTGAATGTAGCCTTACAATATATTAATCTTTATCTCTCGACCATTTCGAGACTCCTCGTCATGTCCGTGATCTTATCCGAGACTCTGAACAAACTTTGGTACATCAAATCACATAACTCATAATACAAATCGTCATCGCACGTTAAGCGTGCGGACCCTACGGGTTCGAGAACTATGTAGACATGACCGAGACACATCTCCGGTCAATAACCAATAGCGGAACCTGGATGCTCATATTGGCTCCTACATATTCTACAAAGATCTTTATCGGTCAAACCTCATACAACATACGTTGTTCCCTTTTGTCATCGGTATGTTAGTTGCCCGAGATTCGATCGTCGGTATCATCATACCTAGTTCAATCTCGTTACCGACAAGTCTCTTTACTCGTTCTGTAATTCATCATCCCACAACTAACTCATTAGTCACATTGCTTGCAAGGCTAGTGATGTGCATTACCGAGAGGGCCCAGAGATACCTCTCCGAAACACGGAGTGAAAAATCCTAATCTCGATCTATGCCAACTCAACAAACACCATCGGAGACACCTGTAGAGAATATTTATAATCACCCAGTTATGTTGTGATGTTTGATAGCACACTAAGTGTTCCTTCGGTATTCGGGAGTTGCATAATCTCATAGTCAGAGGAACATGTATAAGTAATGAAGAAAGTAATAGCAATAAAACTAAACGATCATAATGCTAAGCTAACGGATGGGTCTTGTCCATCACATCATTCTCTAATGATGTGATCCCGTTCATCAAATGACAACACATGTCTATGGTCAGGAAACATAACCATCTTTGATAAACAAGCTAGTCAAGTAGAGGCATACTAGGGACACTCTGTTTGTCTATGTATTCACACATGTACTAAGTTTCCAGTTAATACAATTCTAGCATGAATAATAAACATTTATCATCATATAAGGTAATATAAATAAGAACTTTATTATTTCCTCTAGGGCATATTTCCTTCAGTCTCCCACTTGCACTAGAGTCAATAATCTAGTTCACATTGTCATGTGAGTTAACACCAATAGTTCAAATCTTTATGTGATTAGTACACATCGCCTATGTGACTAACACCAAAAGGGTTTACTAGAGTCAATAATCTAGTTCACATCGCTATGTGTTTAACACCCAAAGAGTACTAAGGTGTGATCATGTTTTGCTTGTGAGATAAGTTTAGTCAGCGGGTCTGTCACATTCAGAGCCGTATGTATTTTTGCAAATTTTCTATGTCTACAATGCTCTGCATAGAGCTACTCTAGCTAATTGCTCCCACTTTCAATATGTATCCAGATTGTGACTCAGAGTCATCCGGATCGGTGTAAAAAGCTTGCATCGACGTAAATCTTACGACGAACTCTTTATCACCTCCATAACCGAGAAATATTTCCTTAGTCCTCTTAGGTAACTAAGGATAACTTTGACCGCTGTCCAGTGATCCACTCCTAGATCACTATCATACCCCCTTGCCAAACTCATGACAAGGTACACAATAGGTCTGGTACACAATATAACATACTTTATAGAACCTATGGCTGAGGGCATAGGGAATGACTTTCATTCTCTTTTTCTATTTTCTGCCGTGGTAGGGTTTTGAGTCTTACTCAACTTTACACCTTGCAATACAGGCAAGAACTCCTTCTTTGACAGTTCCATTTTGAACTACTTAAAAATCTTGTCAAGGTATGTACTCATTGAAAAATCTTATCAAGCGTCTTGATCTATCTCTATAGATCTTGATGCCCAATATGTAAGTAGCTTCACTGAAGTCTTTCTTTGAAAATACTCCTTTCAAATACTTCTTTATGCATTCCAGAAAATTCTACATTATTTCTAATCAACAATATGTCATTCACATATACTTATCAGAAAGGCTGTAGTGCTCCCACTCACTTTCTTGTAAATACATGCTTCACTGCAAGTCTCTATAAAACTATATGCTTTGATCAACTCATCAAAGCGTATATTCCAATTCCGAGATGCTTGCACCAGTCCATAGATGGATCGCTGGAGCTTGCACATTTTTTAGCACCTTTAGGATCAACAAATCCTTCTGGTTGCATCATATACAACTCTTCTTTAAGAAATCCGTTAAGGAATGCAGTTTTGACATTAATTTGCCAGATTTCATAAAATGTGGCAATTGCTAACATGATTCAGACAGACTTATGCATCGCTACGAGTGAGAAAATCTCATCGTAGTCAACACCTTGAACTTGACAAAACCTTTTTCGACAAGCCTAGCTTTGTAGATAGCAACACTACTATCAGCGTCCGTCTTCCTCTTGAAGATCCATTATTCTCTATGGCTTGCCGATCATCGGGCAAGTCAACCAAAGTCCATATTTTGTTCTCATACATGGATCCCATCTCAGATTTCATGGCCTCAAGCCATTTCTCGGAATCTGGGCTCATCTTCGCTTCCTCATAGTTTGTAGGTTCGTCATGGTCAATTAAAATGACCTCCAGAACAAGATTACCATACCACTTTGGTGCGGACCTTACTCTGGCTGACCTACGAGGTTCGGTAGTAACTTGATCCGAAGTTTCATGATCATCATCATTAGCTTCCTCATTGATTGGTGTAGTAATCACTGGAAATTATTTATGTGATGTATTTCCAATTCGGGAGAAGGTACAATTACCTCATCAAGTTCTACTTTCCTCCCACTCACTTCTTTCGAGAGAAACTCTTTCTCTAGAAAGGATCCATTCTTAGCAACGAATATCTTGCCTTTGGATCTGTGATAGAAGGTGTACCCAACAGTCTCCTTTGGGTATCCTATTAAGACACATTTCTCCGATTTATGTTTGAGCTTATCAGGTTGAAGCTTTTTCACATAAGCATCGCAGCCCCAAACTTTAAGAAACGACAGCTGAGGTTTCTTGCCAAACCACAGTTCTTTTGATGTCCTCTCAACAGATTTAGATGGTGCCCTATTTAACGTGAATGCGGCTGTCTCTAATGCATAACCCCAAAACGATAGTGGCAAATCGGTAAGAGACATCATAAATCACACCATATCCAACAAAGTATGGTTATGACGTTCGGACACACCATTACGCTATGGTGTTCCAGGTGGCGTGAGTTGCGAAACTATTCCACATTGTTTCAAATAAAGACCAAACTCATAACTCAAATATTCGCTTCTGTGATCACGTCGTAGAAACTTTATTTTCTTGTTACGATGATTTTCTACTTTACTCTGAAATTCTTTGAACTTTTCAAATGTTTCAGACTTATGTTTCATCAAGTAGATATACCCATATCTGCTCAAATCATCTATGAAGGTCAAAAAATAACGATACCCGCCGCGAGCCTCAACCCTCATCAGATCGCATACAAAAGTGTGTATTATTCCCAATAAGCCAGTTGCTCGCTCCATTGTTCCGGAGAACGGAGTCTTAGTCATATTGCCCATGAGGCATGGTTCGCAAGCATCAAGTGATTCCAAAAGCACATCAGCATGGAGTTTCTTCATGCGCTTTACACCAATATGACCTAAACGGCAGTGCCACAAATAAGTTGCACTATCATTATTAACTTTGCATCTTTTGGCTTCAATATTATGAATATGTGTATCACTACGATCGAGATTCAATAAACCATTTATATTGAGTGTATGACCATGGAAGGTTTTATTCATGTAAATAGAACAACAATTATTCTTTGACTTAAATGAATAACCTATTGCAATAAACATGATCAAATCATATTCATGCTCAACGCAAACACCAAATAACACTTATTTTAGGTTCAACACTAATCCCGAAGGTAAAGGGAGTGTGCAATGGTGATCTTATCAACCTTGGAATCACTCCCAACACACATTATCACCTCGCCCTTAACTAGTCTCTGTTTATTTTGCAACTCCCATTTCGAGTTACTACACTTAGAACCTGAACCAGTATCAAATACTGAGGGATTGCTATAAACTCTAGTAAAGTACACATCAATAACATGTATATCAAATATACCTTTGTTCACTTTGCCATCCTTCTTATCCGCCAAGTATCAAGGGCAGTTCCACTTCCAGTGACCATTTCCTTTGCAGTAGAAACACTCAGTTTCAGGCTTTGTGTCTAGCTTTGGGCTTCTTCATGGGAGTGGCAACTCGCTTGCTATTCTTCTTGAAGTTCCCTTTCTTTCCCTTGCCCTTTTTCTTGAAACTAGTGGTCTTGCTAATAATCAACACTTGATGCTCTTTCTTGATTTCTACCTTCGCCGATTTCAGTATCGCGAAGAGGTTGGGAATCGTTTCCGTTATCCCTTGCATATTATAGTTCATCACGAAGTTCTAGTAACTCGGTGATAGTGACTAGAGAACTTTGTCAATCACTATCTTATCTGGAAGATTAACTCCCATTTGATTCAAGTGATTGTAGTACTCAGACGTTCTGAGCACATGCTCACTAGCTGAGCTATTCTCCTCCATCTTGTAGGCAAAGTACTTTGTCAGAGGTCTCATACCTCTTAACACGGGCATGAGTCTGAAATACCAACTTCAACTATTGGAACATCTCATATGCTCCATGTCGTTCAAAACATTTTTGAAGTCCCGGTTCTAAGCTGTAAAGCATGGTGCACTAAACTATTAAGTAGTCATCATACCGAGCTTGTCAAATGTTCATAACGTATGCATCTGCTCCTGCAATAGTTCTGTCAACTAGCGGTGCATCAAGGACATAATACTTCTGTGCAGCAATGAGGATAATCCTCAGATCTCGAAGCTAGTCCGCATCATTTCTACTAACATGTTTCAACTTATTTTTCTCTAGGAACATATCAGAAAATAAACGGGGAACTACATCGCGAGCTATTGATCTACAACATAGATATGCAAATACTATCAGGACTAAGTTCATGATAAATTAAAGTTCAATTAATCATATTACTAAAGAACTCCCACTTAGATAGACATCCCTCTAGTCATCTAAATGATCACGTGATCCAAATCAACTAAACCATGTCCGATCATCACGTGAGATGGAGTAGTTTTCAATGGTGAACATCACTATGTTGATCATATCTACTATATGATTCACGCTCGACCTTTCGGTCTCCAGTGTTCCGAGGCCATATATGCCTATGCCAGGATCGTCAAGTTTAACCCGAGTATTCCGCATGTGTAAAACTGGTTTGCACCCATTGTATGTGAACGTAGAGCTTATCACACCCGATCATCACGTGGTGTCTCGGCACGACGAACTGTAGAAATGGTGCATACTCAGGAAGAACACTTATATCGTGAAATTTAGTGAGAGATCATCTTATAATGCTACCACCGTACTAAGCAAAATAAGATGCATAAAAGATAAACATCACATGCAATCAAAATAAGTGATATGATATGGCCATCATCATCTTGTGCCTTTGATATCCGTCTCCAAAGCACCGTCATGATCACCATCGTCACCAGCTTGACACCTTGATCTCCATCGTAGCATTGTTGTCGTCTCGCCAACTATTGCTTCTACGACTATCGCTACCGCTTAGTGATAAAGTAAAGCAATTACATGGCGATTGCATTTCATACAATAAAGCGACAACCATAAGGCTCCTGCCAGTATCCGATAACTTTTACCAAACATGATCGTCTCATACAACAATTTATATATTATCATGTCTTGACCATATCACATCACAACACGCCCTGCAAAAACAAGTTAGACGTCATCTACTTTGTTGTTGCAAGTTTTACGTGGCTGCTACGGGCTTTTAGCAAGAACCGTTCTTACCTACGCATCAAAACCACAACGATTTTTCGTCAAGTGTGTTGTTTTAGCCTTCAACAAGGACCGGGCGTAGTCAAACACGATTCAACTAAAGTTGGAAAACAGACACCCACTAGCCACCTGTGTGCGAAGCACGTCGGTAGAACCAGTCTCATGAAGGCGGTCATGTAATGTCGGTCTGGGCCGCTTCATCCAACAATACCACCGAATCAAAGTATGACATGCTGGTAAGTAGTATGACTATTATCGCCCACAACTCTTTGTGTTCTACTCGTGCATATAACATCTATGCATAGACCTGGCTCTGATGCCACTGTTGGGGAACGTAGTAATTTCAAAAAAAATCCTACGATCACACAAGATCTATCGAGCGGGGAGAGTGTGTCCACATACCCTCTTAGACCGAAAGCGGAAGCATTTAATCAACACGGCTGATGTAGTCGTACATCTTCACGATCTGACCGATCCTAGCACCGAACGTACGGCACCTCCGTGTTCAGCACACGTTCAGCTAGATGACGCCCTCGTACTCTTGATCCTATTGAGGCCAGGGGAGGGTTTCGTCAGCACGATGGGGTGACGACGGTGATGATGAAGTTACCGGCGCAGGGCTTCGCCTAAGCACTACGACGATATAACCGAGGTGTGTAACTGTGGAGGGGGGCAGCGCACACGGCTAAAAGATCAACTTGTGTGTTCTAGGGTGGCCCCCTCCCCACGTATATAAAGGAGGGGGAGGAGGAGGCCGGCCAAGGTGAAGGCGCGCCATGGGGGGAGGGAGTCCTACTAGGACTCCAAACCTAGTAGGATTCGCCCCCCCTTTCCTATTCCAAGTGGGAGAAGGGGGGAAGGAGGAGGAGGAGAGGAGGAAGGAGGGGGCGGCGCCCCCTCCCCTTGTCCGATTCGGATTTGGGCAAGGGGGCGTGCGCCACCTCCTGGCCGGCCCTCTCTCTTCTCCACTAAGGCCCATGAGGCCCAGTAACTTTTTTTGGGGGGGGGGGGGTTCCGGTAACCCCCGGTACTCCGAAACTGATCTGAAACGACCCGAACCATTCTGGTGTCCGATTGTAGCCTTCCAATATATGAATCTTTATGTCCCGACCATTTCGAGACTCCTCGTCATGTCCGTGATCTCATCCGGGACTCTGAACAAACTTCGGTACATCAAATCACATAACTCATAATACAAATCGTCATCGAACGTTAAGCATGCGGACCCTACGGGTTCGAGAACTATGTAGGCATGACCGAGACACATCTCCGGTCAATAACCAATAGCGGAACCTGGATGCTCATATTGGCTCCTACATATTCTACAGAGATCTTTATTGGTCAAACCGCATAACAACATACGTTGTTCCCTTTGTCATCAGTATGTTACTTGCCCGAGATTCGATCGTCGGTATCATCATAACTAGTTCAATCTCGTTACCGGCAAGTCTCTTTACTCGTTCCGTAATGCGTCATCTGGCAACTAACTCATTAGTCACATTGCTTGCAAGGCTTATAGTGATGTGCATTACCGAGAGGGCCCAAAGATACCTCTCCGAAACACGGAGTGACAAATGCTAATCTCGATCTATGCCAACTCAACAAACCCCATCGGAGACACCTATAGAGCATCTTTATAACACTACTGGAATTAGGATCTTTGCCGTCAGCTAGCTGATGGCAAAGAGGGTCTTTGCCATCAGCTTGACGAAAACTGACGGCGAAGAATGAGCTGATGGCAAAGAACATGTTTGCCGTCAGCCTACTCTTCGCCGTCCGCTAGCTGACGGCTTAGAAGCTTTGCCGTTAGCTAGCCGACGGCAAAGAGGGTGGTTGGCCCACTAATGAGAAGAACTTAACAGCCACTTTCTTTGCCGTCAGCTAGCGGACAACAAAGAAAGTGGCCCACTTAACGGCCGTTCCTCCCGGCCCCACCCCACTACCTAGGCTCTTTGTCGTCTGCTAGCAGATGCCAAATAGATTTGACCTATCAAAAAAGGTCAGCGCCTGCGCCCGCGCCATCCTCTTTATCTCCCCTCTGTCTCTCTCCCCTCCCCATGTCCGAGCCGCCCCCGCCGCCGACCCCCACCGCCCCCGCCGACAACCCCCACCGCACCCGACCCCCGAGGCCGCCTGCCGCCCCGGCACCCCGCCGCCCCCCGCCGCCCGCCACCGCCCGTCGCCGCTCCGCCCCGTGGTGAGGTTCTGCCCTTTATTCTTTTTTATTTTTTTTCTTGCTGTTTTAGTTGCTTTAGGTTAGTTGATTTAGTTGCTTTAGGTTAGTAGATTTAGTTTCTTTAGTTGCTTTAGTTGCTTTAGGTTAATTAGTTGGGTTAGGTTAGTTGATTTAGTTGCTTTAGGTTAGTACATTTAGTTGCTTTAGGTTAGTTGATTTAGTTGCTTTAGGTTAGTTGATTTAGTTGCTTTAGGTTAGTAGATTTAGTTGCTTTAATTAGTTTAGTAGATTTAGTTGCTTTAATTAGGTTAGTAGATTATATATTGTAGGTTAGCTTTTTTTAGGTTAGTAGATTGTAGGTTAGATTTTAGGTTAGTTTTTTATATTAAGAAGAAAAGAAGAAAAAGTAGAAGTCAAAAGGAAAAAGAAAAATAAGGAAAATGAAGAAGAAAAAGAAGATAAGAGGAAGAAGGAAGAAGAAGAAAAAGAAAGATCGAGGGGGAAAGGAGTTTATTTTAGGTTATTTTCGTTTAGTTTAGGTAGCTTGGTTAGTTTCTAGGTTAGTTAGGTTAGGTCAGTTATCTTTAGACTAGGTTAGGTTAGTTTCTAGGTTAGTTAGGTTAGGTAGTTTGAGGGGTTTTGGTGATGTCATTTTGTTCCCCAAGAGATGATACTTGGCAAGATAACCAAATATGGCATTTTTTACATGCTAGAATTTTCTTGGAATTTATAGAGAATATTTCCGATGTAAATATTCCAAAATCTTGAAATATCAGAAAAGGGGTTTTGGTGTTGTTTTCACCCACCAATTTCTTTATTATGTTTATGTTGTACTAATTTCGTTTATTCTTTGTCATTGCAGGTGTTGACAGATGGTGGGCGCGGGTCGAGAGCGCTCCGAGCCTCCTTCTTCCTCGGCGCGTGCTGGGAGGGGTGGCTATATTCCACCCCAGGAGCTTCGTAGAGTGCTCGTAGATAGCATGGCGACACCGGCGGGCCCTTCTTCTTCGGCCGGGAGAGGTCAGGGGAAGATGAAGAGGGGATATAGAGGTGGACGTGGCGCCGGGAGAGGTAGGAAGGCTGTTGTGCCTTCCTCGCTGCCACCCAAAGCTGATTCTCTAGACCACCGGAGTGCTCTGTCTTAGGTGGAGCCGTCAGACTTGGATCCGTCTTGGACTCTGGTCCACGAGCCTCGGGCTGACGAGCCTCGTGTCGCCGAGCCCTCGTCCCAGGAGACTCGGGCCCCAGAGTCTTCGTCCCACGAGACTCCGGTCCCAGAGTCTTCGTCCTAGGTGACTCCGGAGACTAGTGGCCATGCTGATGGCGAGGAAACCTGGTCTGACGATAGTTTTAGTGATGGTGAGCTGGTTGAGCAGAGCAAGAAGGTCCACCAGCATGGTGGTACAAAGCTCCCGGACGTGCCGACGACCCACGATCAGAGGTGGTTGATTCTGCCAAACGGGGAGAAGGAAGTGCATTTACTCTGTTTTAACCTTTTTCCTTCATGTTTCTTCAAATTAATATCTAATGTGTTGGCCTTGTCATACTGCAAGGGTTGGATACACCCCGATGGTGTCCGCAGGCCCAACCAGGTCCTTGGTACTCTAGTCCGGCACCACTTCCTGGGGTGGGTCACGTTTCCCGGTGAGCGTCAGGCTCCATAGCTAGGAATGAGCTGGGAGCTGTACGTGGCTGCCCTGGTGTAACGCCCACGATGCGGCTATATCTCCCACGTGTTGAGGCACGACTTAGAGGCATAACCGCATAGTGGTTTTGTCGCAAGAAGGGTCATCTTCACACAATCCCATGTAATGAACAAGAATGGGATAAAGAGTTTGCTTACAATCGCCACTTCACACAATACATGAATATAATTCATACATCATCCAAAATACACACATAGACCGACTACGGTCAAGATCCAAATGAAAATAAGATAACCCCAAATGCTAGATCCCTGATCGTCCCAACTGGGCTCCACTACTGATCATCAGGAAAAGACACATAGTAACGACCATGTTCCTCATCGAACTCTCACTTGAGATCGATCCCATCATCTGCACTAGCATCGTCGGCACCTGCAACTGTTTTGGTAGAATCTGTGAGTCACGAGGACTCAGCAATCTCACACCCGCGAGATCAAGACTATTTAAGCTTATAGGAAAGGATGGTGTAATGAGGTGGAGCTGCAGCGGCAATAAGCATATATGGTGGCTAACATACGCAAAAGAGAGCGAGAAGAGAAGCAACGGAACGGTCATCATCTAGAAATGACCAACAAGTGATCCTGAACTCCTACTTACGTCATTCATAACTCAAACCGTGTTCACTTCCCGGGCTCCGCCGAGAAGAGACCATCACGGCTACACACACAGTTGATGTATTTTAATTGGGTCAAGTGACAAGTTCTCTATAACCGGACATTAACAAATTCCCATCTGCCTCATAACCACGGGCACGGCTTTCGAAAGATAATACCCTGCAGGGGTGTCCCAACTTAGCCCATCATAAGCTCTCACGGTCAACGAAGGATAAACCTTCTCCCAGAAAAACCCGATCAGTCTCGGAATCCCGGTTTACAAGACATTTCGACAATGGTAAAACAAGACCAGCAAAGCCACCCAAATGTGCCGACAAATCCTGATAGGAGCTGCACATATCTTGTTCTCAGGGCACACCGGATGGGCAAGACGTCGGGTTGGCATAGACCCTGGTTGCCCAGGGGGCGCCGGACATCGCCCAGTTTGGGCCAGCACTCGAAGGAGCACTGGTCCGGGGGTTTAAAGTAAAGATGACCCTCGGGCTCGCGAAAACCCGGGGGAAAAAGGCTTAGGTGGAAAATGGTAAAACCAAGGTTGGGCCTTGCTGGAGGAGTTTTATTCAAGGCGAACTGTCAAGGGGGTCCCATAAATCACCCGACCGCGTAAGGAACGCAAACTCAAGGAACATAATACCGGTATGACAGAAACTAGGGCGGCAAGAGTGGAACAAAACACCAGGCATAAGGCCGAGCCTTCCACCATTTACCAAATATATAGATGCATTAATTAAATAAGAGATAATGTGATATCCCAACATATCCATGTTCCAACATGGAACCAACTTCAACTTCACCTGCAACTAGCAACGCTATAAGAAGGGCTGAGCAAAATCCGTAACTTAGCCAAACAACGGTTTGGTAGGAAAGGATGGTTAGGGGCTGACATGGCAATATGGGAGGCATGATATTGCAAGTGATAGGTAGCGCAGTATGGCAATAGAACGAACAACTAGCAAAGCAAACATAGAAGTGATTTCAAGGGGTGGTCATCTTGCCTGCAAGGTTCTCAGAGTTGTCGAAAGCTTGATCCTCTTAAGCGTACTCAACAGGTTCCTCGTTCACGAACTCGTCTCCCGGCTCTACCCAAGACAAGAACACAAGCAACGGAACCACAATCAATCACGAGAAATGCACAAGCAACATGATGCAAAACGTGTATGATATGCGAGATATGATATGCGATGCATATGCGTGCTCCGGAAGGAAAATGATGAACAAGGCAGTAACTTGGCAAACCAAGCATGCCACTGGAAAGATGAGATGATTTCGGTTGAAATCGATATAAAGATCACCGGAAACGGATGCACGGTTTGCAAATGGCAAGCAAAACAAGAATGACACGAATCTGCGATTAACAGCATGATAGCACTTAGAATGCAACAAGTAACAATGCTACAGCACTCCAACATAGCAACAAAGCATATGGCAGTAATCTATAGGAGATGCTTGACAAAATATGAACACTGAGCTATGGCTAGTTCACAACGTAACAAGCTCAAACAAGCATGGAAAAAGTGCAAAAGATAACAGGATCACAGACTGAAATTACTGGACATGCCAGAAAACAGCATCAGGTAGCAATGTTCAGAGCACGAAAACAACATGCTACAGGAACTTAACATGGCAAAACAAGGCATAGAAGTGTTCTACTAAATGCATATGACAAAAGTCCCTTACTGACCATAAGACAAAAAAAGGACCAAAACATATGATGGCAAGCATGTAAACATAGCAAGTTTCGTTATCAGGTTTCAGACTTAGCAGAAAACAGAGCATGGCAGAAACAATAATATGAGGGCATCTTGGTGAGCTTGATGCACTCACCACAAAGCAATTCATGACAAAAAAAGCATACCTATAGCAAGATGGCATGTTTATGAAGCTATCCATGGCAAGAGCAAATACATAGCATGTATGGATCAACTACAATAAGCTTGGCAAAATTGCATATCATGTTAAGAATCTGCCAGAAATATTTTATAGCAAAAGTAGAGCAAAATTGAGTCATGCTATGGCACTCCATAATTGCAAAGAAGGGTAGGAATGGATCAATTACAACAATATCTACAAAACATCCCAATGAACATCTCCAAAATATTCATGGATCTCTCTGTAACATCAAGTTTACATGGCAACAAAATAACAGCAGACAAGGACTTAGAGAAAACACAGTGTCCCTGAAATCAGAAACATTACGGGGCCTAGTTTGCATGCTTGTGCTAGTCAGCACAGAGATCACAAAAATACATGGCATACACCACTGGAAAGATGGAATGGCATACAACAAAACACATGTAGAGCTCATGCCCATAAGATGCACAGATTAAATGATACAAAAATAACAAATCTCCAAGTTCTGCTAAGAACCAGTAGATAACAGCAACTAGCACTCTTGCACCAGAGATTTGGGCATCGAGATGGCCTTAATGAACATGGTGCAATTGAAAAAAATGAAGAGCATCATGAGATGAACAATTTGACATATTACATGCGCGAAACGGAGCTACGTACAGAGAGTTATGCAATGAAGAACATGGGTACTTGCTGTCAAAATTATAGGACTTGGAGATTTCGGGGGGGGGGGGGTAGAGAAAAGTCAACCTCACGAGGATTGGATCGGATCTGGCCGGAGGTTGCTCGGGCCGGCCGTCGGAGTGGAGGAAGAGGAGGCGGGCGGCGACCGGAGGGAGAGGAGGCGACGCGGGCTCCGGCGGAGGGAGGAGGCGGCGGGGCCTCGGGGCCGGCGACGGCGGCGAAGGCAAGGCGGCGCCAGCCGGCGGGGAGCCGCGGCGAGGAGGAGGAGGGCGCCGGGCGCTCGGGCGGCGATGCGGCCGGGGGGCCCAGCCCGGGCTGCGGTGGGCCGGCGGCGAGCGCGGTGGAGATGGCCACGTGGCAGCGCGCCACTGGTCCGGGGCGGCGGCGTGAAACGTCCGGCCGGCGGCGGACGCGTCCGGCGGCGCGGAGGGAAGTTGCTAGGGTTTCGTCTGCGAGAAATTTCGGGAGAGACACTAATATATAGGTAGAGGGAGCTAGGAGAGTCCAAATGAGGTGTGGTTTTCGCCCACACGATCGTGATCGAACGACCTACAGCATGGAAGAGAGTTTGGTGGGTTTTGGGCTGTTTAGAGAAGGGGTTTTGCTGCAACACACAGAAGGCATCTGCGGTTACCCGGTTAACCGTTGGAATACCAAACGACCTCCAAATGGAACGAAACTTGACCGGTGGTCTACCGGTAGTATAGCAAGGCCACTTGACAAGCCTCGGTCCATTCCGAGAATGTTTGACACCCGCTCATGAAAGAAAACAAGAGGGGTGCGCCGGAGGAGATAGGAGCGCCGGATTGCAAAACGGACAACGGGGAAAATGTTCGGATGCATGAGACGAACACGTATGCAAATGCAATGCACATGATGACATGATATGAAATGCATGACATGAACAAAATGCAAAACGAAAGACAAAACCTGACCACGGAGGGAATATCATAACACATAGCCGAAAATGGCAAGAGTTGGAGTTACAAATATGGAAAGTTACATCCGGGGTGTTACACCCGGCCCCGCCAGAGGAGAGGGTCGATGGTGTCGTGTGCGAGACGGTGGCCGACATTGTGAGCCAGCGGTTTTGGGTAATTTCTACTTTATAGAATTAAAAATCAACATTACCTAGTGATTGTACTAATCAGTGTTGTCTTGTTCGATTGCAGACCTTCTACAGGGTTGCTAAGGAACACGAGGCGGAGGCAGCTAGGGTTCTCGAAGCTGAGTGCAAGCGCCTACTTCAGAACTTACAGCACGAGGCTAGGGTGCAGGCTGTTTTCTAGACTACTACGCCTCGACTAACATTAGGAGGGCCAAGAAGAAGTGCAGCCGCAAGTATCTGAGTAAGGAGAATTACATGAAGGTAATTACCTATTCTTAAGGCCTTTTACTTAGTTTCCTTGATTTCATTCGTAGGCGTAGCGCTGAAATATCTCTTTGCCAAACTTAGGTGCCCCCGAGATGGTGTGCGAATATGATGGACTGTTGGGAGGCGTTGGTGGATGAGTGGTGCTCTCCCCAATGGCTAGCCGAACACAATAAGGCCAGGGATAAGCGTTCCCAAATGCGAGGTGTGCCACACCATCATGTGAGCTCCAACCTGTTTGAGTACAGGGATCACTGGGTATGTGGTTTCAGCCCTTAACGATTCATGCAATTTCATTCCATGCTAGCTTCAGCCCTTAACTAATATGTTGTTCCTCTCTTTTAGGCGAAACACAACAAGAAGGAAGTGCCACCAATGTACGACCTCTATGCCATGGCCCATATGGCCCCATTCAAGAAGGCCAAGGCATTCTCTAAGGATAACCTCGATCAACCAGAGAGCTTCACCAACATCTCCTCCCAGAACAAGATCGTGAGGTACAGAGACCGGGGAAGGCGACGAAAGGGGATGACTTCAACCTGAGCCAGAGTCCTTTTGATACAGAGCTCGTGATGCTATCTGGTGATGGGAGGAAACATGGCTCGGCAGCCATTGGGGATAGACTGATACGTTGTCCTAGCAGTCTCATGGAGATCAAGAAGCGCCATGCGAGGTCTCTTCCTGACATACCGCCTCGACCATGGCCAGTGGACCTCGCCATCAAGGCTAGGGCCCATGAGCTTCTGGCGGATGCAAACACGCAGGCCAAGGAGAGGGAGACTGAGCTGGAGCACAGGATGCCTAAGATGCTGGAGGAGGAGAGGAACCGGAACGATGTGTCTCACCGGGCCCTATACGAGCTCCTCGTGGTAAGTTTCTCCTGCTTATTAGCCAAATCATGCATGTAATGTTTGTTTAATTACTAACTAATATGACTGACTCGTGAAATCAAAATGTGCAGTCCGTGTGTGAGAAAAACGGTCAGACCCCTCCGCCGATGCCTCAGATTTGTATAGCCGACACGGTGAGTTTCATTTGAATGGTCATTAGTTACTAGTATTCACATTTCAGTTGCATCATGCTAACGAGACATTGCAAATGATCTTTGGTGCAGCATGCCTCCCGACAAGCATCGATCGATCCTTCTCCGTCTCGCACTGGCGCAACCCCGACCCCAACCGGTCCTTCTCCGTCTGACACTGGCGTAAACCCGACTGGCCCTTCACCTCCGTGATGATGGTAACATTTCTCTAGTGTTTTGCCTACCAAATGCATAAAGACCTAGACTTAGCTTTATTTCCTCCAAAATGGTTACCATAATGACCTAGACTTAGCCAATCTTCCTACAAAATGACATAATTAGCTTACTTAGCTCCAAAATGATCTATACTTAACTAAATTAGCTCTAATATGCTTAGTTACCTAGGTTAGCTAAATAAAGACCTATACTTAGCTTACTTATGTCAAAAATGGCATAATATGCTTAGTTAACTCAAAAATGGCATAATTAGTTGGGTCTTTTACATTTTTGTCCCTAACTCGAACCCACTACTCAGATTTGCCCCTAATTTCGGAGTATGCTCAAATTTGCCCCTCTGCCGTTATGTACCATTATAGAAATGCCCTTCTGTGCTGTTTCCATCTGGTCAAAGGGCTTTGATCATTTTCCTCACGTCTAATGGACATTTTTGCCCCTCTATGCACATGCCACCTACACGTGGGACCTACCCCAGAAAAAAGAACTCTCTTTCTCTCATCCCCTCTTTGACTTACACATGGACCCCGCCAATATAAAAAAACTCTCTCCCTCTCTCAGAATCTCTCTCACCCTGACATGGAGAGGCTTGGCGGCTCGGCCGGTGGCCGTCGCCGGCGAGGGCCAGCATGCCTGCGCGTGAGGACAACAGTGGCAGGCTCGGGGTGGTCCGGCGGAGGGGGTGGAGTCGCCGCACGCAGCTACCGCCGGAGCTGTCATTGGAACTATGGGTGTGTTTTGTTGCTACCCTGGATCAAATTTGCCTGGCCTGGAGCCTGCCTGAGACCTGCCTGTAGTCTGTTTGGTTGGCATCCTCAACTGTTGAACGCTAGCCTGGCCTGGAGAACTGACGGTTGTCATTAGCCTGGCCAATAACTTGAGAATGAAGTAACCTGGTCCAGGCATCCGGAATGGGACGCCTGGGCTGCTCCCTGGCGTGTTAATCTGGCCTTTGGAATAAAAAAGTAGGGAGACAGATAGTACAGTGAGCTGATGTAACATATTTAATATGTTCCAGGCCTGGTCACCAACCAAACACCATAGTATGTAGCCTGCCTGGCCAGGCAAAAACAGCAATTCCCCAGGCGCATGCCAGGCACGGTGTCGAGGACGTCAACCGAACACACCCTACATTCTGAGAGTGCGTGAGATCTTCTGCCGACGACGTCGTTACTAGCCACCGCGGTCGGAGTCCAAATCGACCAGCACGAGCATGTCCATGAGCTTTGGCAGGCGCCTCTCCTTCGCCCTGCACAGTGGATCTGACCTGGGGCTGCCCGTAGACGACGCCCAGGACGTCGAAATCCGCCATGGCCTTCGCTCTTCCGGTCCTAAATTCGGCCGCTCTAAGCCATTCTTGACCTACCCGACCCCTATTCCATCGTCAAGGAAAGCAGGCGCCCCTACTCCCATCTTCCTCCGCCCGATTCCGTGCCTGGAGCCCCCTGACAGAATCCGGCCACCTTGACCAACCTTAGTTCGTGCACGCGCCCATCTACACCCCGCCGCTCCTAGTGAGCTTGGCGCGTCTCGGCCGGAAATGCGTGGAACGAGGGTGTTGACCCTCACAGTGGGTCCCATCGGGAGGAGATGGATGAGAGAGAGTTTTTTTTCCTAGGTAGGTCCCACCGGTAAGTGACTGACACACGGGAGGGCTTAGTTGGCCTAGTTTTCCTTTTACTTTTTAGAGCGGGTCCCACATGTAAGTGTCACATGGATTCAGAGGCGAATTGTCCAACTAACATCCAGAAAACGGTCAAAGCCCTTTGACCGGACGAAAACGGCATGGAAGGGCATTTCTGTAATGGCACATAACGGTAGAGGGGCAAATTTGAGCATGCTTCGAAATTAGGGGTAAATCTGAGTAGGTGGTTCGAGTTAGGGATAGAAATGCAAATGGCCCTAATTAGTTAAGTTAGCTCCAAAATGACCCATTTTACCTAGGTTTGCTCCAATATGATCCATTTTACCTAGGTTAGGTTCAAAATGAGCAAGTTTACCTAGGTTAGCTCCAATATGATCCATTTTACATACGTTAGCCCCAATATGATCCATTTTAGCTAGGTTAGCTCCAAAATGATCCATTCTACCTACGTTAGCTAAAAAATGGCATAATTACTTATGTTAGCACAAGAATGACATATACTTACCTTAATTTCCTCCAAATTGACATAATAAGCTTAGTTAGCTAAAAATGGCATAATTACCTATGTAAGCTCTAAAATGACACAAATAAGGAATAAGAAGAAGAAAAACAAGGAAGAGGAGAAAAAGAAAGAATATAAGAAGAAAGAACAAAAAGAAAGAATAAAAGAAGAAGAATGAGAACGAAAAGGGTAAAAACCTTCTTCTTCTTCTAGTCTTCTTCTTCTTCTTTTTCTAGTCTTCTTCTTCTTCTTCTAGTCTTCTTCTTCTTCTTTTCCTAGTCTTCTTCTTCTTCTTCTTCTAGTCTTCTTCTTCTTCTTCTTCTTCTTCTTCTAGTATTCTTCTTCTTCTAACTTGCTTACTCCCATTTTTGCAGATTTGATTCACTTCATGGAAGCTAGATTGATGGACTGCTAGTTTTTAGTTTCTTTTTTGATTTTGTGTTGATAAAGAATGTATGTTGAATAACTCCGTGAAACTATGTATGTATGTTGATGAACTCCATGAAACTATGTATGTATTGGACGTTTTAATACCCTACGTGTTCTGTTGCGTTGATCGACTGCTAGATGATGGATACATTGGCTATGTTTGAGGTTGAAACTATATATATAATTTATGTCTATTGAAAATGCAAGGATATAACAAAAAATAGAAAAAACAGGGGCTATATAGGCTCTTTGCCGTCTGCTGGCAGACGGCAAAGAGCTTTGCCATCAGCTAGCAGATGGCAAAGCTGCCACGTGGCAGCTACCTGTGCAACCTGGGGCACTGGCTGGCCTATTTGGTTACTTTGTCGTCTGCTAGCAGAAGGCAAAGAGCGTTGCACCTTTGCCATCTGCCAGCGGACGGCATAGCTTGACACATGGCAGCACCTGGGGGCTGGCCTATTCCGCTACTATGCCGTCTGCTAGCAGACGACAAATGTGCAATTGTCTTTGCCGTCTGCCAGCGAATGGCAAAGCATGCCATTAACCCCTTAACGGACCTAACCTGGCACTTGTGCCGTCCAGGCTCTTTGTCGTCTGACAGCAGATGGCAAAGAGCGTTTCATCTTTGCCGTCCGTCGGTAGACGGCAAAGAGCCCTTCGCTATAGCCTATTCAGCCGGACCTGTTGCCGTCTACTGGCAAATGGCAAAGGCCTTTGCTTTCAGCCAGGCATTCCTTTGCCATCAGCCATGGCGGACGTCAAAGTGCCTGATTCCTGTAGTGTAATCACCCAGTTACGTTGTGACGTTTGATAGCACACTAAGTGTTCCTTCGGTATTCGGGAGTTTCATAATCTCATAGTCAGAGGAACATGTATAATTCATGAAGAAAGCAATAGCAATAAAACTAAACGATCATAATGCTAAGCTAACGGATGGGTCTTGTCCATCACATCATTCTCTAATGATGTGCTCCCGTTCATCAAATGACAACACATGTCTATGGTCAAGAAACATAACCATCTTTGATAAACAAGCTAGTCAAGTAGAGGCATACTAGGGACACTCTGTTTGTCTATGTATTCACACATGTACTAAGTTTCCGGTTAATACAATTTTAGCATGAATAATAAACATTTATCATGATATAAGGAAATATAAATAACAACTTTATTATTGCCTCTAGGGCATATTTCCTTCACTCTAGTACCGCGCAACTTTTGCCGGTGCATTAAACCCACCATACCTACCTATTATGGCATTTCCATAGCCATTCCGAGATATATTGCCATGCAACTTCCACCATTCCGTTTATTATGACACATACCAACATTGTCATATTGCTTTGCATGATGATGTAGTTGGCATAGTATTTGTGGCTTGGACACCGTTCATATTTTCTATACATGTCACCCTTGATCATCGCACATCCCGGTACACCGCCGGAGGCATTCATATAGAGTCATATTTTGTTCTAGTATCGAGTTGTAATTCTTGAGTTGCAAGTAAATAAAAGTGTGACGATCATTATTAGAGCATTGTCCCGTGTGAGGAAAGGATGATGGAAGCTATGATTCCCTCACAAGTTGGGATAAGACTCCGGACTTAAAAATAAAAGAGGCCAAAGAGCCCACACAAAAAAAATAGAAAAGAGAGAAGGAAAATGTTACTATCCTTTTTCCACACTTGTGCTTCAAAATAGCACCATGTTCTTCATGATAGAGAGTCTCCTATTTTGTCACTTTCATATACTAGTGGGAATTTATCATTATATAACTTGGCTTGTATATTCCAATGATGGGCTTCCTCAAATTACCCTAGGTCTTCATGAGTAAGCGAGTTGGATGCACACCCACATAGTTTCTTTTTGAGCTTTCATACACTTATAGCTCTAGTGCATCCGTTGCATGGCAATCCCTACTCACTTGCATTGATATCAGTTGATGGGCATCTCCATAGACCATTAATTTGCCTAGTTGATATGAGACTTTCTCCTTTTTGTCTTCTCCTCACAACCTCCACCATATTCTATTCCACCTATAGTGCTATATCCATGGCTCATGCTCATGTATTGCGTGAAAGTTAAAAAAGATTGAGAACAGTAAAAGTAAGAAACAATTGCTTGGCTTGTCATCGGGGTTGTGCATGATGAAGATAGAGCATAGCCAGACTATATGATTTTGTAGGGATAACTTTCTTTGGCCATGTTATTTTGAGAAGACACGATTGCTTTATTAGTATGCTTGAAGTATTATTATTTCTATGTCAATATTAAACTTTTGTTTTGAATCTTATGGATTTGAACATTCATGCCACGGTAAAGAAAATTGCATTGGTAAATATGTTAGGTAGCATTTCACATCAAAAATTCTGTTTTTATCATTTACCTACTCGAGGACAAGCGGGAATTAAGCATGGGGATGCTTGATACGTCTCCAACGTATCTATAATTTTTTATCGTTCCATGCTATTATATTATCTGTTTTGGATGTTTGATATGCATTAATATGCTATTTTATATTATTTTGGGGACTAACTTATTAACCTAGAGCCCAGTGCCAGTTTCTGTTTTTTCCTTGTTTTGACTTTTACAGAAAAGAAATATCAAATAGAGTCCAAACGGAATAAAACTTTACGGTGATTTTTCTTGGACCAGAAGAAACCCACAGGACTTGGAGAAGAGGCCAGAAGACCCACGAGGAGGCCACAAGCCGTAGGGGCGCGCTCCTGGGGGTGCCCCCAGAGCTTGTCGGCCCCTCGGGGACCTCCTAACACTAATCTCAGCACTATAAATCCTCAAATATTCCCCCTATGCCAGAGGGCACACCAAAAATACTTTTCCGCCGCCGCAAGCTTCTGTTCCCATGAGGTCCCATCTTGGGGCCTTTTCCGACACTCCGCCCGAGGGGGATTCAATCACGGAGGACCTCTACACCAACCTTGCTGCCCTTCCGATGTTGTGTGAGTAGTTTACCACAGACCTGCAGGTCCATAGCTAGTAGCTAGATGGCTTCTTCTCTCTTTTTGATCTTCAATACAATGTTCTCCTAGATGTTCTTGGAGATCTATTCGATGTAATCTTCTTTTGCGGTGCATTTGCTGAGATCCGATGAATTGTGGATTTATGGTCAGATTATCTATGAATATTATTTGAGTCTTGTATGAACTCTTTTATGCATGACTAAGATATCTTTGTATTTCTCTTCGAACTATCGGTTTGGTTTGGCCAACTAGATTGGTTTTTCTTGCAATGGGAGAGGTGCTTTGTTTTGGATTCAATCTTGTGGTGTCCTCATCCAGTGACAGAAGGGGTAGCGAGGCACGTATTGAATAGTTGCCATCAAGGATGAAAAGATGGGGTTTATGTCATATTGCTTGAGTTTATCCCTCTACATCATGTCATCTTACTGAAAGCGTTACTCTATTCTTATGAACTTAATACTCTAGATGCAGGCAGGAGTCGATGGTGGCGAAGCAGCCCACCTCCCACCAGGCTCTCAGGTCCTCGATGATCATGCTCACCACTCCAGTCGGGTGTCTAGCTTGTATTGCCTCAAATTTGGTTAAATTGCATGTGCTTAGCTTACACATTATTATACCTTTGAATATGACATGCCTTCCTGTTTTTGGTGCATACTACTACATCTGTCTATTAACCATGTCCTTACATCAAACTAATGTTCTCGTGTATCCCTCATCAATCACTTATGATGAGACAGTCAGGCTCGTGGACTGCTGTAAGAAAAGATCCTCTTTTAAAGAATGTAGTGTCAGCCTCCCCACATGATTCTCAAGAAACAGCAATGCTAGATGAAGATAGTCAACGTAGCTCTGTAGTTGATGACCGCATTTACCCTGCACCACCATTGAAGGTGCTTGCTCTAACTTGGCTGCGTGATATGTGGTTGCATGTTGCATATAGTTTCTAGATTGTAATTCTTCCAATCTAGTTAAATTGCATGTGCTATTCTGCTTAGTTTATACATTACACCTGTTAATGTGACATGCCTTCCTGCTTTTGGTACATAGTACATCTATCTATTAAGCATGTCCTTACATAAAACTATTGGGTTTTTTATCCCGCATCAATCAATTATGACGAGACAGCTTTAGTATATGCAGAGTGATATTGGTTGCATCTTTCATATGATTTATAGCATGCACTGCTTCTAATTGTTTGAAACGCCATTTATGAGGGAACGCGTTTAACTTGGCAGAGTCATATTGGTTACATCTTTCATGTGGTGTCTATCTTGCATTGCTTCTAATTTGTTGAAACAGCTTTTGCTTAGTTTACACAAATAGTTGTGAATATGCCATGCCGTCCTGTTTTTCATACATATTCCATCCTCGTATCATGTGTTTGCCTTACATCAAAGTAGTGATTGTCAGTATCATGCATGAATGTGTTCTGAAGAGTGAATTTTATTGCTTTTTATTGTCGGTTTTACTTGACAATGCAAAATCAATAAAGCGGAAGGAAATTAGCAAGGCAGTGGATAAAGGTGCTCCCTCCAAACAACTGAAACGGAGGGCCTCTATAGATTCTACTCCGCCATCCCCGCAAGAAGATTTGCAAGATAACACATGCATAGACACTCAACGTAGTTATCTTGATGATGAGCATGTCTCCCCTAGTCCACCAACACAGGTGCTCCCTCTAACTTGGCACTGTTATATGTGGTTGCATGTTATGTATGATGTCTAGCTTGTATTGCTTCTAATTTTGTTGAATTCCATCTGCTTACTTTACACATTATACTTGTGAATAAGACACGTGTTCCTGTTTCTAGAACATACAATATATGTCTATCACACCATGTTCTTACATCAAAGTACTACTGTTGTGTAACCTGCAACAATCACTTATCATAAGACACGTTTAACTTGGGAGTGTGATATAGGTTACATCTCGCATTCTTTTCTAGCTTGTACTACTTCTAATTTGTTGAAATGGCACTTATGACAAGACAGTTTTAACTTGGTAGAGTGATATTCGTTGCATCATTCATATGGTGTCTAGCTTTCATTGCTTCTAATTTGTTGAAATGAATTCTGCTTAGTTTACACATCATAGCTGTGAATATGCAACGTTGTCTTTTTTTCTTACACATTCAATCATCCTATCATGCGGTCGCCTTACATTAAAGTAGTGCTCGTCAGCATCCTGCATCAATGAGTTCTAAAAAGTGAATTTTTATTCATTTTTCTAGTGAGTTTGACTTGACAAGGCAATAAAATTAAGAAAGAGGAAGGAAAAAATTAAGGCAGGGACTGATGGTGGTCTTCCGGCGAAACCGGCATCCCAAGTGCTTTCTCTAGCTTGGTAGTGTGATATTGTCTTGCACGTTGCATACAGTGTCTAGCCTGTATTGCTTGTAATTTGATTAAATTACTTATGCTTAGTTTACACAAATAGTTGTGAACATGCCATGTCGTCCTGTTTTTCATACATATTCCATCCTCGTATCATGTGTTTGCCTTACATCAAGGTAGTGATTGTCAGTATCATGCATGAATGAGTTCTGAAGAGTGAATTTTATTGCTTTTTCTTGTCGGTTTTACTTGACAATGCAAAATCAATAAAGCTGAAGGAAATTAGCAAGGCAGTGGATAAAGGTGCTCCTTCCAAACAACTGAAATGGAGGGCCTCTACAGATTCTACTCCGCCATCCCCCCAACAAGATTTGGAAGACAACACATGCATAGACACTCAACGTAGCTGTGTTGATGATGAGCACGTCTCCCCTTGTCCACCATCACAGGTGCTCCCTCTAACATGGCGCTGTTATATGTGGTTGCATGTTATGCATGATGTCTAGCTTGTATTGCTTCTAATTTTGTTGAATTCCATCTGCTTACTTTACACATTATACTTATGAATAAGACACGTGTTCCTGTTTCTAGAACATACAATATCTGTCTATCACACCATGTTCGTACATCAAAGTACTACTGTTGTGTAACCTGCAACAATCACTTTTCACAAGACACGTTTAACTTGGGAGTCTGATATATTTTACATCTCGCATTATTTTCTAGCTTGTACTACTAATTTGTTGAAATGGCTCTAATGACGAAACAGTTTTAACTTGGTAGAGTGATATTTGTTGAGTCTTAAATATGGTGTCTAGCTTTCATTCCTTCTAATTTTTTGAAATGTCTATGTCTTCTACTTAGTTTACACATCATAGATGTGAATATGCAATGTTGTGAATATGCAATGGCACTAATGACGAGAGACCTTTAACTTGGTAGTGTGATGTTGTCTGCATCTTGCATATGATTTATTTATTGTACTGCTTCACATTTGTCTAAATGCCAGTTATGACGAGACACTGTTAACTTGGCAGAGCAATATTTGTAGCATCTTTCATATGGTGTCTGGCTTCCATTGCATTGCTTCTAATTTATTGAAATGCCTTCTGCTTAGTTTACGCATCATAGTTCTCATTATCTCATGCCATCCTGTTTTTCGTATATATTACATCCTCCTATCATGCGGTTGTCTAACATTAAAGTTCAGTTTGTCTGTATCACGCATCAATTTGTTCTGAAGAACCAAATTCTTATTCCTTTTTCTGGTCGGCTTGACTTGACATGGCACAGAGAAAGAGGAAGGAACACATAATGGTAGGAGATGGTGTTAGTACTCAGGATGCACGGAAACAGAAGCGGAAGAATTATGCAAATTCTGCTGGTACTGATGGTGCAATAGAAGGTCAATGTCCACCGGAAAATTGTACAAACACAGTATCCCCTGCTACACCAGCTGCAAAACAATCCAAACAGAAACTAATAGTTGCCACCAAACAAGCAGCAACTTCCCTAGTTGTTGCAACACCTTCCACGGTACCAACAGCTGCACGAGTTACTCATTTGTCAACTCAGCTAACAGCAAGTTCCCAAGCTCCCTTGCCACCTGACACTACTTCCGAAGCACTCTTGACACAAGACGGGTTGGCAAGATCAGATGAACCTTGTGAGCTTCAATAGCAAGAAGGTAGTTTCTGGAGTCAAGTTACAGTTGCATGCTTCTTTATATGTAGTCTCACAGTTTGATGTACACTAACACTTCCTATGTTCGTTGTTGGACTAGCTCCTAGGCGCAAGAGGAAACAAACACCAGGGATAATGCTCGATAGGTTAACTAAATCTAGAGGAGGAAGAATGGAGATCAGTTTTGAGGCAGGTTTAAAAAGGCCACGTGATGCTACAGAGTCAGCCAAGTTAGTATCAGAGGCAGCGGTTGCCGTTAGGTGTCATGCACGTATCCTCCCAACATGGATTCAGTACAGGAATGACAAAGACGAAACCCAGTTCAAGACCTTCCTCGACCATTTATCTGCAAGTATGGTTATGTATGGAAATTAGTAATATCGTCTTGCTCTGTCCCATACTTTCTAGGTTACCGGTAATGAGACTTCCATAATTTTCAACAGATGAGATTCAAGTTGGATAGCCAAGATGATGCAACCAGACAAGCATGCACCCATGTTTTCAAGTCTGCTCTGCGACAGTATCAGTATAACTTGAGGAAAACTCACTTTGAAGGCAAGGCTTACAGTGAACTTGCCCAAACATCTCAAGTGGAAAATATATCGGATGAAGACTGGAGAGGCCTCGTTAAACACAGGTCCGATCCAAAGTATCAAGTACGTTATAAATATGTGATCAGTGTACATGTTGAACTCCTATTTACGCATGTGCCTCACAAATCTATCTTCTTGTAGGTGAACTGTTCAAAGAACAAGGACAACCGTACGAAAGTGAAATTCCAACAAACGACAGGATCTCGTAGCTATATTGCACATTGAGAGGATCTTGTAATTAGTTGTTGTTTCACTCTTTTCGCTGTGCCATATTATCAAATATATATTGACTTGTTCCAAATGTAGAGGAAAGCCCGCAAGGACCAAAAAGTACCTGAACCAAATGATGTGGAAATCTTCAAGGACTGTCACACCAGCAAGACGAAGGGCATGACTACACCAGTCAAAGCCGTTATTGTAAGTCCTTAATATTCCTCACGACTTTTAACTACTACTTACTCTGACTTGTGCACTAAACTGCACGGTTCGCAGCCAATGTCTATTACTCTTTTTAATTTTGTACACAATTGTCTTAGCGTATCATTGCACCTTACAAGGTTTAAAAGAAAGGAGTGATGTTCCTTTGATCTTGATCTGTAATCTAGTTCTGTGCTGGACTTGTCTACACAACGTTACAATTGCCTGTTTGTCTGTTCTCAGTTGTTTTGTGATATGAATGATGTCATACTATGCTTACCGTATTATAAACTTTGTCTCTTTATCCTTAGCTATCAATACAATGTGAAGAAATAGACAATACGTTAGCCATGTTACATGGTCATATGTTTGGAACCTGGTTTTATTATGTACTTTGCAGTAAAATACAACTAATATTTTACACGGGTTTACCAGAATAACTTCTGTATATAGGCCAAAGCTTTTTTTGGTTTTGCTGCCTCCTTAATATCTTCTGTTCTGGTACTACTAATGTAAAAACTCAACTTTTCAGCAAGGTATGGAACAATGGTGGAACCGCCACCTTCTGAAGGTGACGAGGCAACTATAACTACAATGTCATCTCTTGCTGCAGTGGGTCAGTGCCTGTCCACTAATAGTGCCAAAAGCACGTTCCTATGTAATACTGGGTTGGTTGTTAAGGCAATCTCGTCCAAACTGCCTTATGATCTAGATATGCAAGCTCGAAACAATGTTATATCTGCGCTCCAGACACTAGTCCATTCCCTAACAGAGACCCTTTGTGAAACAAGGACAGCCATTGTTCGATGTCGTCAAGATATGCATGGTTTTGAAACCAGACTATCAGACATTTGCTATGTTTTTTAGGAGCCTAGGAGAAATGAAGGTGAAGGTTATGGTGCTCCATTGGACAGTACAACATGAAAACGTAACAGTCAGGTCAAATGAACTGAGCTTCTAAACTTCTGGTGGTGCATTTATCTGCCGAACTGTTAACTTTTATGCCAACCTTCCTTTTGTTTTATGGTTGTAATTTGTTTTGTTGTGATACAGAATTTTTTCTTAACGTGCAGCGACCGGCTGAAGAAAACAGCAAGCCATTTTTGTATAGTGTAGGGTGTTCCTTATATTTGCACTAGTGGCGAACTTTGATGCCCAGTGGATGTAATCTGTGCAATCGCCTTAATAGCCTACCGTTAGTTTTTGGCTTATTTATTTCCCTAGTCTTCTTTTTCCTTGGTTTGCTAGTGGCCGCAACAACCATGGGCCATATATGGACCGTGGTAACCTTGAGCCTGCTACGGGCCGTAGGATCCATGGGCCTCCTACGGGCTATCGGATAAATGGGCCTCCAACAGGCCGTAGAATCAGTGGGCCTCGGGCCGTTGGATAAATGGGCCAACATGGGTTGTGTACAGGTGTAATTGGTATCAGGCCATCACGGTAACAGGTCATTAACAGGCCGGAAGACAGCAAAGGCTTAATTTTGTCACAGGCATAACGGGTCGTTAATGGGCCAGAATACAGGATGGGCTGGAAACGGCACAACGGGTTAACACGCCACAAATGGGGTGATTCTAACCATGGGACGAATTTGGCCCATTAGGGGAATAGGCCAGTAACGGGCCGGAGGTAATCGAGGGCCGGAAAGGAGGCCAAGAATGTATGGGCCTTCAGTAGGCCGAAAGCTAACACGGGCAGGAAACGGCCCATGTGAATCATGGGCTGTTACTGGACATAAAGAAATTTACTGTTTATTATGGGCCAGAGTCACTGCGGCCCACTAAAGGGCCCAAAGATACGTATGGGCTGAAAGACGTTGTGGGCCATATATGGGCCGAAAATGAAACGGGCTGGAATTATACTGGACGACCCACATGACGTTGTTGGGCCGATTTTGGGAACGCCATAACGGGCCGTGAGTTACTGGCCGTAAAATGGGCTATATGTGAACAGACCGTTAACAGGCTTTTCATGGGCCGGCCCGCTAGCTTTTGACAAAGTCAAACGGGCCGGCCTTTGTAAGCTAAATGGGCCAATGTTGGGCCGCCACATGTGTCGACATATCATAGGCGCCTATCCAACCCAATGACGAGCTGACACGTGTTTCCTCCGGCCAATGAGAATTTTACACATGGAAAATTGCCATTGATCGTTATTGTTAACAGGTTCTCGGATCCAAAACCGGACCCGATAGCTTAACAGCGACCCGTTACGATGGATGCCACGTGTCGGTTACCCTTGATGAAAGCACTTCCATGATGCGTCATTTATTGTCATGGAAGTAAACACTTCCGTGATGATAATTTTGGTATTGTCATGGAACACTTCTACGACAGCACATGTATGACTATCTTGATTCTGTCATAAAATCATCATGGATGTACATGCATGACAGAAAACATGACCTACTATGACAAACACGTATCTTCACGGAAGTGTATTTTTTTGTAGTGTTGTCCGGATGCAGAAGCGATCGCGGCCTTCTGGCATAGCATTCGAGATTGATGGCTGGCGCGATAGCTCGGACAAGACAAACCAAGAACCATGGTAGCCCTCACATCTTTGATGACCTGCTTCTGCATAGGCGAGGACAGCTGGCTGGCTTGCAACTCTCATGGTGGCAAAGCTGGCACCTCGGAGGTCCGCGATTACAATGGCAAGCCCAGGCGTAACAAAAAGAAGTGTCGACATAAAAATAGCGGCAGTGATGCCGAAGACACGGCGGTAAACGCTGGGTTCAGCAATGCCAATACCGGATAGAAAAAGAATCCCTTTAAAGGGAACAATAACGATCCTAGCGCGCTCGACAAAATTCTTGGCATGCCTTGCAAGATTCATGGCACTTCGGAGAAGCCGGCCAACCACACCAACAACAACTGTTAGGTAATCATGCAGGCTGGGAGGTCATGGTCGAAGGCCAGAGCAAGAGCCAGTCCTGCAGGGAGGACAAGGATGAACCTCGGAGGCCCAACAATGGGGGCCAGAAACAATTCCCTTCCTGGTTAAAGATGTGAATATGATCTATGTCACCCGCATCCCAAAGAAGGAATGAAAGTGCACACTTCAAGAAATCTACTACTTAGAGCCAGTTGCCCCGGCTTGTCCGATCACCTTTGATAAAAGTGACCACCCAAACAGTATCCGTCATGGAGGGCTGGTGGCTTTGGTCCTGGAACCCATTATCGATGGGTTTCACTTAACCCGCGTCCTCATGGGCGGCAGCAACAGCCTAAATCTGATCGATGCTGACACGATTAGAAAGATGGGCATCGACCCGTTAAGGATCAAGCCCAACAACACCACCTTCAAGGGTGTCATTCTGGGCGTGGAAGCACAATGCACGGGGACTATAACACTGGAAGTAGTCTTTGGCTCTCCCGAAAACCTCCGAAGCGAGGACTTGATCTTCGACATAGTCCTCTTCCGCAGTGGCTATCACGCACTGCTCGGAGGAACCGCTTTCACCCATTTCAACACTATCCCGCATTACGCGTATTTAAAACTCAAGATGCCAGGACCCAACGATGTTATTATAGTTAATGGTAACACCAAACGATCCCTCCGTACGGATGAGCAAACAGTAGCTTTCATAGCCGAGGAGGCATCCATGGCCCTCACTAAATTGTTGGAGAAGTGCTCGTCAAAGCGCATCCGAAGTGCCGCTTCAACCTCCCGGTTGCAGATCGTACCCTCACATAGGGGTACGCGTTCCACAACCCTCTCGTGCTAACCGAGGATTACATGCCTCGGGTTCATAACTTCACGCTTAAAATACCATGAGGACTGTGGAGCATCAAATAATAGGCACATTGCTCGGCTTAAACCGAACAGTGGCATATATCCATCCTAGTTATTATCTGGGCGTTATCTCAGGCCCACCAGGACAGGTTTTTCTGCTAACAGCATAAACCTACCCGAACATGGCTACTTGGCGCAATCGCCCCACTAGTCGAAAGCGTCATGCATTGTAACTGCTCGTAGCAAGTAACCTTGCTTATAACTTGGATTGGACGAGGTATGGCTGCTCGACAGCACAGAGGTGTAGACATGCGGCAGGACTATTCACGGATGTTTGCATCCCAACTTAAAACTGCTCTATACCATACCTCCTTATTTTTTGTATCTTTTAGAGTTTCTTTGATTAAGCTCGGCATGTACGGTTCGACCTTATAAATCAAAAGAAAACAGACCCTTCGTGGTCACCATGCATATATTTGTGTTATTTTTTGTTTCTTGCCTCTGAGCCAAAGATAACTGTCATGATACAAACCTTTTTATAGTCAGCTCTCGACCGGGGGCTCATATTAAATCTAGCGCCTGAATTAAAGTCGAAATAGTTTCTTCAGTGTCTCGGATGTTGCATTATATGCACTAGTTTCAAACCATGATTTTCGTCAATAGTTGGGTTGCCTGGCTCCTGTGCTTACCTCTTATGTTTCCGCTTTGTTGGGCTAAGAATGTAAAGGGAGAACCACTGCGATTGCGCTAACAAGTTTGGATGGTAAAGCGCCACTGTGGAGAAAGCTGAAAATTGACTATTTTGGTAAGTGTAAACTGGCCGGAGACCCGATAACTGTCTCAAACCAAAGATCATTGGAGGTCATCCGTGTTAAACGACAAGATTCTATTATAAAGAGTCGAAGTGGTTAATGGTTTCAACCTCGGCAAAAGCCGGACACTTCACAGACCGGGGGCTAGTTACTCGCCCCCACAGTCAAGCTCCTATGACTAAGTGAAAGTTATAAAGCCATTATAGTCTGATTGCCTAGTTTCTATCAACATGAACCGCCTACGGGCACCGAGACATCGACCAAGGGTTAAATTGCTATAGGAACACCCCTTGTATCATGTAGAAGGGGGTGGAAACCAACGACTGGTCACTTTCAGTATTAAACGATAGCACATGAGTCAAAATAAAACACATCAGATGATAAGGCCGGATTCATTCAAATTAACAAAAAAACTTGTCCTTTTCCTACATCATTAAAATGTTGGCATTCCGAAGTACAAGCTAAAAATACATGGTGTTTTTACTACACTGGGGCTCGGTGATCCGAGCACCTTCCATCACCTCAGCCAAAAACTGCTTCAGAATCTGGTGCTTTTTGGCCAGAGGCCATGAAGCCACTTCCGTCGCATTAATCCGAGGATAGTGTGTCTTCATGGCGGCATAGGCGCATTGAGCACCCTCCAAGGAGGCCGATCACTTCCAATGAAGGACTTGGGGGCCGGGGGCTTGGAGCCGAGCCACCAAACCAAAGAAGATGCTCGGCAATGCCACCGCAGGCCAGAGGTTGACAAAGAGGTCCTCCATGGCTGGCCCTGCCACGCGATAGAGCTCCATCAGCTGCTTCATCTGGTCGTTGAGGAGTGGAGGATGTGATGGCGCCTGGAACTGCCACCAAAACGTCTTCAACTCAGTGTGACCCTCGAGGGCACCGAAGTGGCGACCAGCGTCCAACACACTCCTCAGCAGATCCGCGAAGGCGTCTAAGGATCGCCAGAGCTGGGTAAGTTGGGCGAACCTGTTGCAACCGAAGATGCACTGAAGAAAGTAAGTCTTACCAGCAGCGATCTGCTTCACCTGCTGGAGCACCTCACGAAAGTCCTGGGCCTGGGTCTGGACTTCGGCGTGCGCCGAGATCAGTTTCTCGAGCTTGGTGTCCCTTTTCTTTAGGCCCTCCTGAATGTTGTTCTGCTGCGCGTACACTTCCCACAGGTCCTCCTCGACTTTCAAGGCCCGGGACTGATCCTTGCCACGGGCCGCCCTTTCCCCGGCCAGCTTTTTGCTCGCCTTCGCCGTCGCAGCTTTCTGTTGTTCAGCTTCTTGCTAAGCCTTTTTCAGCTAGGCCTTCATGGACTAAAGCTCCGTAGTTGCAGCTGGCATCAAACAATTCAGAATTAGAAATCAGCTAAATGTGATAAATTCAAAATAAAGCAATGGGTCGGCTTTTTGCTAACCTTGAGCTGGTTTGATCTGTTTCTGCATCAGACCGAGATCCTCCTCGGACCGCTTCATCTTACGGTTCATTTCTGCTAACTCCTCGGAGTTAGAGCTCGGAGCCTAAGCTGATGCCTGCACACAATAATGATTATTAAGACCCTATAAGCAATTTTGATCCTCTTGTCGGCTCTTTCAATCCAACCATAGTCTTGGGAGCTACTGCATATTCGCTCTTAAAATCCTTAGTCCCAAATTGCTTTAAGCGACCCCCAAGTTGGTTTCTTAAAACGAACTCGGGGCTCGGGGGCTACTGGTTGTTGTGCTATTATGTGTACTCTAGCAGTGTTATTTAAAAAAGGTCTTCCAGAAGTTTCTCCCTGTCGGATTTCGGGTTCCGGCAAAACCCTTAAGGTTTGAACACTGGGGTGCGCGCGAAGATCTCCCCCTCACAGATCACGCCATCACACGCTTCACGAATTCATGGACTAGCTCGCCGAACCCAAAGAACACAAAGACACAGGATTTATACTGGTTCAGGCCACCATTGTGGTGTAATACCCTACTCTAGTGTGGCGGTGGTGGATTGCCTCTTGGGCTGAGGATGAACAATACGAGGGGAAGAACAGCCTCCTAAGAAGAGGTGTTCTTGTGCTTGATGACTGGTGTATGGATGAGGATCGCTCCAGATGAGTTCTGGTAGGTGAGGATCCGATCAGCTCAGGCTGAGTTGCCTTCTACTGTGGTGGCTAGCCCTATTTATAGAGGCCCTGGTCCTCTTCCCAAATATTGAGCGGGAAGGGAGCCAACAACGGCCAATTCGAAACGGGACAGCGAGTACAGCTTATCCTACCAAAAGTACTCTTCGCCTGCCAAAGGCTCTGGTGGTGACGCCATCTTGGGCTCCATGATGACCTCCGTCTTGCCGTCCTGCTGGTCTTGGTCTCGTTGCACGGATATGGAATCCTTTGCTTGACGCCTCGGTACTCCTCGCCTGCGCTTGCCCCCTTAGCACCAAAGAGGAAGCAAAGACACTGTGCGCGCTGGCGCCCGCCTGGTCTCGTTCGTCATGGCTCACGTCACTGGAACCTTGCGAGGTTTGCCTTGCCTTGATCTCTCCGCCCTCGCGAGCCAGCCTGGTGAGGCCGCTCCCGAGGAGGTCTTGTGTCATCCGCCTCGCGAGGCTTGGCCCTTTGCAAGGATCTTGAAAGCTTGTTGGTGAAGATGGGCCGTACGGGCCCGCTCGCAGAGCCACGCCGTGGGCCGCAGGCAGGCAAGTCTGGGGACCCCCGTTCCTAGAACGGCGACAGGAGCCCCCGGGCCCAAGGCGCGTTCGGACTTGGCTTCGAGGCGAAGCCAAAGGGCAAGCGCGGAGCGCCGTGGGCCCCAATAGCCTCCGGCCTCGGTCGACACGTGGCGGTTAATTGGACGTGGGCGTCTCCGCTTCCCATGCTGCCTCGGCAACTACCCGATTTGACGAGTCCCTGTTGCATATAAGGAAAAACCATCATTACCTGTGATCGTGGGGGTGAGGGAGTCCTGGACTAAGGGGTCCTCGGGCGTCCGGCCTGTTATTCATTGGGCTGGACTGATGGGCTGTGAAGGTGTGAAGGCCGAAGACTATACCCGTGTCCGGACTGGACTCTCCTTGGCGTGGAAGGCAAGCTAGGCGACCAACTATGAAGATTCCTTCTTATGTAACCGATCCCATGTAACCCTAGATCTCTCCGGTGTCTATATAAACCGGAGAGCGTAGTCCGGATAGAGAGATACTCATTACCATATTCACATAGGCTAGACCTCTATGGTTTAGCCATTACGATCTCGTGGTAGATCAACTCTTGTAACACTCATATTCATCAAGATCAATCAAGCAGGAAGTAGGGTATTACCTCCATAGAGAGGGCCCGAACCTGGGTAAACATCGTGTCCCCCGTCTCCTGTTACCATCGATCCTAGACGCACAGTTCGGGACCCCTGACCCGAGATCCGCCGGTTGTGACACCGACATTGGTGCTTTCATTGAGAGTTCCACTGTGTCGTCGACAAGAGGCTCGATGGCCCCTTCAATCGTCGATAATGACGCTGTCCAAGGAGGAACCTTCCTCCCCGGACAGATTTTTGTGTTCGGCGGCTTCGTACTGCGGGCCAACTCGCTTGGCTGTCTTGAGCAAATCGATAGCAACGCCCCTGGCCACCAGGTCAGATTTGGAAGCTTGAATTATGTCGCGGATACCCGTGGAGACGTGATCTTCAATGGGTTTGAAACCGCAGCGATCGCTCCCCCTCGTCCTGATGAACATGACTTATATCTGTTATCGGATTACATCCAGGAGGTGGATCCTGTTGCTGCAACGGCCTCAGAACCGAAGCAGATCGTGCCCTCCGAGGCCACAAAGTCCGCGGCGTTGGAGCCACACACGGACTCGACATCCTGCAATGTTTGCATCAATGGAATTCTGGACTCGTCTCCGGCTATACGTTCCGGACCAGGTACGCCTGCGGACACCGAGCTGGATCGGTTATCGATTTTCGAATTTAGCACCGTAGACATCTTCCAGCATTCACCTTTGGGTGACATGCTAAACTCTTTAAAGAACTTGTCCTTGGAGGAGGACTCACAGCCGAACTATGTTTGGTTTGAGCTAGAGGCGGACGACGAGCAATTTTGCTTCCCACCCGCCACCCACTTCATAGCCACTGTCGATGACTTAACCGACGTGCTTGACTATGGCTCCGAAGACATCGACGGCATGGACGACGATGCCGACAAGGAGCAAGGCCTAGACCCGCCATTTACTGGACGTTGGACGGCCACCTCTTCGTACGACGTGTACATGGTTGATACACCTAAAGGATCTGGCGACGACAAAGAAGAGCCAGATGCGAATAAAACCTCTGAGATGCAGTCCAAGCGCCGACGGCCCAAACGCCGCTCTAAGCCCTGTCGCTCAAAGGATGGCAACACTGGCACCGGAGAAAATAGTACTCCGGGCAACGCCGAAAACAATGAAGACCCTGTCGGGGCTACATCCGAACAGGAGGAACATGACAACAGGCAAGACAACCCTGACCAACAGGCCATAGAAGATGACTCAGAGGACGATAGTTACCGTCCACCCTCCAAAGAGGAGACAAGCCTTGGCAACGAAGACTTCATCGTGCCTGAGGATCCTCTGGAGCAGGAGCGCTTTAAGCTTCAGCTCATAGCCACTGCAAGGAGCCTGAAAAAGAAACAACAGCAGCTTCAAGCTGAAAAAGACCTGCTCGTCGACAGATGGACTGATGTCCTAGCAGCCGAGGAATACGGCCTCAAGCGCCCAGCCAAGAGCTACCCGAAACGCAGACTGCTACCTCAATTCGATGAGGAGGCGCCGGAGCACATATCTCCCTCGCGTAATGCGGAACGGCCACCACGTGGTCGAGACAGGGCGGCCGACCGGCCACCCCGCGGTCGGGATAAAGCGGCAACTCAGGCAGAACAGCAGACCGCCCCCACCGCCCCAAAAAAATAGGGACGGAAGAGTTCGGGGTCATACGTACGACTCCAGCAGACCCTGGACGGTAGAGCAGGACACACAAGATCGATCTACGGATCGCGAGGACGTGCCTCGAGGCACGACGACAGCTACCTATTCGGACGTGACAAACCTAACCACGCCCGGGCCGAATGCCGCAGACGGACTCCATCAGAGCTACGCCACGATGCGGCCCGATATAGAGGCGCCGCACACCCTCTCTGCTTCACAGATGAAGTACTGGATCATGAATTCCCCGAGGGGTTCAAGCCCGTCAATATCGAATCATACGATGGCACAACCGATCCTGCAGTATGGATCGAGGATTTTATTCTCCATATCCATATGGCTCGAGGAGATGACCTCCACGCCATTAAATACCTCCCACTAAAGCTCAAAGGGCCAGCGCGACACTGGCTTAACAGCCTGCCTGAAAATTCTATCGGCAGCTGGGAGGACCTGGAAGAAGCCTTCCTGGACAACTTCCAAGGAACCTATGTCCGGCCACCAGACGCCGACGACTTAAGCCACATAGTTCAACAACCTAGAGAATCAGCCAGAAAATTCTGGACTAGGTTCCTAACCAAAAAGAACCAGATCGTTGACTGTTCAGATGATGAGGCCCTAGCAGCCTTCAAACACAGCATCCGTGACGAATGGCTGGCACGCCACCTCGGCCAAGAAAAGCCGAAGTCTATGGCAGCCCTTACGGCACTCATGACCCGCTTTTGCGTGGGTGAGGACAGCTGGCTGGCTCGTAGCAAGAACACAACCAGCGAGGCAGGCCCCTCCGAGGCCAAGAACAGCACCAGCAAGCTCCGGCGCAATAGACACAAATGCCAAAGCAATGGCGACAACACCGATGACACCATAGTTAACGCCGGATTCAGTGGCTCCAAGTCTGGCCAACGGAAGAAGCCCTACAAAAGAAACAATGAAGGATCTTCCAGCCTCGACCGCATACTCGACCGTCCGTGCCAGATACATGGCACCCCAGACAAACAAGCCAATCACACCAACAGAGACTGTTGGGTTTTCAAACAGGCTGGCAAGTTAAACACTGAAAACAAAGAAAAGGGGTCACAAAGTGAGGACGAGGACGAAGAGCCCCGGCAGCCGAACACTGGGGGACAGAAGAAATTTCCCCCTCAAGTTAAAACGGTGAACATGATATACGCTACACACATCCCCAAAAAGGAGCGCAAGCGAGCACTTAGGGACGTCTACGCGGTAGAGCCAGTCGCCCCCAAATTCAATCCGTGGTCATCATTACCGATCACTTTCGATCGTCGAGATCACCCAACTAGTATCCGCCATGGCGGTTCAGCCGCACTAGTCCTCGACCCAATTATTGATGGGTTTCACCTAACACGAGTCTTGATGGACGGTGGTAGCAGCCTCAACCTGCTTTATCTGGACACGGTGCGGAAGATGGGCATTAACCCCTCATGAATCAAACCAACAAAGACTACCTTTAAAGGAGTCATACCAGGCGTAGAGTCCCGCTGTACGGGCTCAATCACGCTGGAGGTGGTCTTCAGTTCTCCGGATAACTTCCGAAGCGAAGAGTTAATCTTTGATATCGTCCCCTTCCGCAGCGGCTACCACGCACTGCTCGGACGAACCGCGTTTGCTAAATTCAACGCAGTGCCACACTATGCTTATCTCAAGCTCAAGATGCCTGGTCCACGTGGCATCATAACAGTCAATGGCAATATGGAACGCTCCCTCCGAACAATGGAGCACACCGCCGCCCTAGCAGCAGAGGTACAGAGCGGCCTTCTCAAGCAGCACCATGGTACGGCTGTCGAGCACCTGGACATCATCAAGAGGTTCTGGGCTACACTGCAGCAGGACAGCGCGGCTCGTCAAGAGCTCAATTAGCAATTCGGCCTCCGTCCCAGTCCCGAAGAAGTAGTGGCATTCGCACCACGCGTACATAATTACGCACTCAAAATCCCATGGACATCGACGGAGGCACAAGCTAACTCGGGATCTATAGTCCGGCTAGACCGATCCCGGACACATATACTTTCACCTTTTTCTTTTTATTTCAGGTTCCTCTTCTCACGGGCCTGATCACCAGTCCCTTCGAAGGATCGGCATACAAAGGAGGCAAGCAGCATAGGTGCATAGGGTAACTTCTATACGTTCTTCTTGACGGTATCTCCACTTATTTCTCAGGACCCGCATGCTGCGCCCTCTCGATCCCGACATGTTAAATAGCCCGGATGCTTATCGCACTATTTTGTACAAGATACGCCTTGACGTATCCATCCAGTTATAATGAAAATGGTTTGCGGCCCAGTTTCTGTGGTTTTCGCTTCTTACTTCATTTTATTTCGATCTGCTTATCAGTTGCATCGGTACCCTTTTGTACGTTTCATATTCGCCAGGGGCTACTAATCGCCCCACAATACGGTAGCAAAGTTCAAACACTTCTTATATATAAGTTCGGCACCCCGAATTTAGCATTATATGCACTGGCTCCGAATCATGTCTTTGGTCAATAGTTGGGTTGCCCGGCTCCTGTGCTTGCTACCCTACGTTCTGCTCTATCGGCTAGGGTAGTAAAGGGAGAACTACTGCGATTGTGCCCTGGCCTTGACCGGATAAGCACCTCAGTAGAGAAAGCCGAAAACTGACTATCATGATATGGCGAGAGTCGGTCAGCTGTTCGAGGGTTACAAAATCGTTGGAGATTTTTTCCACGTTACGCGAAGGATCGGCACTTCCCGATCAGATGCTGGCAGCACCCTGGTTTGGACCAGGGGCTGCGCACTTACTTTATTATAAAACTCCTATGGCTAAGTGAGGGCGTTTAAGCCGTATAGTCTGATTGCCTTGTTCGTTGCGCTAAACAACTCCTTCAAAGGACCATATAATTGGATCAAGATTGTTTAGATTCCATCCCGAACACCTCCGTACTACCTACGTGAGGGCAGAAGCCGACGACTGGCCAACCCTCAGATTACAAACAACGCGGCCGCACAGGAGGAAACAATTAAAGCATAACAAAATTAGATTACAGGCTTTGTTTCCATAATACAAGGCAAGGGCAACATGAATACATTTATTCAAATACAATGTCCTGCGAACATTGAGCTGCCACAAGTCGAGACCCTTCTATGACATCCGCAAAATATCTCTCGGGTGTGCGGTGCTCCTTGCCCTCCGGCGGCCTGCTGGCAACTTCAACGACGTTCATCTTCGCCCACCACATCTTGCAACGAGCGAAGGCCATACAGGCACCTTCAATACAGGCAGAGCACTTGACGACGTCCAGCCGCGGACAGGCTTCCACCAGCCGCCTCACGAGTCTGAAGTAGCTGCCGGGCATAGCTTTGGCTGGCCACTGTCGGATCATCAAATCCTTCATGGCTAGTTCGGCCACCCTGTGCAGCTCCACCAGCTGCTTCAGCTGATCGGTGAAGGACACGGGATGCTCTGGCGTCGCATACTGTGACCAGAATAGCTTCTTCGTAGAACCCCCTCCTTCGGCTCGGTAGAACTCCGCATCGTCTGATACGCTGCGTGGTAGATCCGCAAAAGCCCCTGGGGAACTCCGAACCCGGGTTAGTAAAAGGTATTGCTTCTCCGCATACTTGCTTTGCATCTTAAAAGCCTTACCCGCGGTGATCTTCTTGGCCTCCTGGATCTCCTGGAGAGCGGCCTCATTCTGTGCGGTCTCCGCGCTCTGACGAGCCTCGGTGAGTTCGGCCCCTCGAGCCGACGCATCATGCTCCAAGGTCTCACATTTTTCACCGCATCCTGGAGCTCCTGCTGGATTTCTTTGACCCAGGCCTTGAGCTTATTACGGGCGGCTTGCTGCTGGACAGCCTTCTCCTCGGCCTCGCCCAGGGCCTTCCTCAGGGCCTCGACCTCGGTCGCGGCTCCTGCACATATTACGACACTACATTCAATACACAACGCGTATGCTTTCCGAATACACAGCAAGTCGTTACTCACCTTGCTGCTCCTGGAGCCGAATCTTAACCTCGCCGAGCTCGCTCTCGGTCCGCCCCAGCCTCGGCCTCAGTTCAGAGACTTCGGCAGCATGTGAGGTCGCGGCCAACAGCGACGCCTGCTTATGCGTACCTATCACGTTAGTCTCCTACAATAAAAGATTGATCCTCTGTCCGGTTCTTCTCGCCAAGCACCGGACAGTGTCTCAGGGGCTACTGACTACATAGGGTTTTTTTCTTTCTATGTCACTTACCTCGAAACCTGTCAACAGGTTGCTGCAGGCTTCGTTCAGTCCACTCTTGGCGGACTGAACCTTCTCGATCACCGCGCCCATAAGGACACGATGCTCGTCCATAACGGAGGCACCCCGTAGCACCTCCATCAGGTTATTCGGCGTCCCTGGATGGACAGGGACCACCAGCGGAAGCGGCGCACCCCCCGCCTTCAAAGGGGGCTGCTCGCCCGACTCCGAAGCCATATGGGTCTCCGGAATCGTATTCGTCTGAGGGCCAAACTGGATGCGGCCCTCTTCGCCAGTTTCTATGGGGATCGGCTTCCCCATGTGTACGGCAGTGGAGGTCTTGCCTTGTGGCGCCCCCCGGACAGCGTCCTGGGCCCCTCCCTTCGGAGCGGTTCTTCGGGACAACACTTCGGTGTCGTCCCTGGCCCCGGGGGAGTAAGCAGGCGGTGGCGACATGCTCGCCATCTCCGTCGGAGCCAACGAACCTCCAGACGAGGATCGTTGGATTAGGTCACGGGTCGGACTGCAATAGTACGGTTAACTATGTCAAGATAATGGAGAGAAAGGGCCGGACGTGCACACGAGCGAGCCATGCCACTTACGATGCGTCTTGGGGCTTAGTGCGGGGGCGTCGTTACGGACTACTGTCAACGTCCTACGCGGTGTTGACCGCTGGGACGCCCTTCCCCTTCTTGGGCGTTTCCGCCTCCAGATGCGCCGAAGCCGCCCTCTTCTTCTTCCTCTCCTTAGGGGGAGGGTTGTTTTCTTCCTCCTCCTCCTCTTCCTCGTCATTGTCCTCAGGGACAGTGTAATGAGCTTCGTCGTCTTCGGACATTGCGTCCGAAGTGCCCTTGCGACGGGGGCCACTCTTGGCCCCCTTTGCCTTCTTCTTGGCCTTCTTCTCGGGCGCCTTATATGGTGCCGGCACTAGCATCTTCGCTAGACGCGGGATGACTGGTTCTTCAGGCAGCAGAGCCGGACACTGGATCCGCTTCGCCCTCTCCGTCCAGTCCTGAAAAGAGCAATAATAAAAGCTCAGACATCATCCTCGAAACAATTAAGTTGGGGATACGTCAGAAATAACATACCTTGCTGGCGGGGTGTTTACAATCGTGACCACGGTCTGAGTTCGTGGCCGGTGGCTTCTCGTTGCCCTTAAAGAGCAACTTCCAGGCTCGTGAGTAGTCTCGAAGAGCCTTATCAAGGTCTAGTGCTTCTTCGAATTGAATTCCCACAGAGGGCGGCTTCGGCGCTGGCACGGAAGAACTCGGTGAACCAGCATCACCTAGATTACGTCAACAAGCTTGACATTCTTGGTCACCATGCTCTGAACATGCGTCTGCAGCGCTATCAACTCGTTAGGTGAACACCAGTCCGGACTCTTCTCGACCCAGGAGGTGAGTCGCATAGGAGCACCGGAGCGGAATTCGGCGGCTGCGGCCCAGGTGGTGCCGCGAGGTTCTGTGATGTAGAACCACTGCTTCTGCCACTCCTTTACTGTCTCCACAAAAGTGCCCTTGGGCCAGGAGACGTTGGATAGCTTGCTCACCATGGCTCCCCCGCACTCCGTGTGTTGGCCATCCACCACCTTCGGCTTCACGTTGAAGACTTTGAGCCACGGCCCGAAGTAGGGTTGGATGCGGAGGAAGGCCTCACACACGACGATAAACGCCGAGATGTTGAGGAAGGAATCCGGGGACAGATCATGGAAATCTATCCCGTAATAATACATCAGCCCGCGGATGAAAGGGTGGAGTGGCAACCCTAGCCCGCGGAAGAAATGGGGGATGAATACTACCCTCTCGGTGGGCTTCGGCGCGGGGACGACTTGTCCCTCGACCGGCAGACGGTGGGCGATCTCCTTCACCAAGTATCCGGCCGCCCGAAGCACAGTAATGTCCTCCTCCTTGACAGAGGAGACCATCTACTTGCCCTGACCATCGGATCCGGACATGGTTGTTTGAGTGGAAAGGAGATGAGAACTTGGGCGCTGGAGCTCGAGATTGGAAAGGCGGAGGCAGAGAGAGCGTGAGAATAGGAAGAGGGAATCCTTATCCCCTTATAAAGGCAGCAGATATTAAACGCCTCCTCACTCGCCTTAAGATTCGCCTATTCCCAAGGGCTGTATAAACGGCACGGTTGGGTTACCCATGCCCGCATTGATGGGAATCCCGCAATGAGGGGACACGATCTCTACTTCGATAGGACGTGCCAATTACAACCGCGTCTCGAAACGTGGGATGGCAGATGAAAACGGTTCGAAATTACGACCGGACAGACGTGATGTCGTGTTGTGAAAAAGCTGTCAACAGATTAGATTCGTGCAAATATTATATTCTCTCTGCGGTTGTGTGTGCAGTACGTTACAGGTCTGGATATAATCATCGCATCCGAAGACTATCATGGAGTTCAAGAAAAGGGGGAACCCGTCTTCCAATGCCGGAGACAATCTGCACGTCGGACTCCTCGTCATTGAAGCCAGGTTCAGGGGCTACTGAGGGAGTCCTGGACTAAGGGGTCCTCGAGCGTCTGGCCTGTTATTCATTGGGCCTGACAGATGGGCTGTGAAGGTGTGAAGGCCGAAGACTATACCCGTGTCCGGACTGGACTCTCCTTGGCGTGGAAGGCAAGCTAGGCGACCAACTATGAAGATTCCTTCTTATGTAACCGACCCCATGTAACCCTAGATCTCTCCGGTGTCTATATAAACCGGAGAGCATAGTCCGGATAGAGAGATACTCATTACCATATTCACATAGGCTAGACCTCTAGGGTTTAGCCATTACGATCTCGTGGTAGATCAACTCTTGTAACACTCACATTCATCAAGATCAATCAAGCAGGAAGTAGGGTATTACCTCCATAGAGAGGGCCCGAACCTGGGTAAACATCGTGTCCCCCGTCTCCTGTTACCATCGATCCTAGACGCACAGTTCGGGACCCCCTACCCGAGATCCGCCGGTTTTGACACCGACAGGGGGCGCTGGTTGTCCTTCCGCTGCTATAAATGGAGAGGGGGTAGAGCCCCCGTCGCCCATCTCTTCCCATTCCATTTGCTTCACTCCCTTTGCTCTATTCCCAGTAGAAACACCAATGGCGCCGTCGAAAAGGTTCTCCGCCATGGAGAAGGGGAAGGCCCCTCGCGAGCGGCTCGGCTCTCCGGCGCCCAAGCGTGGACGCGGCCGTCCTCGCAAGCACACCGCGACCCCCGCCGCGGCCCTCCACAGCTGCGGTGGTGCCGCTTCGCGTGGCAGGGGTCGCCCCAGTCGTGGCAGCCATGTTGATGAAGGGAGACGTGTCGTGGTCGCGCGGCCTCCCCGGCCACGCTTCCACTCGGCAAAAGTGCTGCCGGAGTTCGTCTTCTGGTCGGAGAACCCGGCCGGCAACTAGCTTCAGCTTCCGTGCTTCTTCATTGATGAGCTGCCGGCCACAGGTCCAGGCGGGCTCTGGCTGCAGGCAGACGGTTACTGCAGTAGGGCTTCCTGGGTCGCGGTTGAGGTCTCCGTCGTGGGCAACATAGCCCTGGCCCGCGGCTGGCAGACGTTTGCCCATGCGCGCGGCCTGGGCAGGCGGTGCACCCTCCATTTCAAGTACGACGGCGATGCGACCCAGTACATGAGGGTGTTTGGGGAAGATGGTCGCCGCGCCGGGTGCTGCCCTGAGGTCAACGACGGCGACGAGGTGCTCGGCCTTGGCGATGGTCGTGACGAGGAGGAGGGCGAACCCGCCCTTGGCGTCGACCGCGTCTCGTCCAGCTTCGGCGGCTCTTCCCCCGGTGACAGCTCCAGCAACGGTGGTTAAGACCAGCTGCCGCGTCCGCTTCGAAGGTGGCAGCGGGTCGTCTCGTTGCCGCGCCTCCATGAAGCGCGAGGAGGGGTCTGGCTGAGCTTGGAATGGCGCAACGAGCCCTCCCTCGAGGACCGCTGTAGGGGCACGCGCCGCTTTTATTTTGTTCTTCCTTTCCTTCCTGTATTAGAAGAAAACTAGTATGGGCCCCGGAGGGGCGTGCAACAAACTATGATTTCTCAATTATTATGCTATGTTCGTCGTCCCTGTGCTGTGTCGCAACATCGTCGTTTTATGTGGAGATAACTTAGCTTGGCCTGCTTGGGGTGGTTTCCTCTCCACAAGGTGCTCGCTTTCTGGTGCCTGTCGAGGCCCCCTTGGCCTGGTAGGCGCTTAGAAACTGCAAAAAACTCGTTAGGGGCTTAACGTTTTCCTGAGCCTTGGTCGCAGGCGTCGCTGGCCTTGACCCAGCGCTTTGTATCGCGGTACCCGAGGGGCACGGATTAGGAGAGGTGCGCCAGCTTGCGGGCTCGAACGAGGGTGCCTTGCGAAAAGCAGACGAAAGGCAGAACAAGAAAAACTCTCACGAGGGAAGGAAAAACGCTCACGAGGGCACCTGTCCAGCCCCCTCGCGAGGAATGCGAGAGAGAGTACAGGCCAAGCCGAAGACGGAAACAGAGGCAAAAGGCAACGGAACCAAATCAGCCGAGAACACCAGAAGAAAACTTCAACTAAAGAGGGGCGAGCCAACTACGGAAAGCAAATGAAAAGCCGTGTCCGGCACCTAGTCTAGTCTTCAAGTCTTCTCACCAGCGCGGAGCTAAGTGCTGCCACTAGGACGTGGGATGGAGCCCCCCAGGCCCGAGGGCGGCACTCCTGAGACTCCAGGGCGTGTACAGCCCCACTCATTATTACGTGAGAGTGTCACGAGCGGAGACCTTCACAGGCACTGGGCCTTCTTCACAGGAGCTAGGCCTTTCTTCATGGGTAGAACTTCCGGAGGTGCTGGATGCAGGCGTTCTGGATGGGTACCCCGTCCTGTGTCTCCAGGCGCACGGCGCCAGGCCTGGAGACATGGACGACCTTGAACGGGCCCTCCCACATGGGCGAGAGCTTATGCAGCCCTTCCCTGGAGAGCACCCGCCTCAGGATGCGGTCACCCACCTCGAGCGTCCTGGAGCGGATGTTGCGGCAGTGGTACCGCCGCAGCGCCTGCTGATACCTTGCCGCTCGTAGCGCGGCTTCATGGCGGCGTTCCTCCCCCAGCGCGAGGTCCATCCCCCGCATGGCGTCCGGCTGCGCCTCATCGAACGCCAGGACCCGCGTGGAGCGATGTTTGACCTCATGAGGGAGGACCGCTTCTGCTCCGTAGACGAGGAAGAATGGGGTCTCACCCGTTGGCTTGGTGGCGGTGGTGCGGATGGACCACAGCACGGACTGGAGCTCATCGTGCCGGCCCCTGCCACAGGCCTCGAGCTTCTTCTTGAAGGTCCTGGTCTTGAGGCCTCTCAGGATTTCTGCGTTGGCGCGTTCGGCTTGCCCATTGCTCCTGGGATGCGCCACCAAAGCGTAGCAGATCTGCGTTCAAAGGTTAGCACAATATGTATTGAAGAGATTACTAGTGAACTGCGAGCCATTATCAGTGATGATGCGGTTGGGGACCCCAAAACGGCTCACGAGACCCTTGATGAACTTGACCGCGGAGCCAGCTGGGATGGTGCGGACGGCCTCTACCTCCGCCCACTTGGTGAACTTGTCGATGGCGACGTAGAGGTAGCGGTAGCCCCCGGGCGCTCGAGGGAACGGGCCCAAGATATCCAGCCCCCAGACCACGAACGGCCATGAGAGTGGGATGGTCTGGAGGCCCTGAGCCGGCTGATGAATCTGCTTGGCGTGGAACTGGCAAGCCTCGCAGGACCTCACCAGCTTAGTCGCGTCGTTGAGTGCCATGGGCCAGTAGAATCCACTGCCAAACACCTTGCCGACGAGGGTCCGTGACAACGAGTGGTGCCCGCAGTCCCCGCCATGTATGTCGGCCAGCAGCTCTCTTCCTTGCTCCCTGGAGATGCAACGTAGGGAAACGTCATTCGGCCGCTTCCTGTATAACTCACTGTCCCGGATGCAGTACGCCGTGGCTTGTCGGGCCACACGATCCATGTCCTCCTCCTCTTCTGGCAGCGTCCCTTGCTTGAGGTATTCCTTGATCTAGCACCCCTCCTGAGGTTCGAGCGCCAAGAGCAACCGCACTCCCGAGGTTGGGCCACAGGCCGGGGCTCCTGAGGCAGGTGGTTGAGGGAGCTCCTCGCGAGGCAGCGTTGTTCTTGAGAGTGGCGGTGTTGCTGATGGCTTGAAGAGCCGCTCCTTAAAGACGCCATGCTGTTGGGGTAGCCGCTTGGATGCTCTTCTGGCGATGTCATCGGCTTCCTTGTTGGTGCCACGGGGCACATGTTGTAGCTCCAGACCCGAGAACTGCTTCTCCATCTTGCGCACCTCCGCGAGGTACGCCTCCATGTGCTCGTCCTTTGGCTCATATACCTAGTTGGAGAAGTTGACGAGAAGTTGCGAGTCGCCCTTGATGGTGAGACGCCTCACCCCCAAGGCCACCGCAGCCCTGAGGCCAGCTATGAGGCCCTCGTACTCTGCTATGTTATTGGAGACCTTCTCGCCCTATTGGAAGCAGAGCTGCACGGCGTAGTAGAGCTTGTCCTGGGTGGGTGAAATGAGCACCACTCCAGCCCCCGCGCCCTGGCGTGAGAATGCGCCGTCGAAGTACATGACCCAGCCGTCGGGCGCTTCGCTTCTTGGAGATAAGGATTGATCCTCGCCTGCCTCGAGCTCTGGGGCTTCGGTCCATTCCGCCACAAAGTCTACGAGTGCAGCCCCCTTGATGACCCTGGTCGTGCTGAACTCCAAGTCAATCGCTTGCAGCTCGATGTTCCATTCAGCAACTCGCCAGGCAGCATTGGGGCTCCTGAGCACTCTTTCTAGTGGGTAAGCCGAGACGACCTTGATGGGATGACCCTGGAAGTAGTGGCGCAGCTTGCGCGAGGCCACCAGGAGCACGAGTAGGATCTTTTGAGGCATGGGGTATCGTGCCCTCGCATCCCGCAGCAGTGTGCTGACGAAATACACCGGGTGCTCGACGAGGGCGGGAGAGCTGACGGAGCCCTCGGCTTCCGGGGGTTGAGGTGTCTCTTCGGGGTCTTCGGCTTCAGGGGCTTGGTGGTCTGCCGAAGCAGTCGCTGCTTCTGGATCTTCGCCTTGGTGCCGCGCCGCTCTGTGTGGCCCGGTGGTTCCACTTGACGGGCCCTTGACCTGGCGTTCTTCTCTGAGGGCTACCAGCGCTGCACTGGCGGAGTGGGGTGTGGCAGACAGGTAGAGCACCAAGGGCTCGAGGGGTCGAGGCGCTACCATCACTGGAGGGCTGGTCAGGTATCTCTTGAGGTCTTGAAACGCTTGGTCGGCCTCCAGAGTCCACTCGAAAGGGCCCTTCTTCTTCATTAGCTCGAAGAACGGTAGGGCACGCTCTCCCAGCTTGGAGATAAAGCGCCCCAACGCAGTCACACGACCAGCAAGCTTCTGCATCTCTTTGAGGGTCTGCGGTGGGCTCATGTCTTCGATCGCCTTGACCTTTTCTGGGTTCGCCTCGATCCCCCTATGGGATACGAGAAAACCCAGTAGTTGGTCGGAAGGGACACCGAACACGCACTTCTCCGGGTTGAGTCGCAAGTTCACCTGGCACAGGCTTGCGAAGGTCTCCTCGAGGTCTTGGATGAAGGTTCTCGCCTCCCGAGACTTCACCACAATGTTATCGACGTAGGCCTCCGCGTTTCTCCCGAGCTGCCGCCCTAAGGCGATGTGCATCAGCCACTGAAAGGTCGCTCCCGCGTTGCGCAGTCCGAAAGGCATGAAAGTGTAGCAATACACCCCACACGGGGTCAGGAAGGCGGTCTTATCCACATCCTCTACCGCCATCTTGATCTGATGGTAGCCCGAAAATGCATCTAGGAAGCACAGCAAATCGCACTCGGCGGTGGAGTCGACGATCTGGTCGATGCGTGGAAGCGAGAACGGATCTTGGGGGCAGGCCTTGTTGAGGTTGGTGAAGTCGACACACATGCGCTCCTTTCCGCCTTTCTTCGGCACAACAACAAGGTTCGCCAGCCACTCGGGGTGCCGAACCTCGCGAATGGCACCCGCCGCCTCCAGCTTACGGGTTTCCTGGACGATGAAGGCCTGCTTCTCCGTGGACTGTCGTCTCACCCGCTGCTTCACAGGGCGTACATTGGGGCACACCTTTAAGTGATGCTCAATCACCTCTCTCGGGACCCCCACCAGCTGTTTGGGTTCCCATGCGAATATCTCCTTGTTTGCACGCAAGAACTTCACCAACGCTTCCTCTTGGTCAAGGTCGAGGTCGGCACCTATGGTAAAGGCGGCTCCTGAGGACCCGTCCTCATCGACCGGCACCTGCTTGGTTTCTGCCTTGTCTTGGGTGAACAGTTGCTTCTTCTTGGTTGGTGCGGCTTCCTTGGCCTTGGAGGCGCCTGCGCCGGTGGGCTGTGCCACTGCGGCAGTCTTGAGGGCAAGCTTGAGCGCCACCAGAGCCTCCTTAGCGTCCCCCTCGATGGCGAGGACGCCCTTGCTCCCAGGCATCTTCGTGAGGTTGTAAGCCGGATGGGTTGCTGCCATAAACTGGGCCAGAGCTGGGTACCCGAGGATGGCGTTGTACGGGAGTCCGATGCGGGCGATGTCAAAGTTGACCAGCTCGGTGCGGTAATTGCCGCAGGTGCCGAAGGTGATAGGAAGGCGGATCTGCCCCAGGGAGTGGGGGGTGTCGCTGCCAACTCCTGAAAAGGACTTGCTGAGGCGGAGCCGCTCGAGTGGTACATGAAGGAGGCCGAAGGCTTCCACAGAGAGCACGTTGAGGCCGGCGCCGCCGTCGATGAGGGTCTTGGTGACGGCCACGTTGCAGATGGTGCGAGTGCAAAGCATCGGGAGCATACCCGAGTTGGCGGTGGAGACGGGATGATCCCCTGAGTCGAAGGTCAGGTTGGCCTCGGGCGCGGCCCAGCCCGGTGGAGCCCCGGGGCGCTTGGAAGTGGCGCCGATCTGGCGAAGGAACGGCTTGATGTGACGAACCGAGGGTGGTGCTTGCGAGCCGCCGAGGAGGGCCGCGACCGCGTGGGGTGCCGGTGCCGCGAAGCGTGCGACGAAGAGATCACGCAGCTCCTCCCAAGATGCCATTGTGGATCCGGGGAGGTTGAGCAGCCAGGCGCGCGGCACGCCGGTCAGGGCCATGGGAAGCCAGTTGGCCATGACCTTGTCGTCGCCTCCGGCCTTGAAGACGGCTTCCTCGTACACTAGCAAGAAGGCCACCGGATCCGCCACGCTGTCGTAACGCGGTGGCATCTCCGGCTTGAACTTCGGTGGCCACTGCACCCGTCGCAAGGCGGGAGCAAGGGCTTAGAGCCCCCTGGCCCTGTCGCTGACATCGGTCGCCGGAGCATGAAGCGCTGCACTTGCCATAGGGGCGGAGCATAGTGGCAGCGTGGAGCAGATCAGCGGAAGGAAAACTCCGGCGCACCCCTACCTGGCGCACCAAATGTCGGATTTCAGGTTCCGGCAAAACCCTTAAGGTTCGAACACTGGGGTGCGCGCGAAGATCTCCCCCTCACTGATCACGCCCTCACACGCTTCACGAATTCACGGACTAGCTCGCCGAACCCAAAGAACACAAAGACACAAGATTTATACTGGTTCGGGCCACCGTTGTGGTGTAATACCCTACTCCAGTGTGGCGGTGGTGGATTGCCTCTTGGTCTGAGGATGAACAGTACAAGGGGAAGAACAGCCTCCTGAGGAGAGGTGTTCTTGTGCTTGATGAGTGTTGTATGGATGAGGATCGCTCCAGATGAGTTCTGGTAGGTGAGGATCCGATCAGCTCAGGCTGAGTTGCCTTCTACTGTGGTGGCTAGCCCTATTTATAGAGGCCCTGGTCCTCTTCCCAAATATTGAGCGGGAAGGGAGCCAACAATGGCCAATTCGAAAGGGGACAACGAGTACAGCTTATCCTGACAAAAGTAGTCTTCGCCTGCCAAAGGCTCTGGTGGTGACGCCGTATTGGGCTCCACGGTGACCTCCGTCTTGCCGTCCTACTGGTCTTGGTCTCGTTGCACCAATATGGAAACCTTTGCTTGACGCCTCGGTACTCCTCGCCTGTGCTTGCCCCCTTAGCACCAAAGAGGAAGCAAGGACACTGTGCGCGCTGGCGCCCGCCTGGTCTCGTTCGTCATGGCTCACGTCATTGGAACCTCGCGAGGTTTGCCTTGCCTTGATCTCTCCGCCCCTCGTGAGCCAGCCTGGTGAGGCCGCTCCCGAGGAGGTCTTGTGTCGTCCGCCTCGCGAGGCTTGGCCCCTCGTGAGGGTCTTGAAAGCTTGTTGGTGAAGATGGGTTGTATGGGCCCGCTCGCAGAGCCATGCCATGGGCCGCAGGCAGGCAAGTCTCGGGACACCCGTTCCTAGAACGCCGACACTCCCCCTCCCACCCGAAGAGGGCTACTGGTCAGACTTAGTGTCAAACTGAAGATATCTATAACTAAGTAGGGGAGCAAAGGGAAAGTATGGAACGTACCTAAAAGCCCTGGAAGAAGCCCTTGAAGACCTTATGCATTCCTGATATGTCCATTTTGCATCATGTTTTCCTACTGTTATTTATTATACTTTGGGTCACTATTAAACTTTATGATGCAATTATTATGCCTTTTCTCTCTTATTTGCATGTTTCACATGAAGAGGGAGATTACCGGCAGCTGGAATTCTGGACCGGAAAAGGCTACAGCAGAGATAGCTATTCTGCACAACTCCAAATGGCATGGAAATTACAGGGAATTGTTTTGGAATATATATAAAAAGTTTTGGCGAAAAAATACCAGGAGGGGGGCCACCAGGGAGCGACGAGCTTAGGGGGCACACCCTACCCCCTGGGCACGCCCTTAGAGCCCGTGGACCCCCTGGCAGGCCTCCAGTGCCCATCTTTTGCTATATGAGGCTATTTTCCCTAGAAAAATAAGAAGAAGACTTTCGGGACGAAGCGCCACTGTCTCGGGGCGGAAGCTGGGCAGGAGCACTTTTGCTCTCCAGCGGAGCGATTCCACCAGGGAAACATCCCTCCGGGAGGGGGAAATCAAAGCCATCGACATCACCAACGATCCTCTCGCCGTGGGAGGACCAATCATCATCAAGATCTTCACCAGCACCATCTCCTCTCAAACCCTAGTTCATCTCTTGTATTCAATCTTTGTCCCAAAACCTCAGATTGGTACCTGTGGCCTGCTAGTAGTGTTGATTACACCTTGTAGTTGATGCTAGTTGGTTTATTTGGTGGAAGATTATATGTTCATATCCTTAATGATATTGAATATCCCTCTGATGTTGAACATGAATTTGATTTGTGAGTAGTTACTTTTGTTCTTGAGGACATAGGAGAAGTCTTGTTATATGTAATCATGTGAATTTGGTTTTCATTCGATATTTTGATGATATCTATGTTGTTGCTTACTTTAGTGGTGTCATGTGAACGTCGACTACATGACACTTCATGGTACTTGGGCCTAAGTGAAGGCATTGTGGAGTAATAAGTAGATGATGGGTTGCTAGAGTGACAAAAGCTTAAACCCTAGTTATAAGTTCTTCCGTAAGGGGCTGATTTGTTGGGAAATGTTGAATGGAAAACAAACAAAAATTCTACGCACACGCAAGCTCTATCCATGGAGATGCATAGCAACGAGAGGGGAGAGTATGTCCACGTACCCTCGTAGACCGTAAGCGGAAGCGTTTAGTACGTCGTTGATGTAGTAAAACTTCTTTGCGATCCAACCAATCAAGTACCGAACGTACGGCACCTCCTCGTTTAGCACACGTTCAGCTCAGTGACGTCCTCGCCTTCTTGATCCAGCAAGACGGCGAAGTAGTGGATGAGTTCCGGCAGCACGACTGCATGGTGACGATGGTGGCGATGCTATCTCCACAGGGCTTCGCCTAAGCACTACGAAAATATGACCGAGGGACGAAACTGTGGAGAGGGGTGCCGCACACGGCTAAGAGATTGTCGTGGGCTATGTGTGGCGCCCCCTCCCGCATATATATAGGTGGGAGAGAGGGGAGGTAGCCAGGACGCACCCCGTGTGTGGCCGAATCCCACTTGGGCTCCTGCCCCTAGTCGCGCCCCCTCCTACCATGTTTGTGTGCGGGCGGAAGGCAGGGGGAGGTGGCCCCCCTTCCTTTCTCACATGAGGAGGAAAGGCAGGAGGGGCCAACCCTCCCCCTTTCCTTCCCTTAGGGTCAGCGACCAGGGAGAGGGTGCGCTAGCCCCCTTGTGGGCTGGTGTGTCCCTTCCCTTGGCCCATAAGGCCTATAGACCTCCCGGGGGTGTCCGAAACCCCTTCCCGCGATCCGATGACTACCCGGTGCACTCTGAAACTCTTCTGGTGTCTGAATAGTATCGTCCTATATATCAATCTTTACCTCCAGACCATTCCGGAGCTCCTCGTCACGTCCATGATCTCATCCGAGACTCCGAACAACATTCTGTCACCAAATCATATAACACTATATCGTCAACGAACGTTAAGCGTGCTGACCCTATGGGTTCGAGAACTATGTAGACATGACTGAGACACCTCTCCGGCCAATAACCAATAGCGGAACCTGGATGCCCATATTGGCTCCTACATATTCTATGAAGGTCTTTGTCGGTCGAACCTTATGACAACATACGTAATTCCCTTTGTCTGTTGGTATAATACGTCATCTTGCAACTAATCCCTTAGTCACTTTGATTGCAAGGCTTCTTATGATGTGTATTACCGAGAGGGCCCAGAGATACCTCTCCGATACATAGAGTGAAAAATCCTAATCTCGATCTATGCCAACTCAACAAACACCTTTGGAGATACCTATAGAGCATCTTTATGATCACCCAGTTACGTTGTGGCGTTTGATAGCACACAAGGTATTCCTTCGGTATCCGGGAGTTGAATAATCTCATATTCGAAGGAATATTAATTTGACATTAAGAAAGCAATGGCAATGAACTGAACGATCATATGCTAAGCTAACAGATGGGTCTTGTCCATCACATCATTCTCCTAATGATGTGATCCCGTTATCAAATGACTACACATGTCTATGGTTAGGAAACCTTAACCATATTTGATCAACAAGCTAGTCTAGTAGAGGATTACTAGGGACACGGTATTTCTTTATCTATTCACACATGTATTTCGGTTTCCAATCAATACAATTATAGCATGAATAATAAACCTTTATCATGAATAAGGAAATATAAAATAACAACTTTATTATTGCCTCTAGGGCATATTTCCTTCAGTCTCCCACTTGCACTAGAGTCAATAATCTAGATTACATTGTAATGAATCTAACACCCATGGAGTCTTGGTGCTGATCATGTTTTCCTTGCGGAAGAGGATTAGTCAATGGGTCTACTACATTCATATCCGTATGTATTTTGCAAATCTCTATGTCTCCATCCTTGACCTTTTCACGAATGGAGTTGAAGCATCTCTTGATGTGTTTGGTTCTCTTATTAAACCTGGATTCCTTGGCAAAGGCGATTGCTCCAGTGTTGTCACAAAAGATTTTCATTGGACCCGATGCACCGGGTATTACACCCAAATCGGTTATGAACTCCTTCATCCAGACTCCTTCATGTGCTGCTTTCCAAGCAGCTATGTACTCCGCTTCACACGTAGATCTTGCCACGACGCTCTGCTTGGAACTGCACCAACTGACAGCTCCACCATTCAATACAAATATGTATCCGATTTGTGACTTAGAGTCATCTAGATCAGTGTCGAAGCTAGCATCGACGTAACCATTTACGGCGAGCTCTTCATCACCTCCATAAACGAGAAACATATCCTTGGTCCTTTTCAGGTACTTCAGGATGCTCTTGACCACTGTCCAGTGATCCACTCCTAGATTACTTTGGTACCTCCCTGCCAAACTTATGGCAAGGTACACATCAGGTCTGGTACACAGCATAGCATACATGATAGAACCTATGGCTGAGGCATAGGGAATGACTTTCATTTTCTCTCTATCTTCTGCAGTGGTCGGGCTTTTTGTCTGACTCAATTTCACACCTTGTAACACAGGCAAGAACCCTTTCTTTGACTGGTCCATTTTGAACTTCTTCAAAACTTTATCAAGGTATGTACTTTGTGAAAGTCCTATTAAGCGTCTTGATCTATATTGATGCCCAATATATAAGCAGCTTCACCGAGCTCTTTCATCGAAAAATTCTTATTCAAGTATCTATTTACGCTATCCAGAAATTCTATATCATTTTCAATCAACAATATGTCATCCGCATATAATATTAGAAATGCTATAGAGCTCCCACTCACTTTCTTGTAAATACAGGCTTCACCGTAAGTCTGTATAAAACCATATGCTTTGATCACCTCATCAAAGTGTATATTCCAACTCTGAGATGCTTGCACCAGTCCTTAGATGGATTGATGGAGCTTGCACACTTTGTTAGCACCTTTAGGATTGACAAAACCTTCTGGTTGCATCATATACAACTCTTCTTTGAGAAATCCATTAAGGAATGCAGTTTTGACGTCCATTTTCCAGATTTCATAATTATAAAATGCGGCAATTGCTAACATGATTCAGACAGACTTAAGGATCACTACAGGTGAGAAAGTCTCATCGTAGTCAACCCCTTGAACTCGTCGAAAACCTTTTGCGACAAGTCGAGCTTTGTAGACAGTAACATTACCATCAGCGTCAGTCTTCTTCTTGAATATCCATTTATTCTCAATGGCTTGCCAATCATCGGGCAACTCCACCAAAGTCCACACTTTGTTCTCATACATGGATCCTATCTCAGATTTCATGGCCTCAAGCTATTTATCGGAATCTGGGCTCATCATAGCTTATTCATAGTTCGTAGGTTTTCCATGGTCTAATAACATAACTTCCAGGACAGGATTACCGTACCACTCTGGAGCGGAACGTGCTCTGGTCGACCTATGAGGTCCAGTAGTAACTTGATCTGAAGTTTCATTATCATCATCATTAGCTTCCTCTCTAGTTGGTGTAGGCATCACGGGAACGGTTTTCTCTGATGTGCTACTTTCCAATTCGAGAGAAGGTACAATTACCTCATCAAGTTCTACTTTCCTCCCACTCACTTCTTTCCAGAGAAACTCCTTCTGTAGAAAGCACCCATTCTTGGCAACAAAGATCTTGCCTTCGGATCTGTGGTAGAAGGTGTACCCAATAGTTTTCTTAGGGTATCCTATGAAGACGCACTTCTCCGATTTAGGTTCGAGCTTATCACGCTGAAGCCATTTGACATATATCGCATCCCCAAACTTTAAGAAACGACATCTTAGGTTCCTTGCCAAACCACAGTTGATACGGTGTCGTCTCAATGGATTTAGATGGTGCCCTATTTAATGTGAATGCGGCTGTCTCTAATGCATAACCCCAAAATGATAGTGGCAATCGGTAAGAGACATCATAGAACACACCATATCTAATAAAGTACGGTTATGACGTTCGGACACACCATTACGCTGTGGTGTTCCAGGTGGCGTGAGTTGTGAAACAATTCCACATTGTTTCAAATGAAGTCCAAACTCGTAACTCAAATATTCGCCTCCGCGATCAGATCGTAGAATCTTTATCTTCTTGTTACGATGATTCTCCACTTCACTCTAAATTTTTTTGAACTTTTCAAATGTTTCAGACTTGTGTTTCATCAAGTATATATACCCATACCTACTCAAATCATCTGTGAAGGTCAGAAAATAACGATACCTGCCGCGTGCCTCAACACTCATCGGACCGCATACATCGGTATGTATTATTTCCAATAAGTCATTAGCTCACTCCATTGTTCCAGAGAACAGGGTTTTAGTCATCTTGCCCATGAGGCATGGTTCGCAAGCATCAACTGATTCATAATCAAGTGATTCCAAAAGCCCATCAGCATGGTTTTTCTTCACGCGCTTTACACCAATATGACCTAAACGGCAGTGCCACAAATAAGTTGCACTATCATTATTAACTTTCATCTTTTGGCATCAATATTATGAATATGTGTATTAGTACGATCGAGATTCAACAAGAATAGATGATTCATTAAGGGTGCATGACCATAAAATATATTACTCATATAAATAGAACAACCATTATTCTCTGATTTAAATGAATAACCGTCTCGCAATAAACAAGATCGAGAAATAATGTTCATGCTCAACGCTGGCACCAAATAACAATTATTGAGGTCTAAAACTAATCCCGAAGGTAGATGTAGAGGTAGCGTGCCGATGGAGACCACATCAACCTTGGAACCATTCCCGACGCGCATCATCACCTCGTCCTTAGCCAATCTTCATTTATTCTGCAGCTCCTATTTTGAGTTACAAATATGAGCAACCAAACCAGTATCAAATACCCAGGCGCTACTACGAGCATTAGTAAGGTACACATCAATAACATGTATATCAAATATACCTTTGTTCACTTTGCCATCCTTCTTATCCGTCAAGTATTTGGGGCAGTTCCACTTCCAGTGACCATTCCCTTTGCAGTAGAAGCACTCAGTTTCAGGCTTGGGTCTAGCATTGGGCTTGTTCCCGGGAGTGGCAACTTGCTTGCCATTATTCTTGAAGTTCCCTTTCTTTCCCTTGCCCTTTTTCTTGAAACTAGTGGTCTTATTAACCATCAACACTTGATGCTCCTTCTTGATTTCTACCTCCGCGGCTTTAAGCATTGCGAAGAGCTCAGGAATTGTTTTCGTCATCCCTTGCATATTATAGTTCATCGCGAAGCCTTTCTAGCTTGGTGGAAGTGATTGAAGAACTCTGTCAATAACACTATCAACTGGAAGATCAACTCCCAGCTGAGTCAAGTGGTTATGATACCCAGACATTTTGAATATGTGTTCACTGATAGAATTGTTCTCCTCCATCTTGCAGCTATAGAACTTGTTGGAGACTTCATATCTCTCAACCCGGGCATTTGCTTGAAATATTAACTTCAACTCTTGGAACATCTCATATGCTCCATGACGTTCAAAACGTCTTTGAAGTCCCGGTTCTAAGCCGTAAAGCATGGCACACTAAACTATTGAGTAGTCATCAGATCGAGCCTGCCAGACGTTCATAACATCTACACTAGCTCCTCAAGTTACGGACCCAGTTCGTGTAGTTTCTACCATCATCTTTCAACTTAGCTCTCTCTAGGAATGCATTAAAATTCAGGGGAACGGTAGCACGAGTCATTGATCCACAACATAGATATGCAAAACTATCAAGACTAAGTTCATGATAAATTAAGTTCAATTAATCAAATTAGTAATAAACTCTCACTTAAATAAACATCCCTCAAGTTATCTAAGTGATACATCATCCAGTCTCCGGTCTCCAGGCGGACTACGCCGGGTCTGGTGACTCATACTACCAGGTAAGGGCCTTCCCACTTTGGCGTCAACTTGTTTGCACCCTTGGCGGACTGAACGCGCCTAAGGACAAGGTCGCCTTCCTCAAAACACTGGGCATGAACCCTACGGCTATGATAGTGATGTCGCTTGAAGCTACGTCGGTGACGGTCTCCTGGACTAGGGGGTACTCACCACGTCGTCTCCCGGCTAGCTGGATCGGGCCGAGGACCCCCATGGTGGTTCACTCATGGGCCACTTCGGGCAGCCCATGCCGCATACAAGGAGGTTTCTACAAGACTTGGCGACCAAGCCAAGGACTCTCCTAAACCCTAGGCCTCCGGTGTATTATATAAACCGAGGCCAGGCTAGTCAATAGGGGATCATATTCATTAGATCAATCTCGGTGTCAAAACCGGCGGATCTAGGGTAGGGGGTCCCGAACTGTGCGTCTAAGGCGGATGGTAACACGAGACGGAGGACACAATGTTTACCCAGGTTCAGGCCCTCTCGATGGAGATAATACCCTACTTCCTGCTTGATTGATCTTGATGATATGAGTATTACAAGAGTTGATCTACCACGAAATCGTAGAGGCTAAACCCTCGAAGCTAGCCTATGGTATGATTGTTGTTGTCCTACGGACTAAGCCCTCCGGTTTATATAGACACTGGAGGGGGTTAGGGTTACACAAAGTCGGTTACAAGGGAGGAGATCTACATATCCGTATTGCCAAGCTTGCCTTCCACGCCAAGGAGAGTCCCATCCGGACACGGGACGAAGTCTTTAATCTTGTAACTTCATAGTCCAACAGTCCGGCCAAAGGATATAGTCCGGCTGTCCGAGGACCCCCTAATCCAGGACTCCCTCAGTAGCCCCTGAACCAGGCTTCAATGACGATGAGTCTGGCGCGCAAATTGTCTTCGGCATTGCAAGGCGGGTTCCTCCTCCGAATACTCCATAGAAGATTTTGAACACAAGGATAGTGTCCGGCTCTGCAAAACAAATTCCACATACCACCGTAGAGAGAATAATATTTCCACAAATCCAATTTGCCGACCGCTTTTCATAATGTGACGTATTGCTGTGGTCTGGTCATGACGAACCGTTTTTCCGAGCCTGCCACTGCACGTGTCGCGAGGCGGTTTTTATTGGCACGTCCTGTCGAAGCAGAGATCGTGTCCCTTTTCTCACGGGATTCTCATCAATACGGGTATAGGTAACCCAATCATGCCCGTTGGTATGACTCCTCGATTTAGGCAAGTCCCAAACGGCCACGCGGAGGACGCTTGAGATTCATCCCCTTTATAAAGAGGCCTAGGCCTGTCTCCTTCCTCTCGCGCTCAATCGAATCCTCCCCCACCTCGAGTTCCAACACCCAAGGTTCAGGCTAGGCGCTTCGGACCTACAATCATGTCCGGATCCAACCTTCAAGGTCGGTGGGTGCCCTCCTCCGTCACAAAGGAGGACATAAAGAAGCTAAGAGAGGCTAGGTATTTGACCGGCGAAATCTCGCACAGGTTGCCTGCTCGAGGGCAGGTCATTCCTACTCCCGAACCTGGCGAGAGTGTCGTATTCGTATCCCACTTCCTCCGAGGGCTAGGTTTCAGTCTAGATCCCTTTGTTAGAGGGCTCATGTTCTCCTACGGGCTTGATTTCCATGATCTGGCTCCGGATCCCATCCTTCACATCTCGTCGTTCATCTCGTGTGTGAAGCCTTCCTCCGCATTACCCCACACTTCGGCTTATGGCTCAAGACCTTTAATGTGAAGCTGAAGATGATTGAGGGGCGACATGCAGAGTGCGGAGGTGCCGTAATAAGCCAAGGCGCCGATGTTCCATGGCCAAAGGGTTCCTTCCTGGAGGTGTCCAGTTTATGGCAACGGGAGTGGTTTTATATCACAGCCCCCCGGGGTACCATGTGGGTAGCCGCCCCTGCCTTCCGCTCGCCCCCCCCCCCCCCCGCCACAACTGGCGTCATGGGTCAATAAGGGGTTGGACTGGGGGCCAGTGAATGATGTGCGGACATTGCAGAGTCGCATCCGAGACATCCACGAGAGAGATGTCAGCCTTGTTAAGGTAATGCAAGTTATGCTAGTTCGTCGAGCCCTGCCTTGCAAACGTCGACCTCTCCGTATGTGGGAGTTCAACCCGGAAGGACCGCGAACTATTCAGCACTTCTTCGGCATGACGCTCGAAGAGATGTATAGATCATTCTTCGGATCACAAATAGAGTGTCTGGACACCTCCGAGGATGCGGGTCTGAACTGCAATCATCCAGACACTCAAGTAAGTAATTCCGTGGCCGAACACGTTGTATTTTAATTTATCACAACATCATTCTGAAAAGTCGCCTTTTGACCAGGACTGGATAAAAAAGGCGAAGATGAACAGGTGTCCGGCGCCCCTTCCCGAGGGCTCACCGGATCCCGTACTAGCCAGGATGTTTGAGCTTGCGCCTTATCAAGCGCCATCTTGGGAAGGTAAAGGGAGGAACAAAGAGGCCGAGAGCGAGCCTCACTCACTATTCATCCAAACCGGGGGAATCAGTGCCTCCTCGAAGGAGGATAACCGGGGGAAGAATCTAAAATTCCCTCTCCCCGGGGAAGGAAGAGGACTGCCCCTGAAGACTTGGAAGTAATGGTCTCCAAGCGAGGGAAGAATCCTTTGTCGGAGGGTCCTACCCCGGAGGGCATCCTTACCGCACAGTACCCGCAAGGGGACCAGCCCTCTACCGAGCTGTAAGTAAACGAAAGTACTTTTTAGTAAACATATCCTGCTTCGTTTCTGAGAACGATAACCGAAGCGTGCATCTTGTAGTTCGGATCGTAGCCCTTCTCGACAGAGTTCGTCTTCGGGGGATCTTCTTCCGGAGATGATGGAGAGCGAAACACCTCCCCGTGCCTCCCCGCCTCGTGAAGCGGGCGACCTTGAGGTGTCGTCACGGAGGATTTCTCCTGATCCGCCAAGGCCAGGGGGTAACCCTTCGGCCCCCCGAAGTCTGGAGTATTCAGCTCCTAAGGAGAGCCGCAGAGAGAGTCCGGAACCGTCTGGTGTGCGATCAGACGCACTGATGAATCTTCTGGAGCAAGCGGCTGTCTCGGAAACGCATCGTGCTCTAATCGTGCTCGGATTGCAGTACAGCCTATGTTCGCGTCCGCTGCTTGGCGGTACATTGATCCGGAATCAATCTGACCAACAGGCGATCCAGCTGAAGAGATAGTGCGGAAGCAGTACCCTTGCAGGGACTTGGCTCCATGGCAGCACACAAATAGGGAGATTTAATTTTTTTCCCTTTTTAATTCAACTCTTCGTCGGCTGCTGGCAGTTCCCAGTACTCCTATTCGAAAAGTGCATGGACCTAGAGTATTTCTAACCTAATTAAATACTTGTTTTGCAAGCACGGTCCTTGTGGTCTAATCTGCAAACACTACTTCACGTATTGATGAATGCTAGCAGTCCAGCTAGCACTACTTCGGGCAACGACCAAAGTTCGACCGTTGGTTCTGTTAGAAATATGCCCTAGAGGCAATAATAAATAGGTTATTATTATATTTCCTTGTTCATGATAATCGTTTATTACCCATGCTAGAATTGTATTGATAGGAAACTCAGATACATGTGTGGATACATAGACAACAACATGTCCCTAGTAAGCCTCTAGTTGACTAGCTCGTTGATCAATAGATGGTTACGGTTTCCTGACCATGGACATTGGATGTCGTTGATAACGGGATCACATCATTAGGAGAATGATGTGATGGACAAGACCCAATCCTAAGCCTAGCACAAGATCGTGTAGTTCGTTTGCTCAGAGCTTTTCTAATGTCAAGTATCAGTTCCTTAGACCATGAGATTGTGCAACTCCCGGATACCGTAGGAATGCTTTGGGTGTGCCAAACGTCACAACGTAACTGGGTGGCTATAAAGGTGCACTACGGGTATCTCCGAAAGTGTCTGTTGGGTTGGCACGAATCGAGACTGGGATTTGTCACTCCGTGTAAACGGAGAGGTATCTCTGGGCCCACTCGGTAGGACATCATCATAATGTGCACAATGTGACCAAGGAGTTGATCACAGGATGATGTGAGTTACGGAACGAGTAAAGAGACTTGCCGGTAACGAGATTGAACAAGGTATAGGGATACCGACGATCGAATCTCGGGCAAGTAACATACCGTTAGACAAAGGGAATTGCATACGGGATTGATTGAATCCCCGACATCGTGGTTCATCCGATGAGATCATCGTGGAACATGTGGGAGCCAACATGGGTATCCAGATCCTGCTGTTGGTTATTGACCGGAGAACGTCTCGGTCATGTCTGCATGGTTCCCGAGCCCGTAGGGTCTACACGCTTAAGGTTCGATGACGCTAGGGTTATAGGGAAAGTATGTACGCGGTTACCGAATGTTGTTCGGAGTCCTGGATGAGATCCCGGACGTCACGGGGAGTTCCGGAATGGTCCGGAGGTAAAGATTTATATATGGGAAGTCCTGTTTTGGTCACCGGAAAAGTTTCGGGTGAAATCGGTAATGTACCGGGACCACCGGGAGGGTCCCGGGGGTCCACCAAGTGGGGCCACCAGCCCCAGAAGGCTGCGTGGGCCAAGTGTGGGAGGGGACCAGCCCCAGGTGGGCTGGTGCGCCCCCCCCCCCACCAAGGCCCAAGGCGCATGGGAGAGTGGGAGGGCGCAAACCCTAGGTCCAGATGGGCCTTAGGGCCCATCTAGTGGGGCGCCCCCCCTCTCCTCCCCTTGGCCGCCCCCCTTGATGGGATCTAGGGCTGGCCGCCTCCTCTTGGGGGTGGAAACCCTAAGGGGGGCGCAGCCCCCTCCCCCCCTATATATAGTTGAGGTTTGGGCTGCCCAAGACACACGAGAACGTCTCTCTTTTGGCACAGCCCTACCCCTCTCCTTCCTCCTCCTCTCCCGCGGTGCTTGGCGAAGCCCTGCGGGATTGCCACGCTCCTCCACCACCACCACGCCGTCGTGTTGCTGCTGGACGGAGTCTTCCCCAACCTCTCCCTCTCTCCTTGCTGGATCAAGGCGTCGGAGACATCACCGGGCTGCACGTGTGTTGAACGCGGAGGCACCGTTCTTCGGTGCTTAGATCGGAATCAACCGTGATCTGAATCGCTACGAGTACGACTCCCTCATCCGCGTTCTTGCAACGCTTCCGCATCGCGATCTACAAGGGTATGTAGATCCACTCCCCTTCCCCTCGTTGCTAGAGTACTCCATAGATTGATCTTGGTGATGCGTAGAAAATTTTGAATTCCTGCTACGTTCCCCAACAGTTTCTTTATTTGCATCGGTCCTCCACGATCATCGCCGTCCAAGTTTTATTTTTCTTAGCTATTTGTTTAGCACATAAATTATTATACAAAGAATATTTTCTGTTCTTTTGTGCTGCATTATTTTGCAAAGAAATTTTTCCGATGTTGTCGTCCCGCGCATGGCAACCTGCATCGACACCTCCGGGCTGCCACTTCGTCGAACTGATCTTGGCGCCCAGGCCAAACTTACCTGATTAATTATGCAAAAAAATTATTTCTCAATTATTATTGTTTCTTGCTCGCACTGTTTTATGTGTGCAGGTAATGAATTTCGACTACGTCACGTGGTCACTTCGGTGTGCCGATGTCATCATCCCGCCTCCGATGACCAAATTACTGCGGGTTTCACCTTGCCACAGCGTCCATGCTGTGTAGTCACTTCGGAGTGTCGAGCTCCCCGCTCGGCCACCTCGGGACTAGCCTGGGGGCTGGAACCTTGTCCCGCACCAAGCTCGGACCGCGTCATCAACACCGAGCACATTAACCAGCTAAGTCGCTTTCATGCTCAAAAACTTTCAGTTTCAAATTTTGTTCGGTTCGACCAAGCATTATACTTTTTTGGCAAAAAGTTGTTTGTGAAAAACTTCCTTGTCAAAACTTTGTTTGTGACACACAAATTCAAATACCCCGTCTACGGGGGGGCTTCCTTTATGAAGCCTTTCCTTTTGCATATGATTATACTTGTATGGCTTCGTTCCTTGTTCGTGTATTACGCCACAATATGCACCATGTTGACTTAAGCGTTCCGCAAGCTGGGTTGCCTTGGTCCTGTGTTTACCCCTACGTTCCCGATTGTTCGGCTAGGGAGTAAAGGGAGCACCTCTGCGATTGTCACGATCGGGTCATCCGAGTTCAGACCTCAGACTGGGTGAAGCTGAAAGCTAGCGCTCTTATTGTTTTCAATCATGGTCGGCACACAACGGAACTCACGAGTACAAAAAATCTATTGTGCAAGTCTCATAGTAACAATGAGCAACCGAAGAAAGGTATCGATGGAGGTACTATTTTCATCGAAGATGCTTCTTACACTTCGTTAGTAATGTAGCATAAGTTCCCTGAGCGTGCTTTGTCTATTACAACCTTATGGCCTGATTGCCTGGTTATCGGAAACACCATCGATATTCTTGACAGGTGGAGTACATAACACTTTTCGGCCATTGACCGAAGAGGGAGAAGCCAACGGTCGGTTAAGACGCGTTTAAAGTTCGGGTGAACACAGATATGATATAAGTACTTCGGTACATACAATCCTTATACATATTTTTTTTACCCAAGTCACTTGGGGGCTCTTAAATTAGTATGAGCCGCTTTATAATAGATGTTTTCTTCTTAGTCGCTGCACAGTCTTTTTCTACCACTCCTTTCTCAACTCAGGCGTATGATCAATAGCCGGGTAGCCTGGTTTCTCTCTAAAGCCGCTCGCGTTTAGTTTGCTTAACTGGCCTGAGAAACACTCCGCCTTCGGGATAGGGAGGTTGAAGCCGAAGGCTGACCCACTTGAAGTCTAGAGATCAGATGTGTCATGTCAAAGCACGACAGAAGTACAATTTCAAGACCAATTTCATATTGGCACCAAAACAGCTTGATTCAATCTAGACGTAAAGTTTTTTACGCATGTTTGTTGGCCTTTTTTTGAGCTAATAACATCTTTCACCTATTTTATGTTTCAGGAAGCGGGACATTCTCTTGGTTGAGATGTTCAGCGTGAAACTCTTTTCTAAAACTACAGTTCGACATCTTTCCTGCTGAACTCCACCTCGGTATTGTCAAAACATACATGACAGTTGAACTTGTTCCCGAGGAGGTACGATCTTAGGTTGGTCGGCCGCACCCAACCTGAGTCTCGAGGACTTTGCACACCGCTTTTTGTGTCCCGAAGTATTCTGCCGAGCTAGGAGTTGATCCTCAGGCCGATTTTGCGAATCAACCTGAGTCTCAGGGGCTACTGGGATCAGCGGTCTTATGTCATCCTTCAGGTGCATCTCGGGTTTTAGACCGATACACAACTTGAGGGCTACTGGCTATATATCTCGGCAGAGAATAAATGGCACCAATCGAAAATATTGACAAAAAATCGGCCCGCAGTCGGGGTGGTGCACCACCTCGGAAACAGTCCGGCATAAAGCTCGGGCGCCAGTGGCTGGATGCATAGAGGGCATTTCTAGCATTAAGCTCGGCTAAACTCCTTCTACTTTTTTGAGCCAAGGTGATTTATGACACCTCGGATATAGCCCGGCGTTGGAGCTCGGATACTCTCCAGCGTTGGAGCTCGGATACTCTCCGGTGTTGGAGCTTGGATATAGTCCGACGTTGGAGCTCAGATACAGTCCGGCGTTGGAGCTCGGATACAGCCCGGTGTTGGTACTCGGCTATAAAGGATACCTCGAATGCAGTCCGGCGTTGGGCCTCGGATGCAAGAGGACACCGCCGCACGGGAACAACTTCAAACCCGAGGTGTGGCATAAAAATAATAAGGCATTGTTAAAGGCCGAAGACTTAAAGGGGCTCCTCGGATACCCGACGTGTAAACTCTTCGGATTCACTTCGACGATCCTTAAGATTAAAAGATTTGTTGAACCAGTTTTCAAGACCAACGATCGAAGATGAAGAACAGTTCGGAAGAATCGAGGAGCGTCCCCAACTTGAAGACCGGTTCAGGGGGCTACTAATGGTGTCCTGGACTAGGGGGTACTCACCACGTTGTCTCCCGACCAGCTGGATCGGACCGAGGACCCCCATGGCGGTTCACTCATGGGCCACTTCGGGCAGCCCATGCCGCATACAAGGAGGTTTCTACAAGACTTGGCGCCCAAGCCAAGGACTCTCCTAAACCCTAGGCCTCCGGTGTATTATATAAACTGAGGCCAGGCTAGTCAATAGGGGATCATATTCATTAGATCAATCTCGTGGTAGACACATGTACCCTATACCACACCCATATCAATATAATCAAAAGCAGGATGTAGGGTTTTACCTCCATCAAGAGGGCCCGAACCTAGGTAAAATCCCGTGTCCTTGTTACCATCGCTCCAAGACGCCTAGCTTAGGACCCCTACTACGAGATACGCCGGATATAGAACCGACAGTCGGTATTTCCCCAAAGAGGAAGGGATGATGCAGCACAGCGGCGGTAGGTATTTCCCTAAGATATGAAACCAAGGTTATGGAACCAGTAGGAGAACCAAGCAACACAACGTAAACAGCCCCTGCACACAAATAACAACACCTCGCAACCCGACGTGTTAAAGGGGTTGTCAATCCCTTTCGGGTAACGGCGCTAGAAATGGCATGCGGACGGGAAAAGGTTGTGATAGATTGAATAAATAGATCGCAAATAAAATAAAAAGTAGCAAGGTATTTTTGTATTTTTGGTTTAATAGATCTGAAAATAAATGCAAAGGAAAAGTAGATCGCAAAGGCAAATATATGAGAAAGAGACCCGGGGGCCGTAGGTTTCACTAGTGGCTTCTCTCGAGAAAAATAGCAAACGGTGGGTAAACAAATTACTGTTGGGAAATTGATAGAACTTCAAATAATCATGACGATATCCAGGCAATGATCATTATATAGGCATCATGTCCAAGATTAGTAGACCGACTCCTGCCTGCATCTATATAGGCATCATGTCACTAGGATCAAGCATCATAAGATCGAACCCACTACAAAGCACCTCTTCCCATTGCAAGATAAATAGATCAAGTTGGCCAACCAAAAGCCAAATATCGGAAAAGAAATATGAGGCTATAAGCAATCATGCATATAATAGATCAAAGAAGACTCAAATAACTTTCATGGATAAAAAGATAGATCTGATCATAAACTCAAAGTTCATCAGATCCCAACAAACACACCACAAAAAAGAGTTACATCATATGGATCTCCAAGAGACCATTGTATTGAGAATCAAAAGAGAGAGAGGAAGCCATCTAGCTACTAACTACGGACCCATAGGTCTACAAAAAACTACTCACGCATCATCGGAGAGGCACCAATGGGCATGATGAACCCCTCCATGATGGTGTCTAGATTGGATCTGGTGTTTCTGGAACTTGCGGTGGCTGGAATTGATTTTTGTCGACTCCCCTAGAGTTTCTAGAATATTGGGGTATTTATAGAGCAAAGAGGTGGTGCGGGAGGCCACCGAGGTGGGCACAACCCACCAGGGCGCCTGGGCCTCCAGGCGCGCCCTGGTGTCTTGTGCTCACCTCGGGCTTCTTCAGTACTTCTTTGGCCCACTGGATGTCTTCTGGTCCAAAAAAATCCACAAAAAGTTTCACTGCGTTTGGACTCCGTTTGATATTGATTTCCCGCAATGTAAAAAACATGCAGAAAACAGCAACTGGCACTGGGCACTATGTCAATAGGTTAGTACCAAAAATGATATAAAATGACTATAAAATGATTGTAAAACATCCAAGAATTATAATATAACAGCATGGAACAATCAAAAATTATAGATACGTTGGCCGTATCAGCATCCCCAAGCTTAATTCCTGCTCGTCCTTGAGTAGGTAAATGATAAAAACAGAATTTTTGATGTGGAATGCTGTCTAACATGTTCATCACATATTCTTTTCTTTGTAGTATGGACATTTGGACTTTTATATGGTTCAAAGCAATAGTCTAGTTTTGACATGAGGACTTAAATACTCAAGCATATCAATAAGCAATCATGTCTTTCAAAATATCAACGCTAAAATAAGTTATCGCTAACCCATTATCCTCAATCATTGATCCATTCATGAAACACACTCGCATATTAGCTACACCCAATGCTCAAGTATGATCATAGTGCCCCTTAGTTGGTGCTTTATAAGAGAAGATGGAGACTCAAATAAAAAGTAAAAAATGCATAAAGTAAAAGAAAGGCCCTTCGCAGAGGGACGTAGGGATTTGTAGAGGTGCCAGAGCTCAAAGCGAAAAAAATAGAGATAAAAACCTTTTGGGAGGCATGCTTTTTCTGTCAACGAGAACGATCGAGTAGTTCCCAATACTTTCCATGCTACATATATCATAGGCGGTTCCCAAACAGAAAATAAAGTTTATTCCTTTTTCCACCATACTTTCACTTTCCATGGCTAACCGTATCCACGGGTGCCTTCCATACCAACACTTTCCAAGGAATTTATTATTTGACAACATAAAGTAAATTCATTTTTCATTTCGGGACTGGGCATCCCTAATACCTTTGCCTTACTCTCGTGCAATGAAAAGTGAATAAACACTCATCGTGAGAATAACATATCTAGCATGGAAATATATTAGCCACCCCCTACCGTTTCATGAGCGGAATGAGCACACAAAAGAGAAGTTTATTTTGAAAATTAGAGATGGCACATGCAAATTTGCCTAGAACGGCACAAAAATACCACATCTAGGTAGGTATAGTGGACTCATAAGGCAAAACTAGTTTAAAGGATTTTGGATGCACAAGTAGTGATCATACTTAGTGCAAATGAAAGCTATCAAAAAGATTGAGAAGCGACCAACCAAGAAATGAAAAATCTCATAAGCGAGCATTGAACATAATTAACACTGAATAATGGACCACAAGTAGGATGTAATTTATTGCATAACTATTGACTTTTGTGCTTGCATAGGGAATCACAAACCTTAACATCAATATTTTTACTAAAGCACAATTACTCATCAACAAGACTCACATATCACATCATCATATATCAAAACTATTACAAAGAATCAATTTTATTTTGTCGAATGATCTTCATGAAAGTTTTTATTATATCCTCCTTGGATATCTATCACTTTGGAACTAGTTTCATGTATTGCTTCTTTAATAAGCTCAACAAATATAAGTGAAGATCATGAGCATAATATTTCTTTCTCTCAAAATAATTTAAGTGAAGCAAGAGAGAATTTCTAAAAAAATTACTAACTCTCAAATAAATCTAAGTGAAACATGAGAGCATTTCTTCAAAAATTACAAAGCACACCGTGCTCAAAAAGATGTAAGTGAAGCACTAGAGCAATTCCATAGCTCATAAAGATTTAAGTGAAGCATAGAGAGCAATTCTAACAAGTCATAGCATAATTTTGGCTCTCTCAAATAGGTGTGTCCAGCAAGGATTCATGACTTAAAACAAAAATCAAAACAAGCAAATACTCATATCATACAAGACGCTCCAAGTAGAACTCATAGTATGTGACGAATAAAAATATAGTTCTGAGTAAAATACCGATGGTCGTAAGAAGAAAGAGGGGATGCCACTCGGGCATCCCCAAGCTTAGTTGCTTGCTTCTATTTGGATAATAGCTTGGGATTCCATGGGCATCCCCAATCTTAGGCTCTTCTTACTCCTTATTCCTTCATCCATCGTAATATCACCCAAAACATGAAAACTTCAATCACACAAAACTCAACAAAACCTTCGTGAGATCCGTTAGTATAAGAAAGCACATCACTACTATAAGTACTATTGCAAACCCATTCATATTTTATTTTTGCATTATGTCTACTGTATTCCAACTTTTCTATGACAAAAACTCTTCAAAGAAAACCATAGAATCATCAAAACAAGCACACAACGCAAAGAAAACAGAATCTGTCAAAAAGAGAACAGTCTGCAGAAATCAGGGAACTTAGAATACTTTTGTAACTCCAAAAATTCTGAAAAATTAGGAAAACGTGGGAAATTTGTATATCAATCTTGTGTCAAAAATTCAGAGCAAAAGCACATTTCTGTGATTTTAGAAAATTATTTTTGTGAGAGCAAAAGTTTCTGTTTTTCAGCAAGATTAAATCAACTATCACCCAACAAGATCCTAAAGGCTTTGCTTGGCACAAACACTAATTTAAACCACAAAAACACTTCTAACCAGAGGCATAATTGGGCATTTTATTTAAAACAGCAAGAAAACCAAAAAGCAAAAACATACAAGTTGGGTTGCCTCCCAACAAGCGTTATCGTTTTACGCCCCTATCTAGGCATAAAGCAAGGATCTAAGTATTGTCATCTTTGTTTCTAGATCCATAAGATTCCCTCATAATTGATTCATATGGTGGCCTAATTCTTGTTCTAGGGAAGTGTTCCATACCCTTCCTTAGTGGAAATTGAAATTTAATATTGCCTTCTTTCATATCAATCACGGCACCAATAGTACGTAAAAACGGTCTACCAAGAATAATTGGACAAGACGGATTGCAATCAATATCAAGAACAATAAAATCTATGGGCACATAATTCCTATTTGCAAGAATAAGAACATCATTAATTCTTCCCATAGCCTTTTTAATAGTAGAATCTGCCAAGTGTAAATTCAAAGAACATTCGTCAATATCGGTAAGACCAAACACATCACATAAAGATTTCGGAATTGTAGAAACACTAGCACCCAAGTCACATAAAGCAAAACACACATAATTTTTAATCTTGACTTTGATAGTAGGTTTCCACTCATCATGTAATTTTCTAGGGATTGAAATTTCTAATTCCAACTTTTCTTCCAAAGCTTTCATCGAAGCATCAACAATATGTTTAGTAAAAGCTTTATTTTGTTCATAAGCATGGGGTGAAGTTATCATGGATTGCAACAAAGAAATACAATCAATCAAAGAGCAACTATCATAATTAAAGTCTTTGTAATCCAAAAGAGTGGGCACATCACTAGTTAAAGTCTTGACCTCTTCAAACCCACTTTTATAAATTTTCTCAACAAGATTTTCACCCTTCGAATTATCGGGACGCTTTCTAGCTAAAGTTGACTCTTCTCCAATCCCTTTATCATCAATTTTAATTTTACTAAACAATGAATCAATAGAATAAACACTAATCATCTTAAGGTCTTCATCACTTTTATGAAAGCAATCACTAGAAAATGCTTTTTCCAAAAATTCTCTTCTAGCTCTAAGCATACGGTTCTTTTCTTACTTTCATCCACAGAAACATATAAAGCTTTAATTGATTCCTCAGCCTTAGGCACAAAAAATTTCATCTTGAGATTTTCTACATCATGAGAAATTCTATCAATACTTCTAGATAAATCATCAATCTTATTCAACTTCTCTTCTATTGTGGCATTGAGAACTTTTTGAGTATTGATAAATTATTTAATATTATTCTCAAGATCAGAGGTGTTCCTATTATTATTATAAGAAGGATTACCATAGGAATTACCATAATTATTGGAGGAATTTCTAGGAAAAGGCCTCGGATTAAAACTACCCCTATAAGCATTGTTATTGAAATTATTTCCAGAGATAAAATTCACATCTATGGCATCACTATTTTGCTCAATCAAAGTAGACAAAGGAACATCATTAAAATCAATAGGAGCACTTTTATTAGCAACCAATTTCATAAGAGCATCCACTTTTTCACTCAGAGAAGAAATTTCTCCAACCGAATTAACTTTTTTACTAGTAGGAGCTCTTTCAGTATGCCATTGAGAATAATTTGCCACAATATTGTCTAGCAATTTAGTAGCTTCACCCAAAGTCATTTCCATAAAAGTACCACCCGTGTCGGAATCTAAAAGATTACGAGAAACGAAATTCAACCCCGCATAAATTTTTTGTATGATCATCCAAAGATTTGACCCATGAGTTGGGCAATTCCTTAGCATCAACTTCATCCTTTCCCAAGATTGTGCAACATGCTCATGTTCAAGTTGCTTGAAATTCATGATTTGGGTTCTAAGGGAAATAATTTTTGCGGGCAGAAAATACTTAGTAATGAAAGCATCCTTGCACTTATCCCAAGAATCAATACTATTGTGAGGCAAACAAGAAAACCAAATTTTTGCACGATCTCGCAAAGAAAACGAAAATAATTTCAACTTCACCACATCATTGTCCACATCTTTTTTCTTTTGCATATCGCATAATTCCACGAATGTGTTAAGATGGGACGTGGCATCCTCATTAGGAGAACCAGAAAATTGATCTTCCGTAACAAGATTCAGAAAAGCAGTATTAATATCACAAGACTCCGCACTAGTGGCGGGAGGAGCAATCGAAGTGCTAATAAAATCATTGTTGTTGGTATTGGAGAAATCACACAACTTGGCGTTCTCTTGAGTCATTGTGACTACGCAACAAGATTGCACTCAAAAACAGATCCGGCAAGAAAACGGTGAACGAAAAAGAGAGGCAAATAGAACGATAATTTTTGTGAAGTGGGGGAGAGGAAAACGAGAGGCAAATGGCAGATAATGTAAATTGCAAGGAGATGAGATTTGTGATTAGGAACCTGGTAGATGTTGATGATGTCTCCCCGGCAATGGTGCCAGAAATTCCTTTTCATGTCTGCTAGATCTACGTCGGTAGTTCCCCAAAGATGAAGGGATGATGCAGCACAGCAACGGTAGGTATTTCCCTCAGTGATGAGACCAAGGTTATCGAACCAGTAGGAGAACCACGCAACACTACGTGAACGGTACCTGCACACAAATAACAAATACTCGCAACCCAACGTATTAAAGGGGTTGTCAATCCCTTTCGGGCAACAGCGCCAGAAATTGGCAAATGGATGTGAGGAAGTTGTAATAAATTGATAGATGGATCGCCAAATAAAATAATGTGTAGCCAGGTATTTTTATATTTTTGGTTTAATAGATCTGAAAAGAAAAGCAAATAAAAATAGATCGCAAAGGCAAATATAATAAAGAAGAGACCCTGGGGCCGTAGATTTCACTAGTGGCTTCTCTCGAGAAAAATAGCAAACGGCGGGTAAACGAATTACTGTTGGGTAATTGATAGAACTTCAAGTAATCATGACGATATCCAGGCAATGATCATTATATAGGCATCACGTCCAAGATTACTAGACCGACTCCTGCCTGCATCTACTACTATTACTCCACACATCGACCGCTATCCAACATGCATCTACTGTATTAAGTTCATGGAAAAATGGAGTAATGCAATAAGAACAATGACATGATGTAGACAAGATCTATTTATGTAGAAATAGACCCCATCTTGTTATCCTTAATGGCAACGATACATACGTGTCGGTTTCCCTTCTGTCACTGGGATCAAGCACCGTAAGATCAAACCCATCAGAAAGCACCTCTTCCCATTGCAAGATAAATAGATCAAGTTGGCCAAACAAAACCCAAATATCGGAGAAGAAATACGTGGCTATAAGCAATCATGCATACAAGAGATCAAAGAAGACACAAATAACTTTCATTGATAAAAAGATAGATCTGATCATAAACTCAAAGTTCATCGAATCCCAACAAACACACCGCAAAAAAGAGTTACATCATATGGATCTCCGAGAGACCATTGTATTGAGAATCAAAAGAGAGAGAGAGGAAGCTATCTAGCTACTAACTACGGACTCGCAGGTCTACAAAGAACTACTCACGCATCATCGGAGAGGCACCAATGGGCATGATGAACCCCTCCATGATGGTGTCTAGATTGGATCTTGTGTTTCTGGAACTTGCGGTGGCTGGAATTGATTTTCGTCGACTCCCCTAGGGTTTCTGAAATATTGGGGAATTTATAGAGCAAAGAGGCGGTGTGGGAGACCACCGAGGTGGGCACAACCCACCAGGGCGCGCTTGGGCCTCCAGGCGCGCCCTGGTGTCTTGTGCTCACCTCGGGCTCCCTCTTCGGTACTTCTTTGGCCCACTGGATGTCTTCTGGTCCAAAAAATCCACAAAACGTTTCGCTGCGTTTGGACACCGTTTGATATTGATTTCCTGTGATGTAAAAAATATGCAGAAAACAGCAACTGGCACTGGGCACTATGTCAATAGGTTAGTACCAAAAAATGATGTAAAATGACTATAAAGATTGCAAAACATCCAAGAATGATAATATAACAGCATGGAACAATCAAAAATTATAGAACGTTGGAGACGTATCAATGATCACGTGAGATGGGGTAGTCATCAATGGTGAACATATCTATGTTGATCATATCTACTATATGACTCACGTTCGACAGTGTTCCGAGACCATGTCTGTACATGCTAGGCTCGTCAAGTTTAACCCAAGTATTGTGCATGTGCAAAACTGTCTTACACCCGTTTTATGTGTCTATCACACCCGATCATCGCGAGGTGCTTCAGAACGACGAACTTTGGCAACGGTGCATACTCGGGGAGAACACTTTTATCTTGAAATTTAGTGAAGGGATCATCTTATAATGCTACCGCCGTTCTAAGCAAAATAAGATGCATAAAGGATAAACATCACATGCAATCAAAATATGTGACATGATATGGCCATCATCATCTTGTGCTTTTGATCTCCATCTCCAAAGCATCATCATGATCTCCATCATTGTGTTGGGGTCGTCTCGCCAACTATTGCTTCTACAACTATTGCTAATGCATAGCGATAAAGTAAAGCAATTACATGGTGTTTGCATTTCATACAATAATTAAGAGACAACCCTAGGGCTCCTGTCGGTTGTCGATATTACAAAACATCATCATCTCTACATCAACATATATCACATCATATCTTGATCATATCACATCACAACATGCCCTGCAAAAACAAGTTAGACATCCTCTACTTTGTTGTTGCAAGTTTTACGTGGCTGCTACGGGCTTCTAGTAAGAACCGTTCTTAACTACGCAAAAACCACAACGGTGATTATCAAGTTTGTTGTTTTAACCTTCTTTAAGGACTGGCCATAGTCAAATTCGATTCAACTAAAGTAGGAGAAACAGACACCCGCCAGCCACCTTTATGCAAAACAAGTTGCATGTCAGTCGGTGGAACCGGTCTCATGTCCGTGGACATGTAAGGTTGGTCCGGGCCGCTTCATCCCACAATAGCGCCGAATCAAAATAAGACGTGGGTGGTAAGCAGTATGACTATCACCACCCACAACTCTTTTGTGTTCTACTCATGCATATCATCTACGCATAGACCTGCCTCAGATGCCACTGTTGGGAAATGTTGCATGGAAAACAAAAAAATCTACGCACACGCAAGATCTATCCATGGAGATGCATAGCAACGAGAGGGGAGAGTATGTCTATATATGTACCCTCATAGACAGTAAGCGGAAGCATTTAGTAACACGGTTGATGTAGTCGAACTTCTTTGCAATCCAACCAATCGAGTACCGAACGTACGGCACCTCCGCGTTCAGCACACGTTCAGCTCGGTGACGTCCTCGCCTTCTTGATCTAGCAAGACAGAAAAGTAGAGGATGATTTCCGGTAGCACGACGGCGTGGTGACGGTGGTGGTGATGCTATCTCCGCAGGGCTTTGCCTAAGCACTATGAAAATATGACTGAGGGACGAAACTGTTGAGAGGGGCGCCGCACACGGCTAAGAGATTGTCGTGGGCTATGTGTGGCGCCCCTCCCACATATATATAGGTGAGGGAGAGGGGACGCAGCCAGGAGGCACCCCAAGTGGGGCCGAATCCCACTTGTGCTCCTGCCCCTAGCCGCCCCCTGCCATGTTTGTGTGCGGGAGGAAGGCAAGGGGAGGTGCCCCCCCCCTCGTTTCCTTTCTCACATGAGGAGGAATGGCGGGAGGGGCCAACCCTCCCCCTTTCCTTCCCCTAGGGCCGGCGGCCAGGGAGAGGGCGGGCCAGCCCCCTTGTGGGCAGGTGTGTCCCTTCCCTTGGCCCATAGACCTCCCGGGGGTGTCTGGAACCCCTTCCGGTGATCCGATGACTACCCAGTGCACTTGGAAACTCTTCTGGTGTCCGAATAGTATCGTCCTATATATCAATCTTTACCTCCGGAGCTCCTCGTCATGTCCATGATCTCATCCAGGACTCCGAACAACATTCAGTCACCAAATCATATAACTCATATAACACTATATAGTCAACGAACGTTAAGCGTGCGAACCCTACGGGTTCGAGAACTATGTAGACATGACCGACACACCTCTCCGGTCAATAACCAATAGCGGAACCTGGATGCCCATATTGGCTCCTACATATTCTATGAAGATCTTTATCGGTCGAACCTTATGACAACATACGTAATTCCCTTTGTCTGTCGGTATGTTACTTGCCCGAGATTCGATCGTCGGTATCTTCATACCTAGTTCAATCTCGTTACCGGCAAGTCTCTTTACTCGTTCTGTAATACGTCATCTTGCAACTAACCCCTTAGTCACTTTGCTTGCAAGGCTTCTTATGATGTGTATTACCGAGAGGGCCCAGAGATACCTCTCCGATACACAGAGTGAAAAATCCTAATCTCGATCTATGCCAACTCAACAAACACCTTTGGAGATACCTGTAGAGCATATTTATGATCACCCAGTTACGTTGTGACGTTGGATAACACAGAAGGTATTCCTCCAGTACCCGAGAGTTGCATAATCTCATAGTCGAAGGAATATGTATTTGACATTAAGATAGCAATAGCAATAAACTAAACGATCATATGCTAAGCTAACGGATGGGTCTTGTCCATCACATCATTCTCCTGCTGATGTGATCTCGTTATCAAATGACAACACATGTCTATGGTTAGGAAACCTTAACCATCTTTGATCAACGAGCTAGTCTAGTAGAAGCTTACTAGGGACACGGTATTTGTTTATGTATTCACACATGTATTTCAGTTTCCAATCAATACAATTATAGCATGAATAATAAACCTTTATCATGAATAAGGAAATATAAAATAACAACTTTATTATTGCCTCTAGGGCATATTTCCTTCATGATTTGGATCCATATGTTTCATGCTATGGTTAGATTTATCTTAATTCTTATTTCATAGTTGTGGATGCTTGTGAAGGGGGGCAACCATAAGAAGGTTGCTTATTCAAGTAATAATAGCACCCTAGCATCGGTGCACCCACATATCAAATAATTAAAGTAGCGAACGTGAATCATATAAACATGATGAAAGTGACTAGACAATAATTCCCATGTGTCCTCGAGAACGCTTTGCTTATTATAAGTGAAAGTTCCGGCTTGTCCTTTGCTACAAAAAGGATCAGGCCACCTTTCTGTAGCTTTGTTACTATTGCTACTTGTTACTTGTTACAAATTACTGCTACAAAACTATCCGTTACCGCTACTTTCAGTACTTGCAGAGAATACCTTGCTAAAAATCGCTTATCATTTCCTCTAGCTCCTCGTTGGGTTCGACACTCTTACTTATCGAAAGAACTAAGATTGATCCTTTATACTTGTGGGCCATCAAGACTTCTTTTCTGGCACCGTTGCCGGGCAGTGAAGCACCTTTGGTAAGGAAACATTTTTATTATGTGCTGAAATTTACTATCACTTGTCAGAATGGAAAACAATCCTTTGAGGGCTTGTTCGGGGTATCTTCACCTCATCCGAAAGCAATAAGAATTGCACCTCAACCTACTGAATCTACTAAAAATATTTATTATGAGATTCCCTTGGGTATGTTGGAGAAACTACTAGTTAATCCTTATGCAGGAGAAGGAACAATACATCCTGTATGCACTTTATCTATATAGATGAAATTTGTGGATTGTTTAAGCTTGCAAGTCTATCTGAGTATGGAGTTATGAAGAAATTATTCCCTTCATCTTTGGGGGGGGAAGCATTTACATGGTATAGGCTATTGGATGATACTGGAACATGGGATTGGAACCGGTTCATCGTGATCGGAATTACATATATAATTTTTGGCTAACCTTTCGGAGTATGAAAAAAAGAGATTACTTAAAACTCTGAGGAAGAATCATACTGCTATTGAATATACTCTTGATGATCTTAAGGGCATTAGTCCCACTTTATGTCAACACAAGATTAATATGGAACCTGATGCTAAACGGGTCGTTGATCATCAACGATGCTTAAATCCTAAGATGAAGGATGTGATAAGAACTGAAATATTAAAGCTTCTTGAAGCAGGTATAATTTATCCTATATCTGATAGTAGATGGGTAAGTCTTGTTCATTGTATCCCTAAGAATGGAGGCATTACTATTGTTCCTAATGATAAAAATGAACTTATCCCACAAAGAATTGTAACTAGTCATAGGATGGTAATTAATTTCAGGAAATTAAATAAAGCTACTAGAAAAGATCATTACCCCTTTCCCTTTATTGATCAAATGTTAGAAAGATTATCTAAGCACACACACTTTTGCTTCTTAGATGGTTATTCTCAAATACCTGTATCAAAATAAGATCAAGAGAAAACCACCTTTACCTATCCTTTCGGAACGTATGCTTATAGATGTATGCCTTTTGGTTTATACAATGCACCTGCTACCTTTCAAAGATGTATGACTGCTATATTCTCTGATTATTGTGAAAAGATTATTGAGGTAATCATGGATGATTTTTTTAGTTTATGGGACTCTTTTGATGATTGCTTAAGCAACCTTGATTGAGGTTTGCAGAGATGCGAAGAAACTAATCTTGTCTTGAATTGGGAGAAGTACCACTTTATGGTGAATGAAGGTATAGTCCTTGGGCATAAATTTTTTGAAAAGATATTGAAGTGGATAAAGCTAAAGTGGATGCAATTGAGAAAATTCCATGTCCTAAAGATATCAAAGGTATAAGAAGTTTCCTAGGTCATGCTGGTTTCTATGCCTCTTACTAATATTTTGCAAAAGGATGTTCCGTTTGTTTTTTATGGTGATTGTGTAGAAGCCTTTGAAATACTCAAGAAATCCTTAATTTCTGCACCCATTGTTCAATCACCTGATTGGAACCTACCCTATGAAATTATGTGCGATGCTAGTGATTATGCTATTGGTGTTGTTCTAGGACAATGAGTTGATAAGAAATTGAATGGTATCCATTTTGCTAGTAAAACTCTAGACAGTGCTAAAAGAAACTATGCTACTACCGAGAAAGAATCTTTAGCAGTTGTGTTTGCATGTCATAAACTTAGACCTTATATTGTTGATTCTAAAATTACTATTCACACCAATCATGCTGCTATTAAATATCTTATCTAAAAGAAAGTGCTAAACCTAGACTGTTTAGGTGGGTTCTTTTATTACAATAGTTTGATTTGCATATTGTTGATATAAAAGGAGTTGAAACTCCTGTAGCAGATAACTTTTCTAGGATGGAAAATGTTCTTGATGACCCATTGCCTATTGATGATAGTTTTCTTGATGAGAAATTAGCTGTTGTAAATGCTTCTTCTTCTCGTAATAATCCTTGGTATGTAGATTATGCTAATTACATTGTTGCTAAATATATACCACCTAGCTACACATACCAACAAAAGAAAAAGTTTTTATCTGATTTAAGACATTACTTTTGGGATGGCCCACATCTATATAAAGAAAGAGTAGATGGTGTTATTAGACGTTATGTACCTGAGCATGACAGGAACAAATCCTATGGAAGTGTCATTCCGAGGCATACGGAGGACACCACGCGGGAGATAGAACTGCACATAAGGCACTGGTACAACGAGCTGCTATACAAATGGTTTTTAACCCCTTTCCACGATGGCATTTTAAACCATCGCCTTGCTAGTGTGTGCGATAGGGGGTCCTTCCCACACGACCCAAAAATCATCGAGGATAAGGAGTGATGATGCAGACGTGTTGCCAAATGTAATCCTATGCGATGCAACAACATATCACACACACCACATTCTGGCACACGTGTGGGATTGGTGATCAAACGTTTCTAATGACACAATGAAACCAAACGATGTTTCATACTGGACCGTTTTTGAAACAGTATCTAACGCACACGGGCCATGAGAGGGACTGTGTGCGATATGTGCCCCATCGCACGCGCGTATTCTCCGGAAATCGTCTGCCATGCATAACACCATCGCACATGTTTCCCAAACAATTACCATGTGCGATATATCACAAATGGTTCAGGAGCCCCTTCGCACACATACAAGTGTTGCAAATCATCTGCAATTTGTTGTGTATCGCCGACGGTTGCGGTATGAGTGATGCGTGCTTTCCATTCAGGATCGCACACGTTTCCTGAACAATCTACGAGTGGGATTGCATTTTGCATTGGGCACAGTTTACTATAAGCTCTTGTGCGCGATAATGTGCTATCACAAACGGTTCAGGAGCCCCTAAGCACACGTAGATGTGCTGCAAATCGTCTACGATTTGTTGTGTATCTACGACGGTTCCACTACGATTGACGTGTGCTCTCCGTTCTGGATCGCACACACTCATTTATTTGAACCGTGTGCACATCAATGGCCAGTTAAAGCAAAAATATCACATTTGAATCGGCATGCAAAAAGCAAATTCTTCACAATATGCAATTGAACGAATAGTGTCCACAGGAGAACATTCATCAGAATTCACAACAATATGCAATTTAACAAATGGTAGCTAAATTCCAATGATTTGTCGACATATGCAGTACATAATTAATCATAGTTTACGAAATACGAAGACCTCATCACATGAAAAACAATGGATCCATGTGTATATGTTTAGCAGATAACTCTTATGCATTGTTTGAGGAGAAGCCATATGTTGAAATCTTCATTATCACCAGTGGGCTTGATGAAGTGATTCAGGAAGAAGTTGCTGATAAATCTCGTAACCATCAGCAATTCACCAGCGAGAGTGGTTCAGGGGTCCCCGGTTCAAAGATCAAAATGTGGCATAAGAGTGGAGTAGAAGATATTAATTAAGATAGACTTACTGGTACTAATTCGCTGGCATCTTCACGAGAATCAACAGATTTGCATATGGGGATCATTTGTCTGCAAACATAGTATCCACAAAGGTTGGTCCCTGCTTGTTGCTGAGGACACTGAAATTTTTTGTACAAAATTAGTCATGTATTTTCCCTGTTAGGAACAATCAAACCGGTGTTAGATGTATTTTTTCTTCTTTCGACAGAAATAGAAAGAGGTTTATTTAGAAAGATGAACATTTGACTAGCGTAAGAAAAGGTATTTGCAAACTATTGGATGCATTTTCTAAAGATAATGGATTTCGGTGTCTACCGGAGAAACGATCTCGTGCTGCAGAAGTAGTACCCTCTTGAACAGGTTCCCTTGTTTTCTTTTCCACAATGCCAACACACTGCAAATGAAGATGAATTTTCACATACTCAATTCTTGAACTAGATATGAATGCAAATTAATTTCAACATCGTAGAATTCAATACCTATCCATGAATTGTTGAAGATGCATCAGATCCTGAGGCTTTATTGACTCTCCGCGAGAATCCAGGTAGTAAACTATGTCCTTCTTTGGAACAATGAATACCAAGATCCAGTGATTGCTACAGATTAAGGAAATCATGAACTTATGAACTATGTCGAAAACTGAAAGACAATCAGTGTATGCGTGGTTGTTTATTTGACTTATCCTTCATGATATAGCCAAAGAAATAAGTCCGCATGGGACGTGTTTTCGAAAATACGGGCAACCTTGTTAATGGCCCACTCTCGTTCATCCTTAGCACATAATACTGTGCCATTTTCTAATGCAGGATCTATGAAATACACACTCTGCCTTTTTCTTCTCCGCGCGATCAATCCCCTGAGAGTATAGTTAGTTGTTTATCGTTTACAGCCTTGTATGGAGAAGTTGATCAGGGTTTGTTAGGTACTTACAAAATCAGGCATCTAACAAGAGTGGCATCGAGCACATTGAAGTTGAAGAAGAGATGTAAGTCCTCGAAACCCACAGTGATGGAACCCGGATCGTGACGGAAATGATTGTTGTTGTAGTGGACTAGCAGAGCATGATGACCTACTGACATTTGATCCATGCAATATTTATGTACGTGCGGCAACTGGAACTGCACTCATCAAAGTATTCGCCAACAAGAAATGGTTGGCCATGGATGTAATTGTGTGCTTCAAGTACGCCTGCTTTATTTTTAGCAACCGTCGCATTGAGTTCTGCATCATCCATGTTGTCATAAACAATATTACTCTCCGATTGAAACAACTTACTAGTAATTTGGTTCTGGGCGATGAGTGCCTTAAGTAAGAGGCATCGTTTTCATTCCTCCTCGGTCTAGGGGCCCGCCTCCTCACGGGTGCAGCATTTTTGCCCACTTCCTTCTTGGTACTTGGAGCACTTCTGGTGCAAGGTCTAGATGGTTGAAAGGCGGACTGTCGAGCAGACGGTGAATCTGTGACGGACTGCTGAGTAGACGGTTTAGCTACGTCGGACTGCTGAGCTGGCGGTGCTACTGTGATGGACTGCTGGGCTATAGGAGCAGAGGCATCGGACTGCTGACCAGGCATTGAAGCTATGTCGGGTTTCTGTGTAGGTGTTGCCAACTTGTCGATGTTTTAAGGAGGGTGTGCCAACGCGTTGGTTTGCTGAGCAGGCGGTGCCAACGCATTGGTATGCTCATCACGCGGCGGCGGACCGACGGAGTGATGAACATTCGGTTTTGGACCTTCGAACTGCCTAGCAGGCGGTTCCGAAGCACCGAACTGCTTAGCAGTCCTTTCCACCAGGTTGGTCTATTGAGCAGGCAGTGCCACTGAGTCTCCCCCTCCTGCTTCAGTTTCCGGCATCTGAACTGGTGGTGCGTCTCCAGCAGTTGTAGGCCTTGCCACTGGCTGCTCTGGGGCGGACGATGACATGGCCTGTATGGCAGAAAGTCGGGCGGGCTGATCACAGGTTGATGCATCAGCCATCGGATTACGAGTATTAGGTTCCTTGGGGGAAGCACGCGAGAGCTACTGTGGCAAGGAGAAAGTCACCGATTGAAGGGCGACATTGGTTGATCTTGGCGGGGCTTCAAGGATCTCATCCATGAAGTCTATTTCCTTTCGTGACCACTGGATGTGATGTAACAGTGTTTCTCCCAAGGTCTTCTGCTCATCAAAGTCCCATAGGAAATTCTTCAGGGCAAATTCATTGAATCCAGGCTTTACTTCAGTCAACTAGCACTTCACACATCCCGGCTTCAATGGCACATTGTCCAACAAGAGGCCCCTTCCAAGAAGGGGGGGCAAACCCAGGCTGTTGCACATTTTAACGTACCTTCGAAATGTGCAAGCACGCCTCTCAGTTTGTCTTTCATTCCAGATAGACCAGATATAGTATCATCATGACCAGCTGCAGTCTCAGTGTCGCTGGGTCAGCTGATGCACAGCTACTCTTGTGCGGTGTTTGTTGGGGAACGTAGTAATTTCAAAAATTTCCTACGCACACGCAAGATCATGGTGATGCATAGCAACGAGAGGGGAGAGTGTTGTCCACGTACCCTCGTAGACCGAAAGCGGAAGCGTTATCACAACGCGGTTGATGTAGTCGTACGTCTTCACGATCCGACCGATCAAGTACCGAACGCACGGCACCTCCGAGTTCAGCACATGTTCAGCTCGATGACGTCCCTCGAACTCTGATCCAGCCGAGTGTTGAGGGAGAGTTTCGTCAGCACGACGGCGTGGTGACGATGATGATGTTCTACCGACGCAGGGCTTCGCCTAAGCTCCGCAACGATATTATCGAGGTGTAATATGATGGAGGGGGGCACCGCACACGGCTAAAAGATCATAGATCAATTGTTGTGTCTATGAGGTGCCCCCCTGCCCCCGTATATAAAGGAGCAAGGGGGAGGCGACCGGCCAAGGGGAGAGGCGCGCCAAGGGGGGAGTCCTACTCCCACAGGGAGTAGGACTCCTCCTTTCCTTGTTGGAGTAGAAAAAGGGAAGGGAGAAGGAGAAAGAAGGAAGGGGGCGCCCCCTTCCCTAGTCCAATTCGGACCAGACCATGGGGAGGGGCGCGGCCACCTTTTGAGGCCTTTCTCTCCTTTCCCGTATGGCCCATTAAGGCCCAATACGAATTCCCGTAACTCTCCGGTACTCCGAAAAATAACCGAATCACTCGGAACCTTTCCGATGTCCGAATATAGTCGTCCAATATATCGATCTTTACGTCTCGGCCATTTCGAGACTCCTCGTCATGTCCCCGATCTCATCCGGGACTCCAAACTCCTTCGGTACATCAAAACACATAAACTCATAATATAACTGTCATCGTAACGTTAAGCGTGCGGACCCTACGGGTTCGAGAACTATGTAGACATGACCGAGACACCTCTCCGGTCAATAACCAATAGCGGAACCTGGATGCTCATATTGGCTCCCACATATTCTACGAAGATCTTTATCGGTCAGACCGCATAACAACATACGTTGTTCCCTTTGTCATCGGTATGTTACTTGCCCGAGATTCGATCGTCGGTATCTCAATACCTAGTTCAATCTCGTTACCGGCAAGTCTCTTTACTCGTTCCGTAATACATCATCCCGCAACTAACTCATTAGTTACAATGCTTGCAAGGCTTATAGTGATGTGCATTACCGAGTGGGCCCAGAGATACCTCTCCGACAATCGGAGTGACAAATCCTAATCTCGAAATACGCCAACCCAACAAGTACCTTTGGAGACACCTGTAGAGCACCTTTATAATCACCCAGTTACGTTGTGACGTTTGGTAGCACACAAAGTGTTCCTCCGGTAAACGGGAGTTGCATAATCTCATAGTCATAGGAACATGTATAAGTCATGAAGAAAGCAATAGCAACATACTAAACGATCGAGTGCTAAGCTAACGGAATGGGTCAAGTCAATCACGTCATTCTCCTAATGAGGTGATCCCGTTAATCAAATGACAACTCATGTCTATGGCTAGGAAACATAACCATCTTTGATCAACGAGCTAGTCAAGTAGAGGCATACTAGTGACACTCTGTTTGTCTATGTATTCACACATGTATTATGTTTCCGGTTAATACAATTCTAGCATGAATAATAAACATTTATCATGATATAAGGAAATAAATAATAACTTTATTATTGCCTCTAGGGCATATTTCCTTCAGTCTCCCACTTGCACTACAGTCAATAATCTAGTTCACATCGCCATGTGATTTAACATCAATAGTTCACATCACCATGTGATTAACACCCATAGTTCACATCGTCATGTGACCAACACCCAAAGGGTTTACTAGAGTCAATAATCTAGTTCACATCGCTATGTGATTAACACCCAAAGAGTACTAAGGTGTGATCATGTTTTTTCTTGTGAGATAATTTTAGTCAACGGGTCTGTCACATTCAGATCCGTAAGTATTTTGCAAATTTCTATGTCTACAATGCTCTGCACGGAGCTACTCTAGCTAATTGCTCCCACTTTCAATATGTATCTAGACCGAGACTTAGAGTCATCTAGATTAGTGTCAAAACTTGCATCGACGTAACCCTTTACGACGAACCTTTTGTCACTTCCATAATCGAGAAACATATCCTTATTCCACTAAGGATAATTTTGACCGCTGTCCAGTGATCTACTCCTAGATCACTATTGTACTCCCTTGCCAAAATCAGTGTAGGGTATACAATAGATCTGGTACACAGCATGGCATACTTTATAGAACCTATGGCCAAGGCATAGGGAATGACTTTCATTCTCTTTCTATCTTCTGCCGTGGTCGGGCTTTGAGTCTTACTCAATTTCACACCTTGTAACACAGGCAAGAACTCTTTCTTTGACTGTTCTATTTTGAACTACTTCAAAATCTTGTTAAGGTATGTACTCATTGAAAAAACTTATCAAGCGTCTTGATCTATCTCTATAGATCTTGATGCTCAATATGTAAGCAGCTTCACCGAGGTCTTTCTTTGAAAAACTCCTTTCAAACACTCCTTTATGCTTTGCAGAATAATTCTACATTATTTCCGATCAACAATATGTCATTCACATATACTTATCAGAAATGCTGTAGTGCTCCCACTCACTTTCTTGTAAATACAGGCTTCACCGCAAATCTGTATAAAACTATATCCTTTGATCAACTTATCAAAGCGTATATTCCAACTCCGAGATGCTTGCACCAGTCCATAGATGGATCGCTGGAGCTTGCATATTTTGTTAGCACCTTTAGGATTGACAAAACCTTCTGGTTGCATCATATACAACTCTTCTTTAATAAATCCATTAAGGAATGCAGTTTTGTTTATCCATTTGCCAGATTTCATAAAATGCGGCAATTGCTAACATGATTCGGACAGACTTAAGCATAGATACGAGTGAGAAACTCTCATCGTAGTCAACACCTTAAACTTGTCGAAAACCTTTTTGCGACAATTCTAGCTTTGTAGACAGTAACACTACTATCACTGTCTGTCTTCCTCTTGAAGATCCATTTAATCTCAATGGCTCGCCGATCATTGGGCAAGTCAATCAAAGTCCATACTTTGTTCTCATATATGGATCTCATCTCAGATTTCATGGCCTCAAGCCATTTGCGGAATCTTGGCTCACCATCGCTTCTTCATAGTTCGTAGGTTCGTCATGGTCAAATAACATGACCTCCAGAACAGGATTACCGTACCACTCTGGTGTGGATCTCACTCTGGTTTACCTACGAGGTTTGGTAGTAACTTGATCTGAAGTTACATGATCATCATCATTAACTTCCTCACTAATTGGTGTAGGAGTCACAGGAACAGATTTCTGTGATGAACTACTTTCCAATAAGGGAGCAGGTACAGTTACCTCATCAAGTTCTACTTTCCTCCCACTCACTTCTTTCGAGAGAAACTCCTTCTCTAGAAAGGATCCATTCTTAGCAACGAATGTCTTGCCTTCGGATCTGTGATAGAAGGTGTACCCAACTGTCTCCTTTGGGTATCCTATGAAGACACATTTCTCCGATTTGGGTTTGAGCTTATCAGGATGAAACCTTTTCACATAAGCATCGCAACCCCAAACTTTAAGAAACGACAACTTTGGTTTCTTGCCAAACCACAGTTCATAAGATGTCGTCTCAACGGATTTAGATGGTACCCTATTTAACGTGAATGCAGCTGTCTCTAATGCATAACCCCAAAAACGATAGTGGTAGATCGGTAAGAGACATCATATATCGCACCATATCTAATAAAGTACGGTTACGATGTTCGGACACACCATTACACTGTGGTGTTCCAGGTGGCGTGAGTAGTGAAACTATTTCACATTGTTTTAACTGAAGGCCAAACTCGTAACTCAAATACTCTTCTCCACGATCAGATCGTAGAAACTTTATTTTCTTGTTACGATGATTTTCCGCTTCACTCTGAAATTATATGAACTTTTCAAATGTTTCAGACTTCTGTTTCATTAAGTAGATATACCCATATCTGCTCAAATCATCTGTGAAGGTCAGAAAATAATGATACCTGCTACGAGCCTCAATAATCATCGGACCACATACATCTGTATGTATGATTTCCAACAAATCTGTTGCTCTCTCCATAGTTCCGGAGAACGGCGTTTTAGTCATCTTGCCCATGAGGCACGGTTCGCAAGCATCAAGTGATTCATAATCAAGTGATTCCAAAATCCCATCAGTATGGAGTTTCTTCATGCGCTTTACACCAATATGACCTAAACGGCAGTGCCACAAATAAGTTGCACTATCATTATTAACTTTGCATCCTTTGGCTTCATTATTATGAATATGTGTATCACTACGATCGAGATCCAACAAACCATTTTATTGGGTGTATGACCATAGAAGGTTTTATTCATGTAAACAGAACAACAAGTATTCTCTAATTTAAATGAATAACCGTATTGCAACAAACATGATCAAATCATATTCATGCTCAACGCAAACACCAAATAACACTTATTTAGTTTCAACACTAATCCCGAAAGTATAGGGAGTGTGCGATGATGATCATATCAATCTTGGAACTACTTCCAACACACATCGTCACCTCGCCTTTTACTAGTCTCTGTTTATTCTGCAACTCCCGTTTCGAGTTACTACTTTAGCAACTGAACCAGTATCAAATACCGAGGGGTTGCTATAAACACTAGTAAAGTACACATCAATAACATGTATATCTAATATACCTTTGTTCACTTTGCCATCCTTCTTATCCACCAAATAGTTGGGGTAGTTCCGCTTCCAGTGACCAGTCCCTTTGCAGTAGAAGCACTTAGTCTCAGGCTTAGGACCAGACTTAGGCTTCTTCACTTGAGCAGCAACTTGCTTGCCGTTCTTCTTGAAGTTCCCCTTCTTCCCTTTGCCCTTTTCTTGAAACTAGTGGTCTCGTCAACCATCAACACTTGATGTTTTTCTTGATTTCTACCTTCGTCGATTTCAGCATCACGAAGAGCTCGGGAATTACTTTCGTCATCCCTTGCATACTATAGTTCATCACGAAGTTCTACTAACTTGGTGATGGTGACTAGAGAATTCTGTCAATCACTATTTTATCTGGAAGATTAACTCCCACTTGATTCAAGCGATTGTAGTACCCAGACAATCTGAGCACATGCTCACTAGTTGAGCGATTCTCCTCCATCTTTTAGCTATAGAACTTGTTGGAGACTTCATATCTCTCAACTCGGGTATTTGCTTGAAATATTAACTTCAACTCCTGGAACATCTCATATGGTCCATGACGTTCAAAACGTCTTTGAAGTCCCGATTCTAAGCCGTTAAGCATGGTGCACTAAACTATCAAGTAGTCATCATATTGAGCTAGCCAAACGTTCATAACGTCTGCATCTGCTCCTGCAATAGGTCTGTCACCTAGCGGTGCATCAAGGACATAATTCTTCTGTGCAGCAATGAGGATAATCCTCAGATCACGGATCCAATCCGCATCTTTGCTACTAACATCTTTCAACATAATTTTCTCTAGGAACATATCAAAAATAAACACAGGGAAGCAACAACGCGAGCTATTGATCTACAACATAATTTGCAAAATACTATCAGGACTAAGTTCATGATAAATTTAAGTTCAATTAATCATATTACTTAAGAACTCCCACTTAGATAGACATCCCTCTAATCCTCTAAGTGATCACGTGATCCATATCAACTAAACCATGTCCGATCATCACGTGAGATGGAGTAGTTTCAATGGTGAACATCACTATGTTGATCATATCTACTATATGATTCACGCTCGACCTTTCGGTCTCCGTGTTCCGAGGCCATATCTGCATATGCTAGGCTCGTCAAGTTTAACCTGAGTATTCCGCGTGTGCAACTGTTTTGCACCCGTTGTATTTGAACGTAGAGCCTATCACACCCGATCATCACGTGGTGTCTCAGCACGAAGAACTTTCGCAACGGTGCATACTCAGGGAGAACACTTTTATCTTGAAATTTTAGTGAGAGATCATCTTATAATGCTACCGTCAATCAAAGCAAGATAAGATGCATAAAAGATTAACATCACATGCAATCAATATAAGTGATATGATATGGCCGTCATCATCTTGTGCTTGTGATCTCCATCTCCGAAGCACCGTGCTTGTTATCTCCATCTCCGAAGCACCGTCATGATCACCATCGTCACCGGCGCGACACCTTGATCTCCATCGTAGTATCGTTGTCGTCTCGCCAACTTATTGCTTTTACGACTATCGCTACCGCTTAGTGATAAAGTAAAACAATTACATGGCGATTGCATTGCATACAATAAAGCGACAACCATATGGCTCCTGCCAGTTGCCGATAACTCGGTTACAAAACATGATCATCTCATACAATAAAATATAGCATCATGTCTTGACCATATCACATCACAACATGCCCTGCAAAAACAAGTTAGACGTCCTCTACTTGGTTGTTGCAAGTTTTACGTGGCTGCTACGGGCTTAGCAAGAACCGTTCTTACCTACGCATCAAAACCACAACGATAGTTTGTCAAGTTGGTGCTGTTTTAACCTTCGCAAGGACCGGGCGTAGCCACACTCGGTTCAACTAAAGTGAGAGAGACAGACACCCGCCAGTCACCTTTAAGCAACGAGTGCTCCCAACGGTGAAACCAGTCTCGCGTAAGCGTACGCGTAATGTCGGTCCGGGCCGCATCATCTCACAATACCGCTGAACCAAAGTATGACATGCCGGTAAGCAGTATGACTTATATCGCCCATAACTCACTTGTGTTCTACTCGTGCATAGCATCAACGCATAAAACCAGGCTCGGATGCCACCGTTGGAGAACGTAGTAATTTCAAAAATTTCCTACGCACACGCAAGATCATGGTGATGCATAGCAACGAGAGGGGAGAGTGTTGTCCACGTACCCTCGTAAACCGAAAGAGGAAGCGTTATCACAACGCGGTTGATGTAGTCGTACGTCTTCACGATCCGACCGATCAAGTACCGAACGCACGGCACCTCCGAGTTCAGCACACGTTCAGCTCGATGACGTCCCTCGAACTCCGATCCAGCCGAGTGTTGAGGGAGAGTTTCATCAGCACGACGGCGTGGTGACGATGATGATGTTCTACCGACGCAGGGCTTCGCCTAAGCTCCGCAACGATATTATCGAGGTGTAATATGGTGGAGGGGGGCACCGCACACGGCTAAAAGATCGTAGATCAATTGTTGTGTCTATGAGGTGCCCCCCTGCCCCCGTATATAAAGGAGCAAGGGGGAGGCGGCCGGCCAAGGGGAGAGGCGCGCCAAGGGGGGAGTCCTACTCCCACCGGGAGTAGGACTCCTCCTTTCCTTGTTGGAGTAGGAAAAGGGAAGGGAGAAGGAGAAAGAAGGAAGGCGGCGCCCCCCTTCCCTAGTCCAATTCGGACCAGACCATGGGGAGGGGCGCGGCCACCTTTTGAGGCCTTTCTCTCCTTTCCCGTCTGGCCCATTAAGGCCCAATACGAATTCCCGTAACTCTCCGGTACTCCGAAAAATACCCGAATCACTCGGAACCTTTCCGATGTCCGAATATAGTCGTCCAATATATCGATCTTTACGTCTCGGCCATTTCGAGACTCCTCGTCATGTCCCCGATCTCATACGGGACTCCAAACTCCTTCGGTACATCAAAACACATAAACTCATAATATAACTGTCATCGTAACGTTAAGCGTGCGGACCCTACGGGTTCGAGAACTATGTAGACATGACCGAGACACCTCTCCGGTCAATAACCAATAGCGGAACCTGGATGCTCATATTGGCTCCCACATATTCTACGAAGATCTTTATCGGTCAGACCGCATAACAACATACGTTGTTCCCTTTGTCATCGGTATGTTACTTGCCCGAGATTCGATCGTCGGTATCTCAATACCTAGTTCAATCTCGTTACCGGCAAGTCTCTTTACTCGTTCCGTAATACATCATCCCGCAACTAGCTCATTAGTTGCAATGCTTGCAAGGCTTATAGTGATGTGCATTACCGAGTGGGCCCAGAGATACCTCTCCGACAATCGGAGTGACAAATCCTAATCTCGAAATACGCCAACCCAACAAGTACCTTTGGAGACACCTATAGAGTACCTTTATAATCACCCAGTTACGTTGTGACGTTTGGTAGCACACAAAGTGTTCCTACGGTAAACGGGAGTTGCATAATCTCATAGTCATAGGAACATGTATAAGTCATGAAGAAAGCAATAGCAACATACTAAACGATCGAGTGCTAAGCTAACGGAATGGGTCAAGTCAATCACGTCATTCTCCTAATGAGGTAGTCCCGTTAATCAAATGACAACTCATGTCTATGGCTAGGAAACATAACCATCTTTGATCAACGACCTAGTCAAGTAGAGGCATACTAGTGACACTCTGTTTGTCTATGTATTCACACATGTATCAAGTTTCCAGTTAATACAATTCTAGCATGAATAATAAACATTTATCATGATATAAGGAAATAAATAATAACTTTATTATTGCCTCTAGGGCATATTTCCTTCAGTGTTGTCGCTCAATAGGTAGCATCCTCCATCACTGGTGTGCGTCGGTCCTAAACAGACGGTTTTTAAACCCTTTCCGTGACGACATTTGGAACCGTCGCCAAGTGAGTGTGCGAGATAGGGGGGTCCTTCCCACACAGCCCAGAAACCGTCGGGGATATGCCCTCCTGGCACACACGCTCGGCAAAATGAGGTCGTGTGCGACCGGGGAGCGCTCAAATACGGAAATACGTACAATAGAGCTAAAAATAGAATTATACGGCGAAATTGTTTCCGGTCGCAAGTACATCCCACACAGTCAATCCCCGCTAAACGTTTTCGTTCGTATGTACATCCCACACAGTCGCTCCAAGGAAAACGTTTCCATTCACAGGTACATCACACACAATTTTTCCCGTTAAATCATTTGCGTTATTGAATGTATCACACACGGTCCGTAGAAGAAACTGTGTGGCAAAGGATGTCCATCACACACAGTTTTTATGTGGTAAACATTTGCGCAAGGTGGCCTAACGCAAACAGTTTTCAAGAGAAAGTCATGTGTGATTGTTCATTGATCCAACACGGTTTATTCCTAGAAACTGTGTGCGTTGCCTAAGGTCATCGCCCACAGTATTGTTTCAACAACCGTTTGCAAGAGCAAAACCCAATTAGCAGGCTAATTCGCCATTAGCAGGCTAATTGCCCTATTATTAATAATCCATTTATTAATCTAATTGACATTCATATTAAGCACATAATATATTTCATTTCCATATTAAGGAAGCAGAATTTCATAAATAAAATACATCAGAGTACAACATGATATAGCTTCAGCACTCAGCTACCCCATTACACAACTGCACCAACACCAAGTTTCACATGCAACATGTAGAACCTTTTGAAATTAGCATCATAGGCGGTATATAGACAGATGCATCTCATCTGGAAAACTGCTGAAGCGGAAGGCAAATATTGAGCTTTCATTCATGTTGAAGGTCTTTGCAACTTTAGGCCAGTGCCTGTGGATGATTGACCGTCCATCCTTCGTCCTCTTCAGGAACACTTCAATATTGAACCGTGGGTGATGTATGAAAACCTTCCTCGCCTCCTGACCATAGAGGTGGGTTGAGAGGTAATCATCAGTGAACTGCTTTGGAAAGGCCTGAAAACCAGGATGTGCATAAATATCTTCTCTATATTGGAAATGGGGCAAAGGACTAAAAAAGGCAAGGTATTAGTACCATCTTGTAGTGAACTGATGTCTTCTTCATTGTGCAGACAAAGATCTTATTGTTTTTTGTCGCTAATTTCTTTATCCTAACAATCTTTCTGAGTATCTTGATTTGATTGATATTCATGGACAACTCATTTCCCCATATGCAAAAAGGGTCGAACAATGGGTCAAAACCTCTGACAGCAGGACCTACATGTGCAAGACCAAATTGTTAAAAACCAAAATATTAGAATGATTCCTGCAATTGCACAATAATGTGCTATTAGACAACGGACCATGCACGTGCTAACCTCGATTGTAAACCTCAGTGCTTCCCATTGTTTCCCTGCAACACATATAAGGTAGTTAGTCATCATTTTAAGTAAGGGTTCGCATGCTATCAGTAAAATATGTAGATGAAAAATAAGCACATTGAAGATTCATCAGATTAATTCAAGCCACATGGAAAACCCATTTATCCAAACCAAGCATGATTAAGAACTAGGAAATATAGCACTTGTATATGTTTCTCATGTATTAAGTGCAGCCAAATTCAATTTATTCCTCACATGGTATACAATAACAGAATGTAGCCACAACAATTGAACATCGCATTGCAGAATTGAACCAAGCAGTTAACTAAACACCACAACAAATGAACCAAACGTTAACTGAGCACCACATTGCACAATATAACATACTCTAATAGAAGATCAGACAGTTAACCAAACCAAGCATGCTTAACAACTTGGAAATATAGCAATTGTATTTGTTTCTCATGTATTTAGTACAGCCAAATTCAATTAATTCCTCACATGGTATACAATAACAGAATGCAGCCACAACAATTGAACATCGCATTGCAGAATTGAACCAAGCAGTTAACTAAACACCACAAGAAATGAACCAAACGTTAACTAAGCACCACATTGCACAATATAACATACTCGTAATAGAAGATCGGACAGTTAACCAAACCAAGCATGCTTAACAACTTGGAAATATTGCACCCTGAAGAATTGAACATCACATTTGCAGAATTGAACCAAGCAGTTAACTGAACACCACATTGCACGACATATAGAACATATACACTATAGAAGAAGATTGCATGGTAAAAGTAGATAGCACAATTCACTAGAATTTGTTAAGGAAAGGTAGTAGCTAGCAAACTGAACATGGGTCCTTATAGTGAGCTAATAAGACAAGCTACTCCTCATTGTCGGAGATATCGATGACGATTGGCTCCTTGGACATGGAAGAGGGCGAGGCCTCCGCATCGTGGGTGCCCTCGTTGTAGTGGTGAGTTGCCTGAGCCGCTCCGGGCACCAACCTGTTGGCTCTCGAGGTGAGGTAAGCACGTGCACGCTGAGAAAACACCTCGTAGTCTTTGTCAAAGGCACCGACGGTGGCCTCGAGAAAATGCTACGAACTGTCGTTTAAAGAAGCCAACCGCGTCGCGGCGTCGGCACGCGAGGCGTCAACGGTGGCCTCGACGGAGAGGTGCTCCTCCAAGATCTGGGGGTCGGCACGAATGGCAGCCATCGCGACCTCATCCGCGCGTGTGGCCATGATTTTCTTCTCCACTGCCAAATGCTCCTTGAGATCCTGGCTATACTGCGTGCACCATGGCTTAGGGCGGCGCTTATTTGGTGGAGGGGTCGGTGATTTGGGTGGAAGGTGTCGCGCTCGCGCCGGCGGTCGGGGCATGTGGGATGTGGAAGGAGGAGGAGGATGGGGGTCGGGTGTGGATTACCTGCCTGGATAGGCGAGGCCGAGCAGCGTGAAGGAGGGTCGCTGGCGAGGAGGCGGCGCTGCAAGCAAGGAATGAAGGTTTCAACTCTGAAAGGAAGGCGGAAATAGGGGAAATGTGGCTTTTGGTAAGGGGGAGGGGGCCGGGGAGGTAGATATTTCCGCGGAAGCCAAAAATTTGGAATCGCTTCAGCGAAAAATTGGCGCGCAAAGTGTCATCAGACACGGTCCCTTATTCAGAACTGTGTACGATATGTGAACATCACAAACGATTCAGATAGCTTAACCCGTGTGTGATGAGTTTGAACGTCAAAATTTTGGTTCGAAATTCCATGGTTACAGTGGTCATCCACGTCATTGCATAATTTGGGTACACAAAGGAGACTACAGCACACCCACACTTCTTAATCGAGCAAGTTCAGCAATTAAACAGAGCTAGTTGACCTAAACATTACTCTAACAAATTAAAGACCCGCGCTCTTAATTAAACAACACAAAGAGTACTACTATGGCTGGTTCTCGTCGATCTCTGTCGCCGCCTCCATGTCCAGCTCGCGCCCGACGGTCTCCTGGGGAAGGGGCTCCATGGCATCCATCGCACCATACTCGGCAAGCATCTCGCCATCCGCGTCCGCCATCTCTTTGGAAAAGGCCGCCACGAGCTGGGCGTGGGCGGACGCGATCTAGGCTTGGAGGGGCTCCGTCATCACAAGGTATGCGGCGGAGGAACGGGCGGCTGCTCGAACGCACTCGGCGATTGCCAGCTCTTTGGGCGTGGGTTGCCGACCGTTGTTGGAGAAGCTTCGTTCGATTTGTGCGGTGACCGCCAAGAGCTGGGCGTGGGCGGCCTCGACATGGTCGTGGGCGGCCTCCATCAGGGCTACGGCCGCCGCTGTGGAACGGACAGCTGTTGTGTCGCTCTCGCCAGTTGTTATCCCCGAGCCAGATGTTGCTGCCGCCACCTGAGAAGCAACATCGGCTGTTTGGGCTGCCATGGCCGCCCGGTCGCAGAATGCGGCCGCGCTCATGCACCTTGTTAGCACGCGCATGGCGGCTGCGGCCGCGCTCTCGCTGGAGTGGGCCACCGAAGTTGCCCACACGACACGGGTCCACGTGCCCATCTTTCACCGGCGATGATTGAACAGTGAAATGATATTTGGGGAGCGAGCTAGTGTGCTTGAGACGCCGGCTATGGACTGTAGCCGACGCACCTTCTCGCGTAAGCCATAGGCGTACTATACACCGACGGCGCTCCAGGATATTTTGTGTTGCATCTCACACGGTTGGTGATAATAAACTGTGTGCGATCTACTTGATTTTTCATCTTGATTTGAATTACATAATGGGGTCACAGTGGCAATGGACGGTGTTCGAATTGCTAGACCTTTTATCTGGAGTGAACATGCAACTATATGTGTGTCATAAAAGAATTGGAATTATTCAGGGTTCGTTTGAAAATTTTATACATTAAATTGGTTTTCTAGCCATTTCAGGTGCACAATCCAAAATTAAACTACATGCACATGCTCCGGTGCACCAACATGGGTTGTAAAATCATATATGTGTACATGGGTTTATGCTTATCTCCCATGCAAGAAATGGGGATGAAATTCGAACACCACGGCACCGTGGCTCTTCGGCAAATGTCGACGTACTTGCTTTTGTAATTCTAGTAAATCAAAAATTCGTCCGAAATTCATGAAACTTGGCATGCTATCATGGAGCGGCATGAACATGCCGTGCTAAAAAATTTGTCCCATTTCGGGCAGGTTTGGGTATAAGCTTCTCATAAACCAGAGCTTCTCATAACAAGTGCGATGGTTTCGGTAGGGAACGATTCACCTTTCGGGACGAAACGATATCCGTTGCCTCTTCTCGATTTCAAATTTTTTCCTACTGTCAACATAGAACAACAGGAGTGGTGTGTCAATTTTTGGGATTTTTCGGCGTTCGCTTGGACATTTTTACACATTAACTGAGTTTTCGGTGCATTCATGTGCATAATTCAAATTTGAACTACAGGCACATGCTCTAATGCATAAAAATTAGTTGAAAATTCAAATCGGTGTCCTTGGTTGCCTGCTTAGGTCCCATGCAATAAATGGGAATGAATGTCAAACACCCTGCCACCGTCGCTCGGCCGCAAACATTGAGATACCTGGTTTTTAAATTCTAGTAAATCCAAAACTCGTCTGAAATTCATGAAACTTGGCATGCTATCATGGAGCAGCATCAACATGCCGTGGTAATTTTTTTGTCCCATTTGGGGCAGGTTTGGGTATATGCTTCTCACAAACCAGAGCTTCTCACAACAAGCATTATGGTTTCGGTAGGGAACGTCCCACCTTTGGGGACGAAACGATATCCATTGCCTCTTATTGCTTTCAAATTTTTTTCTCGTGTAAACATAGAACAACGGGAGTGTTGTGTCAATTTTTGTGATTTTTCAGGGTTCGTTTGCACATTTTTATGCATTAACTGAGTTTTCAATGCATTTATGTGTATAATTCAAATTTGAACTACATGCACATGCTCCAGTGCATATAAATTGGTTGAAAAATCAAATCTGTGTCCTTGGGTGCATGCTTAGGTTACATGCAAGAAATGGGAATGAATTTCAAACACCAGGGCACCGTTGATTGCCGGCAAAACATTGAGATGCCTGGTTTTTAAATTCTAGTAAATCCAAAACTCGTCTAAAATTCATGAAACTTGGCATGCTATCATGGAGCGGCATCAACATGTCGTGGTAAATTTTTTGTCCTATTTGGGATGGTTTGGGTATATGCTTCTCACAAACCAGAGCTTCTCACAACAAGCATGATGGTTTCGGGAGGGAACGCCCCACCTTTGGGGACGAAACGATATCCATTGCCTCTTATTGCTTTCAAAAAATTTCTCGTGTCAACATAGAACAATAGGAGTGTTGTGTTTTTTTTGTGATTTTTCGGGGTTCGTTTGGACATTTTTATGCATTAAGTGAGTTTTCAATGCATTTATGTGAATAATTCAAATTTCAACTACATGCACATGCTCCAGTGCATATAAATTGGTTGAAAAATCAAATCTTTGTCCTTGGGTGCATGCTTAGGTCCCATGCAAGAAATGGGAATGAATTTCAAACACCAGGGCACCGTTGATTGCCGGCAAAACGTTGAGATACTTTGTTTTTAAATTCTAGTAAATCCAAAACTCGTCATGAAACTTGGCATGCTATCATGGAGCGGCATCAACATGTCGTGGTAAAAATTTTGTCCCATTTGGGGCAGGTTTGGGTATATGCTTCTCACAAACCAGAGCTTCTCACAACAATCATGATAGTTTCGGTAGGGAACGTCCCACCTTTGGGGACGAAACGATATCCATTGTCTCTTATTGCTTCCAAAAAATTTCTCGTGTCAACATAGAACAACAGGAGTGTTGTGTCAATTTTTGTGATTTTTCAGGGTTAGTTTGGACATTTTTATGCATTAACTGAGTTTTCAATGCATTTATGTGCATAATTCAAATTTGAACTACATGCACATGCTCCAGTGCATATAAATTGGTTGAAAAATTAAATCTGTGTCCTTGGGTGCGTGCTTAGGTCCCATGCAAGAAATGGGAATGAATTTCAAACACCAGGGCACCGTTGATTGCCGGCAAAACATTGAGATGCCTGGTTTTTAAATTCTAGTAAATCCAAAACTCGTCTCAAGTTCATGGAACTTGGCATGCTATCATGGAGCGGCATCAACATGGCGTGGTAAATTTTTTGTCCCATTTAGGGCTGGTTTGGGTATATGCTTCTCACAAATCAGAGCTTCTCACAACAAGCATTATGGTTTCGGTAGGGAACGCACCACCTTTGGGGACGAAACGATATCATTGCCTCTTGTTGCTTTCAAATATTTTCTCGTGTCAACATAGAACAATAGGAGTGTTGTGTTTTTTTTGTGATTTTTCGGGGTTCGTTTGGAAATTTTTATGCTTTAAGTGAGTTTTCAATGCATTTATGTGCATAATTCAAATTTGAACTACATGCACATGCTCCAGTGCATATAAATTGGTTGAAAAATCAAATCTGTGTCCTTGGGTGCATGTTTAGGTCTCATGCAAGAAATGGGAATGGATTTCAAACACCAGGGCACCGTTGATTGCCGGCAAAATGTTGAGATGCCTGGTTTTTAAATTCTAGTAAATCCAAAACTCGTCTGAAATTCATGAAACTTGGCATGCTATCATGGAGCGGCATCAACATGTCATGGTAAAATTTTTGTCCCATTTGGGGCAGGTTTGGGTATATGCTTGTCACAAACCAGAGCTTCTCACAACAAGCATGATGGTTTCGGTAGGGAACGTCCCACCTTTGGGGACAAAACGATATCCATTGCCTCTTATTGCTTTCAAATTTTTTCTCGTGTCAACATAGAACAACAGGAGTGTTGTATCAATTTTTGTGATTCTTCGGGATTCGTTTGGACATTTTTATGCATTAACTGAGTTTTCAATGCATTTATGTGCATAATTCAAATTTGAACTACATGCACATGCTCGAGTGCATATAAATTGGTTGAAAAATCAAATATGTGTCCTTATGTGCATGCTTAGGTCCCATGCAAGAAATGGGAATGAATTTCAAACACCAGGGCACGGTTGATTGCCGGCAAAACATAGAGATGCCTGGTTTTTAAATTCTAGTAAATCCAAAATTCGTCCGGTGCGCAGGTTCCCCGGGAAGCATGCGAGATGTTCAACGCAGGATTTATGTATATCTTCAACGCAAACGGTTCAGTGAAGCAGTAAAGTGGCAGAAAATAAACCAAAAAATATACGTGCTGCCACACTCCCCGTCTGCCGTGCGAGCAGGCGTGAGTTGACGGGACGCATGCGAGCAGTCCGCCGCGCAGGCATACCGAGAGGCGTGCGTGCAGGTGTGTGTATTGACGGGGAGGCGTGCGAGTAGCTGTGTGAAATGATGGTAAGAATGGCAGACGTCCGCCGCGCAGGCTCACCGAGAGGCGAGACAACTTTTGACCGCAGCCTGCCTCGCTCCCAGTGGTACGTATTAATTGCGCGGCTGAGCCGCCAGCCATAATAGGCGGCCACACCCCTTGTCCACAGTGGTCACCGACATCTGGACTCCGGAGTGTATGACGATGCCGCCGAAGCGCACCATCAGAGGGAGTGGCAACGCCGGGGCTAGTGAAGCACCCACACAACACGTGAAGCTGGCCACAGAGGTTTCCGTCGCCGCCGACGAGGTCTCGCGCGGGCAGCAACACGACCTTGAATTCGTCGGCGCCGTCGTGCCCCCCAGCCGGAGCCGGAGGTCAACAGCAACTCCGGCAACAACTGCGACTCCGACGGAAAACCGGTTAGTCATCTATATACCCATTTGTGCGGCAAACATATCAAGTGTTTTATCTGGTTAATCCCCCCCCCCCACCCCGCCCCTGTATAATTTTTCTGGAATACAAATCGTATGGTTGTGTTCTCTCAGTCCATGAAATCAGAGTAATTAAGATCCGTTAGATGCACGTAGTGTATTGATTGTTTGAATGTTATCCGTATAGAGTTAGTGATTAATTGTTTGTTTTGTACAAATGATTTTTGCTAATTATCCGACTAGGGTTAGCTTGCGTGCTAATAATTCGTGGCCAGATCTTGAGAATTGATTTTGAATGTCCTACATATATGTTTGTGCCTTTTTTCTTTCTGATCTTAAGAATTGATTTTGAATGTCCTACATGTTATGCCATTTTTTCTTCCAGATTGGTACGTACACAGATGAGGCTCCGACCAGCGCCGCCGCCGGATGTAGATCTTGGACCCGGCTATGCGGCCAGAAGCGCCCCCTGGACTTGAGGAACCAGTAGAATCTCCGGCGAACCGCATCAGCGATATCCCGGATGGAATCCTTGGGGAGATCATCTCCCTTCTCCCCACCAAGGATGGTTGCCGCAAACAAGTCCTCGCATCTCGGTGGCGCACTCTGTGGTGCACTGCGCCTCTTAATCTCGACTGTCGTCAGCTATTTGTCGATGATGATTCTGAACTCCCCGGAGCCATCATCTCCTCCCACGAGGGCTTTGTTCAACGCATCTGCATCCCGACATGCTACCTGCTGGACATACCCTGCACGGTGGCCGCCTGGCTGACATCCCGTCAATTCGATAAACTCCAGCAGCTTGAGTTCTACCATTACTACAGCGATAGGTTACCACCAAGAGCTGCATCTGTGCCCTCACCACCGATGCCCATCTCATGGTTTTCCTCCTCTCTCCACACCGCCACCTTGACCCGGTGCCATCTAGCAGACTATCTGGTACAAATGCTTCGACTGCCGGTGCTGGAAAAACTTGCGCTTGTGTTGGTTGATCTGTCGGTGGCCTCACTTCACAGCATCATCCACTCTAGCTGCCCTGCACTACAGCGTTTGGTGCTTGTTTTTTGGACTAGGAATCCATATCCCTTGTCTCAAAATAAAGTCGTCTCACCTTGTAAGCATTGGAATTCATTTTGAAGGACAAGAGCTCATCATCGAACACGCCCCTTCACTTCAAAGGTTGCTCCTTAATTGTTGTTATAAACCTTCACAAATAACTATGGTCTCTGCGCCTAAACTGGAGACCTTGGGTGCAATTAGTGATCCGTTTGAATGGTTCAAGATGGTGTTTGCCTTCACACCTATTGAGGTACTATATATTATTCACGTACACTTTTGTAATTTGCATTTTTCATTTGTGTGCATAAGTTAAGTATCATCTTGGAGTACACTTTCAGTGTTAATATTATGTTCTATGCTCAATGAAGCGCTTGTCCATCCTATCAGTGGTGGTGGATTCTGTCAAGACCTTATATATCACTATGTGGTGTTTTGATCTCAACATCATTATTGCCTTGCTGCAATGCTTTCCATGTCTGGAGAATTTGTATATGAAGGTGATGATTTCACGCACATCGAAAGCCCATATATAATGTACTATAATTAATCGTTCAGCTATCACTCTTTCAACATAATCTTTTTTAGACATTAACTGTTTTCAAATTTCATCTCTATTTAGGCACTAACACATGGAGAAAAAGGTATAACCAATCGATGGTTCAAGAAGCACCGGGATTTTCTCAGATCTCACGACATTCGTTTGAAGACAGTAACACTGGAAGGATATGCATCCAACAATGCAAACACTAGTTTTGTCACATTCTTCATGTTGAATGCGAGGGCACTATTATCCGTGAGGATTAAGTTTTTTAACAAGAAATTTCTTACGGCTGCAGGTGTTGAACAACATAAAAAGAAGTTTCATGTGGACCTAAGGGCTTCTGATCGTGCTTGGCTTCTATTTACAACAGCTTGTCATCATGGACCAGTAGATTTTCTGGGCCGGGATCTTGATTTTATGGATCACACCGATCCATTTGATTGTGACTGCAGAAAACTTTGGTTGAGTTAGATGTCATTGTCCTGTTCAATCTGGATTTTGTCTAAACCTAATGAGCAATTAATCCTCGTGCTTTTGTACTGTTTGTTAGCTGGAGTTAGATATTGTTGCCCTTTTCAACTCGGCTTTGACGCATATTTTCTTTCATACTGGGCCAATGGCTTGCCATTTCTTTAATTAAGACATAAATATTATAAGCATTCACAACATAGGCAAAGAACATCACTCTCGCGGGATTCTTGAGATCTTTGTTCATTACAGAACCGCAAGTTTTTAGTGCCCACCAGCACCCACAAACTTATTTTCAGCTTGCACACCAAGGGTTATAATTCTTAATAAGAAAAGCTGCATGGTAGTCACAGATTTGGATTTATCATTTGGGACCCATGAGGAAAAAGCCTATCCAGGGCGGTGCCGACTCGACAGTAAACATTGAGAAACGTGGTTTTAAAATTACTGTAAATCCAAAACTCGCCTCAAAATCATGAAACTTGCCATGGTGTTATGTCATAGCACCAACATGTTGTGGTAAAAAAATTAGTCCAATTTGGGACAAGTTTTGGTACAATCTTCTTACAAACCGGAGCTTCTCTCAAAAAGGCTCATGGTTCCGAGAGGGACCTTGTCACCTATGTGTGCGAAACGACATACGTTGTCTCTTCCCGCCTTGACTTATTTTACGGAGGCAACATGCAACTATATATAGTAGCGTTGTCCTAAAAATATGAAATTAATCACGGTTTGTTTTGCCTTTTTATACATTATTTGAGTTTCATAGGCATTTTGGAACGTATTTTCGGGTGTGCAAAGGTCATGTGTGTACTAGCCACATATGTAATTCGATGTTCAATCTATTTATGGAATCAAGTCCTTATACACGTTATTCTTCTGTAGACAGAGCAAATCACACAGCTTATTTGCAGCAATCGTCTATGTTATTATTAGTCTTCGCACACATTTCTGATTACGGACCTGTTTGCCGCGTATCACACATATCTTGTTCAATTGAACCGTTTTCATTGTGTTGCCTAATCACACACAGTTCATCCTAGTAAACCGTATGCTGTATATCGCACACACCTTTATCTGGCTGCCCGTTTCTTTTGTTCCTCATCATCGCAAACAGTTAATTAACTGAACCGTATGCCCTGCATCACACACGCAACTAAAATCTGAACCGTGTTTGATGCATCCTCCATCGCAAATGTTTTGCACCTTCTTTGACGGTTTTTTTACACCACCATTTGCGATTATTGCATCGCACACAGTTTCGTCGAAGGGTCTCTGATTGTAGTGTCGCGTTAGCAGTATCCTGCAGTAGTGCATGCCCGCCTCCCCTCCCATCTGATGGTTATCTGTCAGTGTTAGAGTCTTCTTGCATCATCATTGACTCCTCAATTTCCTTTTGAAGCCCCGGATACATGTCCCTCCTCAACCTTTCATACAATTGATTCTGCTTCATTTCACTCCTCGCTTTTTTCATGCTGAGCCTCTCTTCTTTGCTGAGTGTGAAAGCCCTCTTGCGTGGGACATTGACACTGATACCCCTTGCATGGCCAGGGGGCTCTTTTGTTTCTAGAGCATCGGACAGAATGTCACATGGCCCTGAGTTCCTGTAGAACCTTCCAGGGATCTTGGAAGCCTTTAACATCACACGATACAGTTCTTCGTCATGTGAGTTTTCAAAGTAATAAGTTACATCACCACGCCTCCTTGCACGTGACCGCAAGTAGTCTCTAGTGCGTTCGACCCTGATTTCAGTAAAGGTCGGTTTCCCACCCGTGGCTACTGCTTCTTTGTCCTTCTGATCCCATATCGGTTTCCTGCCGTAGTATCCTGCCACATCCATACGATGGGGGTGCATGTTACTCTTCTGAAGTTTCGATTGCTTGGCACTCTTCTCAGTAAACTCTGTAGTTGCCCTGATGCCACAAACAGATTTTTTTTATCTCGGTGATTTGCTACTCATTGTATGGACGCGATGGTTGCTTTATTTATAAAACGAGGAAAAGCCTATTTCGAGAGAATAGTCCGAATTCCATTGTGTTTTTCTTACTATAGAAGCAATCCCTCCCACAGTAAAAACACATTCTCCTCCAAACTGTACCTGTGGTTGCTGGCTCGGGCAGCAGTGCATCAGAGGCTACCAGCAGCAGCATCAGTGGGTGGCTGAAAAAAGTTCTTTTGCAAAAGGAACCAAAAAACGCCTTTACTCCTGGCCTGCGTGCGTTCTTAACGTGAACAGCTTTTACCGCACGAGTCGGTCGGGTCGGTCAGCACCTGCAATCCATTTCGCCCGGTGCTGAATTCCCTGTGACCGGTAGTCCCCAGTTAAAACAAAAGCACACGCGATGGATGCCACTTTTACTGCAGTTCTAGTAATAACTAAAGAGAAGAGAATATGCTCCATCACTGGTTTACCCTTGGGGCCTGAGCCTTGCCTCATGATTCCCTCTGTAAACTTTGGTCCGGGTCAAAAGTAAGAACTTGGCGTTTCTAGTCCGTCACCTTCCCCAAACTGAAGCAACACAATGCTTTACTTTTGAATGTACTCCCTGACTCCCTCCGTAAAGAAGTCTTCAGTAACTTGAGTAACCAAGTCCCAGACGATTAAAGGGGGAACCTAGTTTGGACCATGGAGTATTTGATTTGTTACGCTGACTTCTTGGCCTCTTGAGGTTTTTCTACAAAAATATAACAAATGTGAAGTGAAACTAGCAAAGACTTGTGCTTAGTGTATGCCCTTTTTCACTTGAATTCTCGGAATGTTTTTTTTTTTAAACGGAGGCAAAAGATTTGCATCCTCTCATTAAATAAGAAGATAAGAACAAAGTCGGTTTGTTACATGACCATAAAGGTCAGACAAAAACACAAAGGAATCACTCTCTCATAAAATGTTACCCAGAAATTTTGCCCCTGCAAGCACCCAAAGTTTCGTCTCCACCTTGATCGATGCAGAGTATTTGACAAAAAACTACCACATTAGGGGTATCCGTCCCACAGAACTACCACTTTCAAAAAAGTGATTAATAACTACCGAAAATTTCAAATTTTGTGGCAAAAAACTACCAAGTCGTGTTGATCGTCTATTTAGCCGTTTTAACCGCTTAACTGACAGGGATGGCCCACATGGCAGGCCGACGGCGGCCCTAACGGCTAACGGACGCCCGCTCACGGCCGTTAGTGGCCCGGCTCGGTCGGAACCAGCCAGGGGCTAGGTCAAAACGATCGACCGGCCGGCCGACCGAGCGAACCATCTCTCTCCCCGAGCTCTCTCCTCTGTATCCCTAGGCGGCGGTGGTAATGGCGGCGGTGGATCCAAACCCCGACGGCGATTTGTTCGGCGGCCAACCTCCTGACGTAGTTGGGGGCCGCGTCGACCTTTCGGAGGTCGATACGTGGCTAGGCAACTCTAGCAGCTGTAGCTTTGCGGCGCAACAGCCTGAATCTGGAGTTGGCGGCGGCGGCGGCTCGACCACCGACGAGCCATCCCAGGAGTTGGCGACGGCTCCAGCACCGACGACGACAAGAAGTGCACCTCGTGGCCAGCGCAAGCTTCCTCGTGCGGGAGGCGGCAGGTACAACATATCTTCTTCTTTTTCAGTTTTATTGACAGGATGTATTTTAGGTCAATTTCCCCTAATGTATGATAACAGAGTAATTGAAATTGTTAGAAACTTTAGCAGTGTGCATTCTTTATAATAATTCATTCCATTTTTGTCCAGTATTGATGACCCAAAATGGGGAATTTGGTTCCATTTAGAAGGCAGAGATTCTGTTGTTAGAAACATGTACCAGTCAGACATATCATTTGGGACTCTGATATCTCTTATTAGGAGTGAGGGTTGCTGCTCTGATGATTATATGTACTATGTTAGTGATGCTCATAAAGGGATAGAAGGCTTAGAGAAAATATCTTCTGAAGATGATGTGCAGCAGATGTTGCTCCACTCTCTAAATGAAAAGAGTGTGAACATAAGAGTTGTGAGAGCAAATGAGTTGTGTAATGCAGATGAAAACAGAGATTATTATTTTGTTGATCATTGCATTAACACCCAACAAAGTTGCACTAAGTTGATGGATACAAGCATGGACAGAAAGGAAGAGCTTAAGAAAAGTGTTCTTCAGAGAGAAGCTGACCTCAATCATTTTGAAGGTGACACTGATATATCAGAATTTCTGTCTGATTCAGATGGCAACAGTGTGGAACTGCAAGCAGTTTCTTCATCTGATGATGAAGATAGACCAATGGCACAGAAACTAAAGCCAGTGAGAAATCCTGGTCCAACAATTAGATCACACAATGAGGCTGAGAAAATGGAAAAACCAGATTGGTTGCCTGAAGCTGATGAAAAATGTTTTCCTGGTGATTATGGCATTAGTGATGAAGAAGATGAGCCCGAAGGATCCTATAAACTACCAAGTGGTAGGAAGAGAAGGAATATGAAGTTGAAGGAAAGGGTATGGTTCAATCCCAAACTACCAAACCCAGAAGAACAGTTTTGTAAGGGATTGTGCTTCACCAGTGTTTATGAGTATAGAGATGCACTTAGGGATTTTCACATTAGGACATTGAGGAACTTTCAATACCATAGAAATGCCCCAGATAGGATTATTGTTTGGTGCTCAGAGAGAGCACAAGGATGTGATTTTTATATCACTGCCTCTAAAATAGCTCATGAGAAAACTTTCTGCATCAAGAAGTGTGATATTGTGCACACTTGTGGAGCATGTGTAGAGTCCACAAAGGTTACTACAAAGTGGTTGTCCAGATCAGTACAGGAAGCATTGAGAGAAGACATTAGATCTCCTGTGGATGCATTAATTAAGAAGACAAAGACCAAGTTTTCAGTGGATGTGTCAAGGAGTGTGGCATATAGGGCAAGGAGGAAGGCTGTTGATGTGGTGCAAGGTGATCACAAGCAGCAGTATTTGAGGTTAAGAGATTATCTTCAAGCTGTTCTTGATACAAACCCTGCGAGCAGGTGTATAGTGACAACATTTGAAGATCCAGAAAACCCAGCACCTACTCCTAGATTCAAGTATCTTTTGTACTGTTTAGCAGCTTCAAAGGAAGGTTTCCTTAATGGTTGCAGACCATTTATAGGTAATTTTTGAAGATTTAACTGTTATTAATTAGGTAGTTCTATGTTGTAGCTAATTTGTCACTTAATCCAGGTCTTGATGGATGCTTCATCAAGTTAACCACTGGACAACAAATACTTGCAGCCACAGGAAGGGATGGCAACAACAACATCTACCCCGTAGCTTTTGGTGTGGTTGACAAGGAAGATGGAGAGAGTTGGACTTCGTTTTTAACTCAGTTGAGATGTTGCATTGGTAGTGGCAACAAGTTTGGAACATACACCATCATATCTGACAGGCAAAAGGTTAATGTCTTATGCACAAATATGTTTGATCAATGTGGTTTTAGTACCTACTGGAATTATTTAAGTTTGATCATGTGCATTACTAATTGGTTAATGCATAGGGCTTGCTTAAGGCAATAAATGAGGTATTCCCTGATTCACCTCAAAGGTACTGTCTTAGGCACATATATGCAAATTTCCAAGCAGCTGGATTTAGGGGGCAGGAACTAAAGAAATGTGTGGACCAGGCTAGCTACTCTTACACAAAACATGGTCATGAATTAGGGATGGCAGATTTGAAAGCACAGTGTGAGGATGCTTGGAAATGGCTAAAAAAGATTGATGCTTCTGCTTGGGCTAGGTTTGCTATGGATCATACATGCAAAACAGATCTAGTGGTGAACAACCTGAGTGAAGTGTTCAACAAGATGATACTGGATGTTAGGGCTAAGCCTATAAGGACAATGTTTGAAGGGATTAGGACCAAGCAGATGATCAAGAGGCAGCAGACCAGAGAGAAGTTACAGATTAGCAGGTGGACAATCACACCCAACTATGCAGAGATTTTAGAAGAGAATAAGAAATATGCCAAGTATTGCCAGGCTGATAGAGCAGGTGAAACAATATGGCAAGTTACCAGCAAAGAAAAACAATATTGTGTTGACATGGAAAAATATACCTGTGATTGCAAAAGATGGAACATGTCAGGAGTACCTTGCAGTCATGCCATATCTGCAATGACAAAGCAAAAACTGCATCCTAAGGACTATGTTAGTGAATTTTTCAAGAAGACATTATATTTTGAGACATACAAAGAAATTATATACCCTGTCCCTGGTCTAGATTGCTGGCCTCAATCAAACACACCAGACATTGAGCCTCCTGTTTTTAAAGAAAAGGCAGGGAAAAAACAAACTGCAAGGAGGAAAGGGCAGTTTGAAGTTCCAGGTCCAAGAGATAGTAGTAGGATGGGGACTATAACATGTAGTAACTGTGGGCTAGAAGGACACAAGTATACAAGTTGCCAGAAGGCTCTGAGGCCTAAGCTTCAGATGAGGAAAAACAAAAATCAGGTAATTACATGACTTACAAGTTTCCTTTTTCCATGGTATTTACCCCACTAAATGTGTCCTGGTTCTTGAATGCAGGAAAATAGGGCAGTTTATGCAAATACACCAGCTGCACCAGCTCAAGGCCATGCTACAACTAGAAGAAGAGCCAATCCTACTCCAGGACCTGCTGCAACAGCAAATAGAGCATCACATTCTGCTCCAGGACCTTCTGCATCAGCACCAGCCCCTGTTGGTACATCCAGAAGGGGCAGGCCTGCAGGTAGAGGGAGAAATTCTGGTTTCAGTGCACCAAGATCTGCCACAACTTCTGCACAAGGTTTGGCAGGGACCAAAAGGAAGAGGTATCCAAGCTCCAAATTGAAGGGCTACTTCTATGCAAGTGGTAACTAATGGTAAGTCTGAACTTAGTTTTTGAACTTTTCTGAACTTAGTTTCTGCACTTGTCTGAACTTGTCTGAAACTGAACTTGTCTAAGATGGGCCTGCTGCCCTGTTATGCTTTATTATTTTGGGCTTGGCACTGGGCTCGGTTATTGGCTCTCTGCCCCCCTCCCAAGCCTGCCATTCTGTCTACAAAAGACGCAGCGATCCTACAACCTCTTTCCCCTAACCCTAAACCTAGACGCCGCGGAAGCACGCGGACCCTAGTTCAGCCAGAGATGGATCCAGCATTAGGAGAGCTAGTGGATGACCATGAGGAGGTTGATAGGGCTGCTACGAGGGCCAATCGCAGAGCGCACGCGCTGGAGCGACGGCGGAGGCTGGCTGCCAGGATTATGGCAAAACGCAACGCCAACGATGTCAAGCAGTTCAATGAGGCGTTCCCAGAAGGAACGCACATCACGGATGACCTTGTCATCTGGTGGGCAAGAGACAGGGCAAGCTTCCATCGATTCCAAGTAACAAGGACTCGGTGGACTAGGATGTTGGCTACGTTCGAAGGAAGAGAGGATTAGTTCTCTGCATGTTCTCTGCATGCTTTGTGTTTTCTGTTTATGTATGTCTCTGAACTTATTTCTTCCTTTATACTGCATTTGCGTGCACTTATTATTGTTACTTCTGAATGTTCAGAGCGGCGTCATCTTCGTCGTCTGCAGAGTGAGAGAGCATGCAACAATGGAGATGCAGCAGCAAATTCTCGTCATCTTCGTCGTCTGTATTAGTACTATGTTTGCTTAAATCAGCTCGAACTATTTATGTTTTATGCGTTTTCATGCGTGGTACTGAATGTTTCGTCTATGTCTATGTCTGAATCTGGTTAAGGATCATGCTATCTAAGCACTGCTGAATGTTTCTAAATTTGGTTTAAATTTGGTTACATTCCAACCTAACTTTCATTTTCCCGATGAGAAATGGCAGCAAATTATCACAAGTTTCAACACACTGAAACTGTGAACATTAAATACAGCACATCTACCACCTGTAAAGACTAGTAAAATCTCCTCACTATTACTACTCCACTGCCACACAACACCTCCCCCCACTTAACTCCCCCACCTCACTTCTGCCGCACCCACAACTACTCCTCCTCTCCCTAGCTCCAACCATGGCTGGTTCTTCCTCTTCCCCTTCCCCAGACCCATGGCTAAACCCATTCCCAACTGGCAAGGGATGGGTTGCCATGCTTCTTGGTTCAGCACGCGGCGACCAAGAACTCTTCCTCGACTACATGAAGGTCGCCATGAGGTACACCAGCGCTATTGGGCTGGTAGATGCAGCAGAGGAAGTGAGGAAGAAGGCGACTAGCAAGGAGAAGCAGCGCATGGAGCAGCGCTATGGAAACCCAGGTAAGGTGGTCATGCCCATCGACATTCTCCTATGGGCAATGAAGGAGGTCGACTCCGGCGATGCTGGGCAGAGGCAGCGGTGGGCAGACCACCGCTATGTCGCTCCAGCACAAGCTACATCAAATGCAAACGCAGCAGAGGTGCACGAAGACGACGACGACCTACAGATCGTCGCACAGCCAGCTGTGCAGGCTCGCCGCCGTCCTCCTCCCATCATCATCATCGATGAAGACGAAGAGGAAGAGGAGGTGGAGGTGCAGCCAAATCCCACCCAACTGAAGCAAGAGGTACGACGATCCGGACGCTTAGCAGGACAGACAACTAAGTGAATCTGAAACTATAAGTTTCAGATTCAGTTTCGTCAGTAGTTGAACTACCTATGTCAGTTTCGTCAATTGAACTACCTATGTCAGTTTCGTCAGTGTCAGTAATCTTCAGTTTTAGCAAGTATTGTGCTATCTATGTAATGCTACCTATGGTGCCTCCTATGTGAACTACCTACCTTTGTTCAGTGTTACCAAGTTTGTGCAATCTGTGAAATGTTACAACAAACTTCTCAGGACCATATTGCAGGTAGGATACAAAGACAGATAGAAACTGCAGCAGGCTTAGATAATAAGGTTCTTAACTTAGCATAAGGGCATTAAAGATAACATCATCTTAGAGCATTACAGATCAGGGCCATAACAGCACCCCACACCACAACCAAAATGATCTGAAACCATAGGCAGTTCTTAGGCTTAGGCAGTTCATTAGCTAATATTAGTACTGAGATGCATATTTGCATCAGATGAGATGCATATTTGCATCAGACTCCTTCATTGCTAGGCCATTTATATATAGAGGCCTCATATTTACTTACCAACCATGCCTAAAAATCACTCCTCCATGACAACTTGTTTGATCTTGTCCAGCTTTTCCTTGGACCCATGACCAACCTTCAGTAGCTCAGAAATGACATGCTCCAGCTTCTTCTTCTCTTCTTTAAGGAGGTCTCTCTCCACTTGTATCTCCTTCATGGCCTTCCTGGTGTTTTGAATGATATCAGCTTGACTCTGCAGGATGCACCTCTGTTCTTTCTTCAGCTTAAGCTTCTCCATTTGAACCTCAATCTTTGCCTGCTCCTCAAGCTGATGCTTCTTCTCCTTAAGTTCATTGATTGCCTGGCTTGTGTAATCCATGTCATGGGATTTCTGCCCATCCTGGTAATCAAACAGCTTGGATACATCATCCACAAGCTGACTGTACTGATTGGCAAGAGAATCCAGCTCCTTCTTCAGTTTCTCAACCTCTATCTCATGAGCTTCTTTGTCTTGGACTCTACCAAGGTTCTCCTCATGATACATATCCCACAGCTTGGTTAAACACCTCTGCAGGATTACTGGCCAAGGGGCATCTACCCACTCCAGAACACCACAGTTCACACCATCCTGAAAATGCAGTAAAATATTAATGATAAATAAATCCAGTAAAATTCAGTTACAGAATTCATACATACATATCAATGTTTGTCTGAATGCAGTAACAAAGAAATTCAGTTAGACCAATTTTAGATGTTGCCTAGATTCAGTTCCTATCATAGATTTAGCTAACACATGAACACCACACCAGCTTTGTACTTCAGTTTTCAGTAAACAGATACTGAAACAACAAGAATATCAATGTTGTTTGCACTATGTACCACCAAATTAATCTACACATGAAAACCACTAACAATAGTTGCTCTTACCGTAGTAGCACATCCAATGAATCTCCTTCCAGTGTCAGTCCCTTCAAATGCCACAAACCTGCCTGGTCTCTGCCTGTGCAGGATGCACTTATGGTCAGATTCAACCACAAGCCCACTGAAACTTGGATCTATCACCGTGTCAGGAGTTTGCTGCAGTACCAACCCCATATATATCAGCCACAACACCTCACACATAAGAACTACATGGAAGAGCAGAGTGAGCTCAAACCCTAACCCTAACCCTAGCATAGGAGAAAACAGAGTGAGCTCACTTACAAAATACTCCATTTGCATGCTGTTGTACTCATCCATGTACTCGTCATCGTCGGCGTCGGATGTCTCGTTGCTGTTGGGCCAGGAAGGCATCCTCGCGCCGCCGCGTCGCAGTCGCCGGAGGAAACAGAGGAAGAAGAGAGCTCGGGGAGAGGAGTGAGTGACTGATGGTTCGCTCGGTCGGCCGGCCGGTCGGTCGTTTTGACCTAGCCCCTGGCTGGTTCCGACCGAGCCGGGCCACTAACGGCCGCGAGCGGGCGTCCGTTAGCCGTTAGGGCCGCCGTCGGCTTGCCATGTGGGCCATCCCTGTCAGTTAAGCGGTTAAAACGGCTAAATGGACGATCAACACGACTTGGTAGTTTTTTGCCACAAAATTTGAAATTTTCGGTAGTTATTAGTCACTTTTTTGAAAGTGGTAGTTCTGTGGGACGGATACCCCTAATGTGGTAGTTTTTTGTCAAATACTCGATCGATGCAATAACATGTAAGGGTAATGAGGCCTTGTTGCGAAACACTCTCGCGATCCTCTCATTCCAAAGTGCCCAACAGACTAACATCTTCAAAGAACGGAAATACTAACGCCCACACGTGTGAGCGTTTGCATCTCGCCTACACGCGTGGATCCGCATCCGTTTATGGGTGCACGAATCTTGGCATGATTGTGGTGCCATGTAGGACTGGGCTGGTGTGCGGGCATTCACCCGGTCGCCCACACGTCTGTTTCATCACACGGAGGGGCCGGTGTGTGGGCGTTTAGCAGTTCGCCCACACACGAGTTCTCACTCACGCACAAAGGCTGGTGTGTGGGCATTTGCCATCTCGCCCACACGCCTGTCTCCTCTCCCACACCCAAGTTGCCAGTTGCCATGCGTTTTGTAGTGTACATGGCAACTGCCCTAGTGTGCTTGTAAGTAGATGGCAACACTCTCTTTTTTCTACCCGAACATGTCAGTTGCCATGTGTTTTGCAGGGTACACGGCAACTGCCCTAGTGTGCTTGTAAGCAGATGGCAACTCTCTCTTTTACCCGAACATGTTGTTTTGCCATGTCTCTTTGTAACGCTACACGGCAACTGCCTAGTGTTAGTAGGTGGCAACTCCTAAGGTTTTCAAATCATGGCAACTGTAGTAAACCAGACCATACATGGTAACTGCTTAGTGTTAGTATGTGGCAACCTCTAAAGTTTTCAAATCATGGCAACTGTAGTAAACCAGACCATACATGGCAACAGCTGCAGTTGTCCAAAATGGCATCTGGCACTTGACCTGAGATGGCAACTGCAGTTGAGCAACCATGACAACTGTAGTTGTCCGACATGGCAACTGTAGTTCAGCGACATGGCAACTGCAGTTAAACGGACATTGAAGAGGGTCCGGACCATGGCAACTGCGGGGACGCGTGGTGACTGTCACGCGGGGCGTGCGGGACCGTGAGATAGGTAGCTAAGAGAGGTCATGTGGGCGTTATGCATTTTGCCCACACGTAGGCGTGTGAGAGGGACCGCAAGTAAAAAAAGAGGCGTGTGTGCGCTAGTTGTTTCGCCCATACATAGACGTGTGAACTGGTCCTCTTAGACACCACACAAAACATATGTGCAGACCCCTTAACGCCCACACGTGTGGCAGTTATCGTCGTCCTCAAAGAATTATAGGCATTCCTGTTGACTCCCACCATCCCACCATGTCCGTTCCACCACGTTGCCACCGATGGAAGAGCGGACCAGGAACTGACCTGAGATTGCATCCCCAGCCATGCATTGATCGCATCCCAAATCCTAGTAGAGTACATTCTCGGAATGTTCAGGACTAACAAACATGGACATCAGCAGCGGAGTATTTCAGGGGCCGAAATGGGTAGTACTTGCAGACTAGTAGTACTATATGTTATATTTGAAAAAATGACAAATGTGCAGTTTCTCACACACTTGACGTACGTTAGCTTAGCACCGGCACTGCAACATCTGACTGGTCGTGCTAGTCACCCGGCCGCCGAGCAAGAGCTACCATTTTTCTAAAAGCAAGCACGGCACTTCGCCGGCATTGTCGGGCCCGGCCGGTTGGCACGACGACGGCTAGCCGTCAGTGGGCTGCTCTGCCACCCATTATAGCAGATGCTTGCGTCGAGCGCATGCGGCATACGGCCCATGATGAAACTCGACGCCGCTGCCTCTCTTTATTTACATACACACTTCTTTTTGTTCTGTTCTGCCCTTGGAACAACTTACATTGCCAGGAAAGTACGCATAATAACATGATGAGATGATCCCGATCTCTTAATAACTCTCCTTAAATGCGGCAGTAAACATCTTCATTTATTCACTGAAACACAATGCAGAACATGATTTTATTCAAAGGGAAATCGTCCCCCGATCAACCACCCGCCCATGGCCAAGGATGACACCCAGCACACACGTAGCGCCGGACAGTCGGCCTCTCCACTGGCTACTCATATCTCGCCGTCCCAGAGCTCCTCGAGGGACTTGTAGGGCCCGTGCTCGGACACGTAGCGCTTGCCGAGGTTGATCTTGCGCTGCGGGATCTCGGCGATCCGGAGGCGCTCCTCCTCCGTGAGCTCCCAGCCGTCCACCTCCAGGTTCTCCCTCATCCGGGCCTCGTCGAAGCTCTTGACGATGAGGCAGTCCCCCTGCTCGTACACCCACCTCAGGCACACCTGCGCCACGCTCTTGCCCCTGGACGCGGCGATCTCCTGCAGGACGCCGGCGTCCATCACGGCGTCGCTGCCCCAGTGCGTGCCCTTGGCCCCCAGCGGCGAGTAGGCGCACAGCTGGATGCCCTTGCCCCTGCAGAACTCCCTCAGCTTTCTCTGCTGCCACACCGGGTTCACCTCCACCTGCAAAAGGACACATCGGTCACTCACTTCGTCGTGTGTATGATCTACTTGTATTTTTTATGAACAAAATCAATTAGATGTACTGTATGTAGGAATGTATGGTGACCTGATTGACGGTGGGAGGGATGGTGGCGAAGGAGAGGAGGGTCTCCAGCTTCTTGCAGGAGAAATTGGCGACGCCGATGGCCTTGGCGAGGCCCAGCCTGTGGCACTCCTCCATGGCCTCCCACACGGCCCGCATGTCGAAGGGCACGAAGTCCTCGGCCGTGAAGGGGGCCTTGAACCGCCCGGGCTTCATGGACACCGGCCAGTGGACAAGGTACAGGTCCACGTACTCCATCTGGAGATTCCTGCAGTGCCATTCATTACGCGGATGCGCCGTGGTTAAGTAATTCCTGTCAGGGGCCATTCTCTAACCAATAATAGTACTAGATCAGTTACACGATGGCGCAACGGTGCACTTGCAATGTTGGGTTCAGTGCCCGTGAGTCGATCGATGATGCACGACAGGACTGATTTGATCTGTATTTGGAGCTAGCTAAGCTAGCTTGCTCCAGCTAGTGTCTTCTGGGAATTGCAATGTTGGCTTTACGCGACAGTGAATTTCTACTGGGTTTCTTGTTCAGGTTGTCAGATCAGATCAGTGTGGTGTGTGAGAAAGATCCACGTTTGTTGGAACTTGGGCCGACACCGTTGATGTGTGGGCTCAACTGATATGCCTGAAAGATAGGTGCACATCAAAGTGACAAACCCGGCATGCCTGTCAAACCCATTTCACTCCTTCCTAGCAGTGGTTTTCAAGCGGTCAGTTGGAGTAGTATGCAATTGGTCCCATGTAGTATTATCATCTACTAGTATTATGTATGTCTCTCTTCAGTATTTTCTAGGTTTTGCTTCAGCGGCAAATTGGCAATTGGTTCCATGCTTTTCAGGCCTTAATCACAGACAGGATAGCTGTAATACTCCTACCTCAGTGCTACACGACCGACCCTAGAGCACAGGCTTGTCATGATTATCATGAGATCCAAGCGAAATCGAAATCTGAGCAAGAGGAGGAGATGGGCGCCGTACCGGAGCGACTGCCTGAGGGCGGGGACGACCCTGTCGCGGTGGGCGTCGCTGCACCAGAGCTTGGAGGTGATGAAGAGCTCGTCCCGGGAGGCGACGGCGCCGGAGCGCACGGCCTCGGCGGCGGCCTCGCCGATGGGGGCCTCGGTCTCGTAGTGCGCCGCCGTGTCGAAGTGGCGGTACCCTATCTCGATGGCGCGGAGGACGGCGCGGCGGATGGGGTCCGGCTTGGGCCCCTGCACCGCCGTGCCCATGCCGATGCGCGGCATGCCCGCGGCCGTCTTCTCGCCGGCGCCCATGGCTTGAGTCGAGACCTGTGGGTGCTGAGATTCTGTGCAGGGTGAAAGGACTCGGGTTAGTTGCAGCGGGAGGCGTGCCTGGGGTTAATACAATCTGCGGGATACGCCGCATATATGCGCTCTTCCGAGGCGTTGACGGCATGTGACGGCATGAGACGTGCCTCGGGTCACTGGTAGTGGTAGGAGTGGTTGAGCTCCTCGGGTCGGTGCAAGCTTTTGGCCGATTAAAGATGCGGAAATTCTTGGTGTTAGTCTAGACGCAGCGTGCTTTCTGCGTCCGTTTTTACGATTTGGGCGTTGCCGTGTCCTATCCTTGGACGATGCGGCTACAAAAGAAAGGCGCTGATCATGCCAACCTGCTAGAACCGGCACGAGGCCACAGCCAAGTCCATGCCTGCATCACCATGCTTTAGCCAAAAATAAGCAAAGCAGCAGTTGAAATGTCACACTACTCTACTAATTCCATGGCATTTTTCTAAAGATATCGCCAGTGTAACACGGAGTTATTGATTTCTCCTTTATGCTTTCCTTTTTCTCTTTAATAAACTGTGCTTCTGTAATCTGTACCGATGTTGTGAAAAAATGGTTATGAACAAATAAATAAGAGGACCTTCAGAGGTGCTTGGCAATTAGCTCACTGGTAAATTACAGAAGAAACTTTGCCAGATTTGTAAAGAAAATATTTCAAAATCTGACAATATATAACCAGAACGCATAGGATACAAGGACAAAGGTACAGATCAACTGGGCATGCCCTTTCTTTCTGCCATAGGAACTTGCACAGAAATTTATATGGGCTGTTATGGTTCAACAAAGTAATACTGTCTGGACGTCACATAATACATGGGGGGGATCAAAGGAAAGACGGTTCATCATACCGGTCGCACAATGACAAGAAATTTTATAGGTTCATTACCTCTTCCTACGAATAATGGCCTAATCTCAAACATGCCAATCTCTAGTTGCTTCCTGTTGCACGCGAGAGCTAACCTTTTCTATACTGGGACTTCTTAGCGGCACCAAAAAGGAGTACAACTCTGCTTGCTGCTCTTCTTCCTCCAACCACACTTTACTCACACTTGATCGACTTGTATATGTGCCGAACAAAGAACAGGGCGGCACGGAAGCCCACCATACCCAGCATCAGGAAGAATGCATAGCAGATGCACGCCATGTACCCAAAGAAGAAAGAGGTCTGCATGAACCCAGACATATCCGATCGGGCATAGTAGTAGTACAGACAGTAGCCATAGACGAAAAATCCAGTTGATCCTCCGCATAGGAATGACCTGTTCAGAAAATTTTACAAAAAAATGTTCAGCACAACAATGACAAGATTTTCCAACAGAAAAGGCAAAAGCAAAAATGGCTACTGGTTAGATGGGCGTCATTAAGAAGTGTTGATACTTTGTCTGATTGGTCATTTAACAAATAACCAGAGCAGAGCCAAATAACAAATAACAAATAACCTAGCATGGAAAACGGATACAATACAAATCCAAATTTAATAGGGTACAATTATTGTAAGTACTTTATCTGGACAATCATCTCTCAAACATTTAATATGTATCTGTATCGACAAAAAAAAATTATGCTGGTATGGTATATGCCAAGTTTGTAGCATATCAACATATGCAGTATCCATGACAATGTATTCATGACGTTTACATGTAAGAAGAACATGACTTGTGGTTGAAAAAGCATGACTCCAGATCAGGAATTGTAACAGATTTCAGGAACTCATGAGTTGTAACAAACTTTACTAATGCCATAATATTGCTAATAAGCTGCAATTCCAGCACCAAAATTATGGTGATAAGAAAAATGGCTGTACCTCCACCACCACTCATGGTCTTCAGCAGCAAGCTGGAAGTATGTCAGCGCAACAGTGATGAAGGCAGTGACAATAAGCAGGATGATGAAGACTATGAAGAGAATGCTGTAGATCGTGTAAATTCGGTGGCCCCAAACACTAGCAAAGATGTAGTAGAGCTCGATATATATAGCGCTGAAAGGCAAAAATCCAGCCATAGCCATCTGCGGAACTGTTGTCCGGTACCAGGGAAGTGGAGGAATCTCCCTAGGGTATTTGGTGGTACGGCAAGGAGCCTGGAATTCACTCTTGCTGTTTTTACCAGCAATGCCTCCCAAAACTAGTAGAGGGAATGTGACTAAGGTCCAGATCAGCACAATGACACAGATGGTGCCGAACGGCAATGCTGCTGTTGCACTATAAGCAATGGCAACAGTGTTCAAGAAACAGAATGTCAGGAAGAGAGGTCCACAAAACAGGCATCCTGTCAGTAGCAAGTTCCTCACCTGAGAATACAAGCATAAAATCATAGTGTTAGAACTATAGAACAAATATAATGCATGCTTTCAAAAATATCAACTTGACAGAATAATCTAGGGATATCAACACATACCCAGTTCGTTCCCTCTAGCTGGCAATAGAAAGAGGTTGCAATGTAACCAGCAATTCCTGAGGTGAGTGCATAGATGACGACCAATGCGGTGAAAAGGGCACCACGATTGTAAGGGTAGAATACTCCAACGAGTGCAAGCAGGAATATAAAGGTTGTTCTGCCATGTCCAAATAATATCGTTAGATATGCGCAATCCAAGGAATAACTAAATGATTTTTATTTACACACGGTATGGTAATAGTATAAAAGGCAAAAAAAAAAGAATGCATCAGCACTTACAGAGCAAACAGTTGAGTTCCAGTGCCAAGAGCAGCCGAAAACAATGACTTGTTCTTGGGGAACCGAAAGACATCACCGTGAATATACTTCCATCCAGACTCTTCTTGGTCATCAGCTGCTTCCTCATCATGGGCATACCTTCAAATAATATATATGATGTTCAGAAACATAGAAAAGAAATGCAGTCGATGCTCTTAATATATCAATAGGGAAGACCAAAACTGAGGAAATCACAGTCAAATCATTGCTAGATTACATCATAGAATGGGCAAAATACGAATATGCCCATGAAGTAATCTGTTTCATAAACTTATTCTAAATCATGCAGCGGGCTACATCCTCAACTACAGAACATCATCCAATATAAGGGATAAAGCATAGGCCTAAAGGTAAAAACTAATTAACCAGTCAATAGGTTGCCTGCTTGCATGCTGACCAAACATTTGTATGTGAATGCTATAAAGATACTAGATTTGCACATCATTCGTGAAGCTTGCCCGGCTGACATGCAAAACAATCCAGCCATACCAAATTGAGCTAAATATCAACCAGAGAAAACTTAGAAGGGGACTATAAGGCCCCTCCCAATGCTCCACCTTGTACAGGTGCTAAGGCTGCCATGTAGGCAAAAAAGATGATGTGGCAAGGTAATTAAGAGGAGAGAGATGGGTGTGGTGACCCCAGGAAGAAACAATGACAAGCACGGGAACCTAGGGAAAACACTTAAATGAAAGAAGCCCACCAATGCATGGATAACTTTAGTTGCTAAACCATTAAATGAAGAATGCTTAGCAACAACAAATTAAGCACCTTTGCATTGGGGATTTTAGTTGCTTAGCTCTTTAATGTGCTTAGCACCTCATCTTAGCACTAGTGCATTGGAGGAGGTCTAAGATCTTTGTCCTAATTAGGATCTAGGGACAGTAACTTTTGCTAGCTCTATAACATCTGGCTGAAATAAGGTCTGGAAGAATCAATGGTGAAGCTGGCTGGAAGCAATTAGGCTGGATCGATGAATGGAATAATGGATGTAAGAGAATATATCCATTCACGACAAGAGATTAAATATATCCATGACAGATTACCAAAAGACAGAGGGACTCTTTAATTCAAAAGATTCTTAGGAATTTTCCTTTTGTTTGATTTGTAGGATTTGATCCATTGACTTGAAACCTATTGGAAAGATTCCTTTGTTTTTCCTATGGTGCAACCAAGCACCCTTTGGTACAAACTTAATCACGTAGGATTCAAGTGGGCATGACATTGCGATCGCAAAAAAAAACTGTGTTATCAGAATAATACTATTCAAACAGACCCTAAACAATCTTTCAGATATGTTTCATGGAAATGTATCACGAGTGTTTTGCAGTAAGAACTGAGGAACAAAGCCTATGAGGTGAGTTTGTGTGTCTCTGTAATGTATGGCAATGCAGTAGGGGTATACCAAAACTGAACATTGTATAAGCAATAGTGAATCAGTTATTCACATAAATGAAGTTTGGTGGAAACTTACTTAACAAAATCATTCTTCAGAACTCGCATGAGGATTGTTGCCAAGAACCCTGTGAGGAGAAGGACCGTAACACAAGAATTTATAATGGAGAACCAATGAACCTCCAAGTGATGCGGCATGTTGGAGGAGCTGGAATACTTCTCCATCCTCTTCTCGAATGGTGTAGGTGTCTCCTTCCACTTGACAGTGTAAAGGAAATCCACATTAACCTCCTTGTCCTCCGTCAGGTCAACCAGTGCACTCTGGTCGGTATGCACATTGATCTCAATGACACGGTCGTTGTTGTAGAGGATGTCAAAGATAATGTGCCTGTAGAGGTAGTACTTCCACTCGCTCGGGTCAGGCTTGCCTCCCTTCTCGACCTTACCGATGAAACCCCACAGCGGGAGATCATCGTAGTACATCTGGAAGTAGTAGTCCTTGGCTACCGCGTTCCGGAACTTGGCCACGTCCTCCTTGGTAAGCTTCTTGGGGCAAACGGCCTTGGAATCGTGATCGGTGCGGAAATCAAGCTTGTAGGGCGCATCAACCAACCGATCCCCATTGAGGACCTCGCCGAGGGCCTCGCTCTTCTCCTTCACTTTCTCTGAAATTAAAGCCACACATAATAAGCATGAGATAGTTTGAGAGAGAACTTACTAAACCAAGCAAGTAATGGAATGAGTAGTGGCCAACTAACCCGGGGAGCAGAAAGGGAGGTCGAAGTAGCGGTACGTCTCGCTGCAAGGAAAGGAAGTAAGGCGTGAGAATTTTGCGTTTATAGAGGGGCACAAATCTGCTTTAGCATACAGATCCGGTTCCTAACGCTGCAGACAAAAGCTCGTTCGATACATCCAAAATTGGCGCCCAAACCAATAAGAACCGACACTTTACTGAAGACAGACATAAATAGAAGCCTACGTGAAGGAGATCCGGAGTGCACTGAATCAGTTGCGACGCTGCCCAATCCACCACTCCGGGAGCTCTCCGCCAGATCTCCTCCGAAACTAGGCGGTGCTAACCATCGTGACGCGGCGTAAACCCTCGCACCCAGACCATTCCGCCCCGGCATCAGACCGGAGCAATACACGGCACGGCCACTCTCCCGCGGAACCCGATGGATCCGACGACCCCCCACGCGCGGACAGGGAATGAACCGAAAGGGATCTGGAGGAGGGAGGGGAGGGATGGGATGGAGATCTGGCTGACCTGGGGTTGTGGAAGGGGCCGACCTTGTTGGCGTAGAGCGGGACGGGGTCGCCGAGCTTGTAGCGGTGGTCGGAGCCGTCGGAGAGGACGCCGGCGACGGCGAGGGCGAGCAGGAGGAGGAGCGCCGAGGCCGCGCGCGCGGCCGGCGATGCCATCGCTCGTCCTCTCCTCGGGCGGGGCGACGTTGACGAGAGGCGGGTTGGGGGCACGAGGAGAGGAAGGGGCGGAGAGATCTGAGTGGCGCCCTGTCCCTGCTTGCTTCCTTCTTAATAGAAATAGAAGAGGGAGTCGGAGGAGGAAGGAAGGATGGAGATCTGGCTCTGGCCGGGGGGGCGGGGTTGGCTCGGATGGCGTTCTTTTTTTTCTCCCCTCCTCGCTCGTGATGGTTGGGTTGGGTTGGGTTGGGTGGTGGCGGAAGGTGGCGATGTACTACTCGATCGGTTCGCCTTTGTGTGCATTGGTCAGCTAGCGAACCCACATTTGGTCGACGCGTCGGTCGATCCCCCGGGTGGGAGGAGTCTGGTGCAAGTCTCTTTAGCACCTTTTTGGCCTGACCGCATTATCAAATCTCGTTAGGATAGTAACATAGCACTTTTCAAGAAATTTTTGCTTATGTGAGATGTAGTTAATGAGGAGAGAGGTGTTTAGAGTAACATAATATGTTAGTGTAACATAGCACTTTTCGAAAAATGATGAGTCTACAAGCTAATAAATGAAGCCATCTATGATAGTACTTTGCTTTGCACTATGAAGGTAGTAACTTAGACTAGTTTTATATGCATGACACTAATATAAGTTACTCCTCACTATGACCAGCCTTACGGCCATATACTACTACTACTACTATTTTCTTTTTTTTTAGGATACTACTACTACTAGTAGTTACTTAATTAAATGAACTCGCGCTTTGCGTCCTAAGGCACAACCACCGACAGCCTCCTAAAAACAGAAAAAGATTCATAATTGAACACACCATGGAAAGGCTCCTAGTAGAAAACAGAAAACATTTCCACACACAATAGAAAAAGAGCAGTGCTATAGGGACGACAAACTTTTCACCCGAAATCTGGACGATGGATCAAAACATCCATTGGATTGCATCTTTTGGCAAACCAGCCCGTTTTAGATCGACATCGTCCAGATTCGCCCATGCACTGTCGTGTACGGAGTAGTTTCAAATTTAAAAAAAAAACAAGATGAAAATGTTTCAATCACAATGAGACTGGAATTAGTGAGCACACTTAACGATACTTCTTTGCTCAGAATGCCTCCAAATTACCCCTTCAGTTTGACCTGAACTAGGTCAAAATCGAACCATCAAGGCTGATGTCTTACCAAGGACACAAGAATCTAACCACGTGCTATGTTGTAAGCTATATGAAAAAGAATCCAAAAGAAGGAAAACGGGCACAAGAATCTATATGCATCTTACCACGCTAATTAATGAAATTGCAATATCCCAAAAGGAGCTTTAGTCAACCCCCGAATAAATGATAGTATTCCGTGTCAGGGTTCACAGAACTGGGCAACATAAGGAATAAATAAAGTAACAAAAGAAAGTACAGGATATTCATGGACAGCATTACTTGTGAAAAGGAACCTGTAATATTTACATTGCATTAGAAAATTTCAGCAAAATCTCAATACTGCACCACAATTCCAGAATCTGTCTTGAGTGGTTACATATCAACTTGAGAGCGATTACATACTACAGATATGACTTTACAACAATTGGCTACAAATGAATGGATTTGATGTCAGAGCAACACCCATTTAAGTTACAACAGCGCTTTTGCAATTTGCAAACAGCTATCATGCCTAAAACTATTTTCTCCGAGCGGTGCTTTGGCAGCTGGTCTCAAGAGCTAATGTTAGCATGTCAGTGCAAAACTGGTCGTCTGGTTTCAACCATAGAGCCTGAAAAAAAAGCAGAGGTGAGAAAAATCCTAGTCCAACCTATTGTTTACGATCAACAAGGTGTTTACAATCAACAAGGCTAAACATAAAAACTCACCTTGTGGTAGTAAGTTATGGCAGCTTCAAAATCATCCTGTAATATTGAAATGAATATTATTAGAAGTAATATGCACACAGAAATAAATGACTCTCATTACTTATTAAGCTCAAACAGTCAAAAGTGTCAAAACTTGGACTAATAAGTGAAGGACATTGCTCTCATTCTTGAAACCACGAGTTTTCTTTTAAAAGAATACTGTTTCCTTCCAAATTCCAAGTGCACATATTGGTGTGTAACCCTAAACTCCTTCCTGCCTGATTGTTTCAGTTTGTTAGTGAGCTTAAATTACAACCAGAATGAGCCTGCACCAAAATAGTGACTGGAAACAGTACCCACCCGGGTCTTTTGAAACCAAGTACCCCGCCATTCTCAAGTTCTTACAAATGGCATCCTGTCATGATGGACTGGTCCACAGTTGCATCTAATCATTGGCACTCACTAGAGAAGAGTGGGGGTACACTGAGGTACATGTATCTCGAAGTATCCCTGGTATTTTTTAACTTATTAGACGAGGGATGTTGACCAAGTCAAATGCATCAAGGTCGGAGCAGACCAACTCGTGGTGAAGGACGAGGAGATTAAGCATAGATGGTGGGAGTACTTCGACAAGTTGTTCAATGGGGAGAATGATAGATTCTACCATTGAACTGGACGACTCCTTTGATGATACCAGCAGGCGTTTTGTGCGGCGAATCCAGGAGTCTGAGGTCAAGGAGGCTTTAAAAGGGATGAAAGGAGGCAAGGCGATGGGCCCTGATTGTATTCCCATTGAGGTGTGGAGAGGCCTCGGGGACATAGCGATAGTATGGCTAACCAAGCTTTTCAACCTCATTTTTCAGGCAAACAAGATGCCAGAAGAATGGAGACGGGGTATATTAGTGCCAATCTTCAAGAACAAGGGAGATGTTCAGAGTTGTACTAATTACCGTGGAATTCAGCTGACGAGCCATACAATGAAGCTATGGGAGAGAGTCATTGAGCACCGCTTAAGAAGAAAGAAGAATGACAAGCGTGACCAAAAATCAGTTTGGTTTCATGCCTGGGAGGTTGACCATGGAAGCCATTTTCTTGGTACAACTTATGGAGAGATACAAGGAGCAAAAGAAGGACTTGCATATGGTCTTCGTTGACTTGGAGAAGGCCTATGATAAGATACCGCGGAATGTCATGTGGTGGGCCTTGAAGAAACACAAAGTCCCAGCAAAGTACATTACCCTCATCAAGGACATGTACGATAATGTTGTGACAAGTGTTCGACACTGATGACTTCCCGATTAAAATAGGACTGCGCCAGGGGCTAGCTTTGAGCCCTTATCTTTTTGCTTTGGTGATGGATAAGGTCACAAGGGATATACAAGGAGATGTCCCATGGTGTATGCTCTTTGCGGATGATGTGGTGCTAGTCGACGATAGTCGGACGGGGGTCAATAGGAAGTTAGAGTTATGGAGACAAACCTTGGAATCGGAAGGTTTTACGCTTAGTAGAACTAAAACCGAGTACATGAGGTGCGATTTCAGTACTACCAGGCACGAGGAGGAGGTTGGCCTTGATGGGCAGGAGGTGCCTCAGAAGGACACCTTTCGATATTTGGGGTTAATGTTGCAGAAGGATGGGGGTATTGATGAAGATGTGAACCATCGAATCAAAGCTGGATGGATAGCGCCAAACTTCTGGCATTCTCTGCGACAAGAGAGTGCCACAAAAGCTAAAAGGCAAGTTCTATAGGACGGCGGTCCAGCCCGCAATGTTGTATGGCGCTGAGTGTTGGCAGACTAAAAGGCGACATATCAGTTAGGTGTGGCGGAGATGCGCATGTTGAGATGGATGTGTGGCCACACGAGGAAGGACCGAGTCCGGAATGATGATATACAAAATAGAGTTGGGGTAGCACCGATTGAAGAGAAGCTTGTCCAACATCGTCTGAAATGGTTTGGGCATATTCAGCGCAGGCCTCCAGAAGCTCCAGTGCATAGCGGACGGCTAAAGCGTGCTGATAATGTCAAGAGAGGTCGGGGTAGACTGAACTTGACATGGGAGGAATCAGTAAAGAGAGATCTGAAGGATTGAAATATCACCAAAGAACGAGCCATGGAAAGGGGTGCGTGGAAGCTTGCTATCCATGTGCCAGAACCATGAGTTGGTCGCGAGATCTTATAGGTTTCTCCTCTAGCCTACCCCAACTTGCTTGGGACTAAAGGCTTTGTTGTTGTTGTTGTTGTTGTAGAAAGAATAGATTTGTTATTTCTAAGTCACCCAAGAAATAACTATTTCTAATTCTAAGTCGACCAAGTTCTGTACAGCTTCAAAATGCGCAAGTACTCGATTTCTATTGGATAAAAAATCAACTCTCAGGATCATCGACTCAGAAATAAGAATTTATAGGCCAACTTAAAAGACACTAACAATTACAGCACAAGCCCAACCCAGACGCAAACATTATCTGCTGCCCATCATTCCCCTCTACAACACCCTATACTCGCCGAATCCCTGTAAAGTTCCTTTGCGGAAATGCAGTGTTCCTGTAGCTATATCACACATTTGTGCAAAACAGACAGTTGTAACAGAACCATATGGCTGCATATGAGCTTAAGTTTTCAAGTTTCAACATTATTATGGATATAAAATAATTATTCATGAGCAAAGCGATATGATCGATAACATACTGCATCTTCCAGGTTCTATCAATAATATATTAGGAGGATATCATTGCAGTAGAAATAACAATCTACAAAACGATAAATTAAAGAGGATCGGGGAAATACCATAAGTTGGTACGTATAAGCAAGACCAGAAAATGCACTCAGAGTTTTTGTTGGAAAAGTGAGCGCCTTTTCATAATATGATATTGCTTTCTTATATTGCCTGTTGAAACAAGTGTTAGTTGGGAAATAACATGATCTCTTTTTTTAAGACATTTTGATCAGAGCTAATAAAATGTACCAGTCATCCTAGTTATACTAATCCATGCACAACAAGAAACAAAATACCAATGATGAAGTTTATCCAAAAGAAAAGCTCCTATATGTGAGAATATGACAATATGTTAGGCACTATGTATGTGTTGTATATTAAGTAAATTATGGTAAGGTTGATAACTTCATTTTGGCTCTACAACAATACCACAGATTTAAGAGCACTCATGCATAGTCAAGTAATAGCTCCAAAAATATTTTTCTCATTTATTTTGTAGATGGTAAGGCCGTCTTTGGATTGTAGTAACTTCATGGGATTCCGATCCATTAGAATTTTTCCTACAGATTGCCATTGGATCAAAGAAGGGGAGCCTTGGCGCAGTGGTCAAGCTGCTGCCTCAAGTCCTGGAAACAGCCTCTTGCAGAAATGTAGGGAAAGGCTGCGTACAATAGACCCAAAGTGGTCGGACCCTTCCCCAGACCCTGCGCAAGCGGGAGCTACATGCACTGGGGCTGCCCCCTTTTATTGCCATGGGATCAAAGGAATGATGACACCCAAATTCATATAGAATGGATTCCTATGCCTTCCATAGGAATTTGAACATCCACTCCAACCTCTTTTTAAGACTCGACCGCTTAGGATCTGTTGGAATAAGCCACGGCGTGTGTGGTCGGGCTCGTCGGGCGCGTTGGGCGCGTGCGGGACACACTGGTGCCGTCGGGCTCGTCGGGTTCGTCGGGCGTGTCGGTGACGCGCGGGACGGGCGGGACGTGTGGGACGCAGCGGCGTGGCGTGTGTGTATGGGCAGTGTATGGCCCGTGTGCGTGCGTGTGTGTGTTAGCTAGCTAGTTGGTTGTGGTAGTTAGCTGTTAGGAGCGATGTGGAGCTGGCCGAGTCATGCGCGCGCGTGCACGCTGGCCGAGCGGATCGCTCACATGCAGTAGCTAGGTGTGCGTGGGTGCATGCACGGTGGAAACTTGGGCGCTGCGTAGCTGCTGCACTACAAAGCCGGCTGGGCTGTTCATGTTTGTAGTGTGCGGTTGTGGCTAGTTGAACAATGAAAAACCAGGGCGTTTGAACGCCGGGGCATTGTAGCGCCGGGGCGTTGGTCGCCAGAAAAAGTGCTTCTTCTACCTTCGTCCAGAGCTAGTCTAGGGCTGCAACAACAATTGGCATCAGAGCGACCGGGTTCGAGGGGCGGCCGTGGCGTGCGGCGGCACGCGTGGTGCGCGGCGGACATGAAGGTCTTGGCAACGGCGCGCGGCGAGCGCGTGGCGTCGGCAACGCGCGGCGAGTCCACGGCGGTGGGGCGTGATGCCGGGCACGCGGCGAGCGCGTGGCGTCGGCAACGCGCGGCGAGTCCACGGCGGTGTGGCGTGATGCCGTGCACGCGACGAGCAACGGCGGTCGCGGAGACGAGGAGGTCGCGGAGGACCTGCGTGGTGTCGCAGAGGCCGCGGCAGCTCGGCGCGACGACCGTGGAGGCGCTGCGCTGCGGTTGAGGCCGCAGCGGTGCAGGGCAATAAGGCGCGGCGGCGAGCCGGGCGCGACCGGTGCGTGTTATGGGTGCGCACTGGACGCGTCGGGCGCGTCGGGGCCGCGGGCGCGCGTACGGGCGTGCGGATCACCGGGGGAGAACGCGTCCAGCGGAGCGCAGGGCAGCCGCGTCGATCACGTCAGTGCGTGATCGTGTGCGCGAGCCGGGGCGTGCAGGGCGTGGCGTCATGGAGGCAGCGTCAAGCGTCGAGGAGGCCGTAGGAGCGGCCATGGCGACATCGACGACGATGGACTCACCTGCTGTAGGCCGTGGCTTAGGGGGTGTGTGTTGGAATAAGCCACAGCGTGTGTGGTCGGTCTCGTCGGGAGCGTCGTGCGCGCGCGGGACGGGCGGGACACACTGGTGCCATCGGGCTCGTCGGGCGTGTCGGTGACGCGCGGGACGGGCGGGACGTGTGGGACGCAGTGGCGTGGCGTGTGTGTATGGGCAGTGTATGGCCCGTGTGCGTGCGTGTGTGTGTTAGCTAGCTAGTTGGTTGTAGTAGTTAGCTGTTAGGAGCGATGTGGAGCTGGCCGAGTCATGCGCGCTGTGCGCGTCGTGCGCGCTGGCCGAGCGGATCGTTCACATGCAGTAGCTAGGTGTGCGTGGGTGCATGCACGGTGGAAACTTGGGCGCTGCGTAGCTGCTGCACTACAAAGCCGGCTGGGCTGTTCATGTTTGTAGCGTGCGGTTGTGGCTAGTTGAACAATGAAAAACCAGGGCCTTTGAACACCGGGGCGTTGTAGCGCCAGGGCGTTGGTCGCCAGAAAAAGTGCTTCTTCTACCTTCGTCCAGAGCTAGTCTAGGGCTGCAACAACAGGATCAAGACGTTTACAGAGCAACTGCTGATGTGTCAACTAAATACAACACTTCATTTTACATGTCCTTGCATTTTTCTGTCCACATGCATATAATGACGCCCCAACTTGTTTGGGACTAAAGGCGTTGTTGCTGTTGTTGTTGTTGTTGTTGTTGTTGTTGTTGCATATAGTTGCAATGACCAATGAAGCATGTAAGTGAGATTGGTCTTGGCAAGTCTCTAGTTCAGCTAGCATAAACAGGTTGAAAGACAGTGGATTTATAAACTAAAACATAACAACGGGATGCAGTGTCTTCACTTACTTCAGTTTCCGCAGTGTGTGTCCAAGATTCACCATTGTTGGTTCCCACATTTCATTTGGGGACGATGAAGTATGAGTCAGTGTTAACTCAAACCACTGAACTGCATTTTGATACCTAAACATGAAACAAATAACATTATCAAGTCCCAAAGAGCAAAAAACACATAAAAGTATCTGAAATTACTTTGTTACTTTCTATCCAACAAGATGAAATATCATAAGCCTGTTGAACGGAGAAGTGCATGAGAAAAAGGAAAACAATATTCGTCACAGATTATGTGTATGAAATTTCTTAAATCTAAATCTGTGCCCCACTTCAAACATGCTCTGCACATAAGACTCCATGCTGAATCAAGAATTTTGTTCAAAATGCACGTAAAAGTATTCAAAAATTTCAATGGCCTACTTAAAAAAGCAATATCTACATCATGGGCAACATCATTAAGACTTTTAACAACTACTCCCTCCGGCCGAAAAAGCTTGTCCCTCAAATGGATGTATCTAGCACCAAGTTAGTGCTAGATACATCCATTTGAGGGACAAACTCAGGACAAGCTTTTTCGGACGGAGGGAATACTTGTTTTGCGTATTTCACGATGTCCCGGAGCTCTGTGATGAATGCAATTTTTCCACTGCCTTAACATGGCATTTTTGTAGTAAGCTTTAAGCCAGACGTTAGGGAAGCTGTTCTTGGGGCGAACTGTCTAGAGGTAAAGTGAAGTATTTGGTGGGTACATCATACTAGAATAAGAAAAGCCTTCAGAACAGAGAAGTTCTCTTACTCTTTCATATTATAAGCTACAACACCCAGCTCGTTATATATAAGTGGATCAGATGGACAAATGGACTTCGCTTGCATGAAGAACTGCAGCACAGAAACCAAATTGAATCAATAAGAAATGGCAACCAAAAAAACTTTGCTTATTGCAAACGAGCTTATAGAGGTAACTGCAAGCTAGCAGTGGCAGTAAATGGTGTCACGGAAGTAACAGTATCCTTTGTCGACTACAAGAATTTCAGATCTTAGATTTCAACTTAGGGGTTAAATCGGCAGAGATGCTGAAATGAATGAAGCTCGAGCACGAGCAAAAATCAAATACATAGAGATTCCTCAAATTTCCCGGTTCAATATCCACCTGATTCAAATTCAACTTGCTTAAAATTTTGGGCATGAACTCACTACATTTATGAGGACATTATATTTAGTAGCCAGCAGGACAGATACTTTGCAATTCCATTTTACAGCACCAGCCTCGCTACCTGCTTGGAGTCTACATACCCCATATACAAAAGAAATCAAGTATACAAGATCACGAATATGGATAGCTTCGTTGTGTTTAAAGGGTAAGTATCATAAGGAACCCACCTTGAGTGTAAACTTTGTGGAAACCATGTGTGAATGTTATGAAAAAATGTAGATAACAGGACCGCAAAGGAGCATCCATAGCCATATAAAATTTTCAAGTCAAGCTCATCATATGCACTCCCTCCGTTCACTATTATAAGATGTTTTACGATTTTTCTAAAACAGATGTATGTAGACACGTTTTAGTGTGTCTGTTCACTCATTTCAATCCGCATGTAGTCATATTGAAATATCCAAAACATCTTATAATAGTGAACGGAGGGAAGTAGAAGATATGAAAAAGATCTTGTGCAAGAAAAAGGATGAATCAGTACTCATCCAAATAAAAAATCTTCTTTCTAGTTTTCGAATGTGATTGATCTTGATCTTGAAATTCGCATGGAAACAGAATACAGCCTCTCCTATATCTATAGACAATGATAAATGTTTTAAAATTCCATACGTTTCAATGTAGGTTGCACTCCATTTGGGTTCCCAACTGATGTTTTCCCATGTTTAAATGTTATAAGTTTAAGTAAATAGTTCCGCTAGAAAATAATGCAAATACTAGTTACTCTAGAAATAGCAACTAGGGGAGAAAGCCGGTTCACAAACCAACTAATATATGTACTATATTTATGTGCCTATATGCGTGCTGATTGGCTGATTGATTTCTATATTTATGTACACCTGTTGACTCTCAATCCTTTGGATTCAGAAAAGATGATCAGGATCCATTGGCTGCTGCCATTTTTGCAACAAGAACTTTCTTATCAAAATCAACCAGCTGTCCATCTTGTTGGGATTTGGTTGTCATCATAATTGCAAAAGAAACCTTGTATTTAATCTAAGAGGATCCACAGTCCAACTTATCTAAGTTTCACCTAGAACTTTGACGAAATTGAGATGAGGTGGACCGCAGGTTGAGTTTCATGAAATACAAGGTTCATTTTGCAAATATGACAATAGCGCCCATATCTTCTCCATCCAACAGGTGAAGAGTCACAGGTGGGCCCAGTGCACAAGTTAGGTCTGTGCACTAGATATGATCTCTCACCATGAGCTACAACAAGTATCACTTCCTTGAACAATATGATCGCTCACTTTCTGTCAGCATGCCAAGAATCCACATTGATGTATTTGACCAACAGCTATCAGCACTTGAAATCTCCATTGCCTAAATGTATTTTTCCAACAATTATCGGCATTAAACCCTACAGTTTCCGTGAAACTATGAAAGTATCAATGTAAATGGGAAAATATTAGGGCAGAAACGCTAGCTCAAGGTGTGTTTCTCTGTTACAGTAGAGTTCTGCAAGCAAATTTAAACTACTAAGCGACCTCAAGTATACCTGCTCCGCAAGTTTGAAATTATGCATTCGCACGTATTGCATACCCATGTATAAAGTTGGGAGATGACATCTGAAATGTAAATTAAAATGAAAGTAGTAAGATAGAAGCTACAAAAACAAGTAGTGTAGATTACTAAGCAAAATAAGAGATACTTAGAGGACCCGCATGCTACTGCCTATAAGTTAGACTCTAAAGCATACAAATTAGCTTTCGCTCTATGTACCTCTCCTAGCTTCTCTAGCCACATCCCTTAACACCACCTATAGGTCCTAAGGAGTCAGATAATAATTCATAAATTATATTTGGCATTAGGTGCCAAGCTTAGCGATGGTGCTAAGGTTTTTATCTTAGCGTCTATCACATCCCTTAGCACTAGTGATAGCCAATTTCTCTCACTTCTAGCCATTTCTAGTGTCTAGGGAAGTAGGGATGCAGATGCTCTTATACCCCAAAATAAAAGGTAGGAACTAACGAACAATTCTCATAATCAATATCTAGATAGCATTGTGATTAATAAATTCAGAATAAAGAAGACAAAAACATCCATGGCATAATTGAACAGATGAGAGAAGTTCAACACGGTCTGCAGTTGAGTACTCAAAATACAAGATGAACTGTGTGAATAATCACTACTTGTATTGTACTCCCTCCGCCCCAAATTACTTGTCGCAGAAATGGATGTATCTAGACGTATTTTTAGTTCTAGACACATCCATTTCTACGACAAGTAATTCGGGACGAAGGGAGTATTAGATAATAAATGGTGGCATGTTGCCTAGCCGAAGCCAAGAATAGCAAGTTGACACTTAGTATAAAAAATTCAACTAAAGTAGAATAATATTCTTCCATGGAGTACAGCAGAATAAGAGGGGGGAAATACTTGATCTTTAGATCAGCAGTTAGTTTGGAAGGTCAAATAAAAATAAAGGGGTTACTGACCCAGGAAATAGTCTAGCTGCTGTCCTAAATGCAGCCATTGCCTGGTCACCCTCCTCTTGAGCAGCATAAGCAATACCAGTACCAAACCAAGCAGGAGGGAATGTGCCATCTAACCCTGTAGCTTTGCTGATAGGAAACACATATATTAGTGTAGAGTACATTTGGCAACTTTGAGGGCACAATTGAATAGCCCAAAACATATCCTGAATTATCTGAAGAAATGGGAGCATTGTGTCTATTCTTCTAATCAAGAAAAACAAGAGAAAGAACAAAGAAAGTGTCAGAGTTCTTCCAGCCATAAAAGATAGCAATTAGTATCATGTTTCCACACTAAGAGTGCAGAGTGAAAAAAATGAAGAATAACAAAGATTCAAATGAAGACAGTGATGACAGCTTTACAGGACAATATGCTTACCCAAAGTATCTCCTAGCTTGATCATACTTCTTAATGCAGTAGTAATAGCACCCCACAGCAAACCAGGAAATAGCTCTGCAGATGGTTCAGAAAATAAATTAGAAATATATGCTTTACACATGGTTGACTGCAAGCTACCAGTATAATATATCTTGTTGTTTGAGATACTGTAGGAAGATGCATATATTGTAGAAGAATGTCATTATATGGCTCAAACTGTTTGACACACAAATGAACTGCTGAGTTTGTCTTATGGGATCATGTAGAACAAATTATCATATATAATTGCTTGGTCAATTATTAAGGTAGACACTCACTTTTGAGGATAGTCCTTCACTAAATTGCATGACAAGAGATAAAGATCATTGGAATGCCCAAGCTCCATAGCAGCAGCCAAATGCACTAATGTGCATTTTAAATGAAACGGATCCCTTTCAAGTAAACTGAGAGAACCATTATCATAAGAATGTTAAATCAACGTTAGTCGAGGAAACAAAAATGAAACAGGAATGTTAACAACTTACACAGATGTGAGCTCAAAACATTTTTGGTATTCTCCACTCTGATGGTAGTATTCAGCTTTGCAAGCCAAAACATCGATGTTATTTTTCATCATTTGACCAGAACTTGGAGAAATACTGCAAGATTCGCGTTCAAGATCCTTGAATTTTGCTTCCACTACATATTCTTTTTCATGCTACAAGGCAGTAAAAGAAACCAAGACCAACAAAAATGTCAATAAAGACGTAAAGATTGGTTGTATATTCAGGTGCAATGTATAGCATGGTATAATATTCAGCTGGGTACCTTCCTAATCAAACATGAGTAGAATGCTGACAGCCACCCGTCTTCTTTCCCGAATTTCAGAGAGGCCAATAACTCAGATTCTGAAATATAGTGTAGCATCATACTTTGGATTCAATAAGGTGAGAACTAAGAGGAAATTGCAGGTAAATTTTGTTCTTCTATAAACTAGCCAAATGATGACAGTAGACATAAGATGATCAACAGACATATCCCAAAGGATGCACTTGACACTTAACAGACAGAAGAATGGACCAATTTTGTCAAGCTTATCTAGTTAATACATATCCGGCATTTTCCAGCCCATACATACTTACAATGATGAGAGCGCTGAGTGCACAACTTTACCAAAAGAAAAAATAATGCAAACAAGTATCAAATGAATGCAGTCCATATTTGAAAAACAATGCAAGACATAAAACTGGCATTCACAACATAAGCAAATATTACAACAAATGCACTACTTATTTGCAAAGAATGCAAGACATAACTATAGCATGCATGATATAAGCAAACCTCAAGATAGACCCCAAAACAAGAACGAAAAGGCTGATTTGAACTTTCAAAGCTTACCTTCCTCGCACGTTAACATGTAGTTATCAACAAGGCATTCAAGAGCCTGACAAGGATATTACAAAACAGTTAGGATCATACCAAATGAAGATAACATACAACACCAAATTTCAATGGATGATGTTTTGCGCTGCTGGAAAGATCAATGGCAGATTAGGATGTAACAGAATTATTTTGTTATCATTCACGACAACAAGTTGCAGAATTATACGACTATGACCCACGTCCATGATATTCTGAAATCACCTTCAGGGCATAGAAGGTTGGGTATTGTCCTGCGGCATTTTATTTGCAATGCTAGAAAGCGCATCGTCCCTAGGGCCATAGCTGACTCAGCGCATCAAGCCCATAAGAAGGTTCAGATACCCAACTAGACATGTTAAGGCAAGAGCAAACCCATAGAATGGTTAAAAAATTCAGGTTCATGGCATGTACTCGTAGATATAGAATTTGGTATTCAAATACAATCAAGGTACAGGTATTTTTTCTTACGTGGTATTAATTATAAGGGACAATTCATTTAATCAACAAAGCTAACAAGCATCAGAATATCTTATCTTTATGGAGTCAGATGATTCTTCTCACCTCATAACATAACGGATCAACTTTAACTGCTGCCTTGTACCTGACATAACAGCAGACAGCGTCACTACATCTGGTTAACCAAACTATCACTCAACTTAAAAGCTGCACAAAAAAGAAAAACTTGAAAGAAATGAATCGCCAATAAACTTTGAACACACTGAAGCTGGTAATACTGTTTTGGAATATACACAAGCAGTTTAATTAAGGGGAAAAAATGGAAGTTGCTGAATTCACCATTGCCGAGCAAGATCACGATTATCCAGTGCTTCATACGCCTTGCCACGTAAGAAACATATAGCTGATTTGATCTGGAAAAGCACGAGTCAAAACAATAAGAAACCGTGAAAGCAATTATTAGGAGAGAAACAGAAGAGAAGTCACACATTGATCTCGTGATCTTCTGCGTCCTTATCAAAATAGATGTCACTGCCATCATCCTGATCAAGAACATTGCCATGTTCGTCAACTTTGGCATCACCAAGCATCATCAGACACTGATGCCATTCTTTCAATTCCTCCTGACCAATAAAGACAATGTGAGCCATACAGCAGATGAAAACATAAAGAGCAAATCATGTCGCTAAGTTAATAAACTAAAATGATGAAGAAAAAAAAATCAAAAGAGTTTATCTTTCTATAACAGACAAGAAAGCATTGTTTATAAATCATAAATTAGACAATGTTTTACAAGATCGTGATGCTTAAGTGCATTCATGGTGCCAGAATTTGGAGAAATAAATTTGACTAAATGACTAATTACAAGGAGGTCTTTCGATCTTTTCCCCATAGCGAATCCAATTTCCATCCAAAGTTGCAGGAAAGATCACTCAAGAGTTAAAAACGCATTAGGGATTCTATACAAGCCAGAAACAAAACCACTAGATGTAGCCACTAGGGGAGCACCTGTGTAACAGAATGCCCAATCAGACTCAAGACACCTCCAGCAGAAAGCAGAACAAACGAATTTCACAGAATGCTTGAAAATGCCCGCGAGATATTAGACCGAAAAACTACCTAGGTGCGCCTGACAAAATTTCAGGTCAAACAAACTACGGGTAAGAAAGCCCGAACGCGCGGCACGCCCATCCGAAAAAGAAAAAGAAAACAGGGGAAGGGGGAACTGGATTTAATCGAGACGCACGCAACGCGTTCGACGAAATGCGGGAGCGGAAAAAGAAAGGGGGAGTGGCGAGTGGAGCTCACGAGGCACTTGGCGGCGAGGAACCGGAAGCGCAGGTCGCGAAGGAGGCGGGAGTTGTTGAGCACGTGGAGCGCGCGGCGGAAGTGGCGGCCGAGGAAGAGCGCCTGCGCGAGCATGTAGACGTCGGCGGGGTCGCCCGTGGCCGCGGCCACCTTGTCCGCGAGGAAGATGGCGGACGTGTAGAGGTGCTTCCCGACGCTGTCCCGCACCACCCCGCGCAGCCGCTCCACCGCCTCCTCCCTCATGTCAGCGTCGGCGCCGGCGTCGCCCTCGCCCTCTCTCCTCCTCCGCTTGAGATTCGGCGCTGCGCCTGTGGCCGGGGCTCGGGATGGGGGCGCGGCTGCGGGGGAGGAGGGAGGGAAACCGAATTTTGTATCCAACATTCGAACTAGGGTTCGCAAGTGTGGTTCCTTAAAAGAGAACGAAGGATTGATCTTGAAAAGAAAGAAAATGAAGAATTCCTATTTATTTTTTGATGAATGAAGGCGGAAGAAAGAAAAGAAAGAGATCGACGGGAACGTCGGAAGCTCCGCGGGTTTGCGTGACGACGTCAGTTCCGGATGGATTCGTTCCTCGTCGATTTAAACTTGAAGTAAATTTGAGCAATTTTGATGGAGGAGCAATTTGAGCAAGAAGGGAAAACTTGTGTGGCTTTTTGAAACGGCTACGGGACTTGGATATAATCTTGTTTTAAAAAGAAGTCTGATCTAGGTATTTCTTTTTTAAAAGACTTCCGATCTACATTCATCAAACATCATGGCATACAAAGAATATAAAAAATAAAACAGAAAGAAGACCACGCACACGGCGGCTGCTCGTACCTGCACCCAACGTGCTAGGGTTTCTCCTGCCTTCCTGTCGGATTTCGAGTTCCGGCAAAACCCTCGAGGTTCGAACACTGGGGTGCGTACGAAGATCTCTCCCTTCCCTAGCTCACCCACTCACTACGATCTCAAGGCTCAGCACGTCGAACCCGAAGAACAAGGGACACAGGGTTTATACTGGTTCGGGTCACCGATATGGTGTAATACCTACTCCAGTGTGATGTGGTGGATTACCTCTTGGGCTGAGGATGAACAAGTATAAGGGAAGAACAACCTCCTGAGGAGAGGTGTTCTTGGGCTCGGTGAGCTTGTGTGGTGGAGGATGGTCTGAATGATCCCAGATCAGTTGCCCCCCACCGTGGTGGCTATTCCTATTTATAGAGGCCCCGGTCCTCTTCCCAAATGTAGGCGGGAAAGGGATCCAACAACAGCCAAATTTAAAGGGAGACAACCAGTACAAGTTATCCTGACTAAAGGTGGTCTTCCCCTACCAAAGGCTCCGGTGATGACGCCGTCCTGGGCTCCACGGTGACCTCCGTTCTGCTGGTCTTGGTCTTGTTGCACCGATACGGAAACCTTTGCCTGATGCCTCAGGACTCCTCGTCTGCGCTTGCCTCTTTAGCACCAAAGAGGAAACGAGTACACTGCGCGCGCTGGCGCCCGCCTGGCCTTGGTCGTTATGGCTTGTGTCAAGGAACCTCACGAGGTGCCCCTCGCTTTGATCTCTCCGCCCCTCGCGAGCCAGCCTAGTGAGGCCGCCCCCGAGGAGGTCTTGTGTCGTCCGCCTCGCGAGGGTCTTGAGTGTTTGCTGGTGAAGATGGGTCGTACAGGGCCGCTGGTGGGGCCACGCCGTGGGCCGCAAGCAGGCAAGTCTGGAGACCTCCCGTTCCCAGGACGCCGACAGTAGCCCCCGGGCAGGCGCGCTCGGACTTGGCTTCAAGGCGAAGCCAATGGGCTAGTGCGGAGCGCCGCGGGCCCCAACAGCCTGCGGCCTCGGTTGACACGTGGCGATTGATGGGATGTGGGCGTCACCGCTTCCCCACGCTGCCTCGGCAACTGCCCGATTTGATGAGTCCCTGGTACATGCAGAGAAAAACCATCATTACCTGTGATCGCGGGGGTCACTGGTTGGCCTTCTCCTGCTATAAATGAGGAGGGGGCGGAGCCCCCGTCGCCCATCTCTCCCCATTCTGCTTGTTTCGTTGCTAGCAGCGACACCCATGGCGCCGATACAGAGATTCTCGGCCGTAGAGAAGGGAAAAGCCCCCCGCGATGAGCCAGGGCCACTTCCGCCGAAGAAGAGGCTGGCCCACCGCCGCGACGTAGTCGTGAGGCCGGAGGTGTCGAGGCCTTGGTATGATCGGCCTTCCCCCGGGTATCCGCTGCCTTTGTACGCCCAGGCCGAGGGCTCCGGAGGAGGAGGCGGCGACCAACGCCGTCCGCGCCGTGGCCGTGGTCGCCGCGCCGTCTCCCCAGGAACCCACTCCAAGGGCTCCTCGCGCGAGCTGGTGATGTGGGCAGCGATGCCTCCGCGCACTTGGATTCGCTAGCCGCAATTCTTCTCCGCCGAGATGCCACCGAGGGGTCCCCTCGAGCTATGGCTGCAGCACGCCGAGTGCGATGCCCCGGCGATAGGGGCGGAGGTCGAGGTTGTCTCCCCGGGCAAGATCTTAATGACTCGCGGCTGGGGTGAGGTCACCCGAGTTTGCCGTACGGAGGGCGCCCTCGCCATCCACTTCGAGTACGACGGCGCCTCCACGATGTTCTACAAGGTCTTCGACGAGGAAGGTCGCCGCTTGGAGTGCTGCCCTGGAGGGGGTCGTCGGGACGGCGCTGCGGTAGGAGCCAGGCCTGCCGCTGTCCTCGCCAGCGGTTCCTCCGGCAGCAGCGGTGGCGCTTGGGAGTCCAGCGACTCTCCCGAGCCCTACGAGACTCCGGAGACGAGCGACGACAGCTTCGTGCCCCCGAGCTCTCGCCGTGCCCGGAGCACGGCCGCAGCGTCCGGCCGCCGCCGTCGCTGATCTGGATGGGGTTGGCGCCGGCCTCCCGTGGCCCACTGTTGATTATAGCGTCGGCGGCATTGGCGCGTGTAGATAGGGCTTCCTAGAAACCTTCTTCTTTTGTTCCCTGCGAGGAGTCGAGGCGGACCCTGTGGGGGCGTGTAAAGGGTATGTAATTCCTTTTGTTGATATCATCCCTATTATGAAGATTTACGAATGCATGTCCTGCTCCGGCTTGGTCTCCCCTTTCCAACCCCGCAGTAGCTTGGTGCTCTACGCCGATAGGTCCCGGTCCCCAGGCAGGCTGCAGCCGTCGCTGGTATGCCAAGTCACGATGTTGTGGTCAAGGCCAGGAGGTGAGCGGCCCGAGGTCCAGTAAGAGCTCCTGAGGCGCGATGCTCAAGAGGTCCCCTTTAGCATGCAAGCAGCTACCTGAAGGTTGGAAAGGGAGGCGACGTAGCCGTAACAAGGCTGCAAGAGATGGGAATCCTATGTCGCAGCGCTCGGCTGACCTGGGTGTGAGACTTATCTTAGCAGTCCAGAGCCGACTCCTTGTGCAGCGCCAGACTCGTGCGTTGATGGCCATAGTGTAGCCAGGTTAGGCCCGTGCGAGCCTGCCCCTCTTTCCCACGCTCTTTTGTGTGCTCTACGTCCTTGGGTCCCGGCCCTCGAGCGAGCTTAGCCGCCGCTGGTATGCTAGGTCACGATGCCGTGGTCAAGGCCAGGGGGTGAGGGCCGGAGAGCCAGTAAGAGCTCCTGAGTCGCGATGCTCAGGAGCCCCCCCTTTAACGCGCAAGCGAATCGCATGGGAAAAGGAGGGAGCCCGCGGTGCCGCCTGCTGTCGCCCTCGGGAGGTTCCTACGGTGTTAGCGCGAGGAGGGGTACGAATTGCAACCACGCTTGTCGGTCTGCCACTGGTCGTTCCGCAAGAAGATGAAGGCATTGAGGGCCTGGTGAGGTGACGTGCGCGGGCGTGCCGCGAGCCAGAGCTCGACCGCTCAGATTTGTCAGCGTTGTAGGGACGGACCCGAGCACAAGAGCCGTGCCAGCATGAATAGCCCTCGTTGCGGGATGAGCAAGGGGACGATCGGCGACGCGGGCGACCGTGGTGAGTGATAACCAAGCAAGTGATGACTATAAACAACTCATGCATGGGAACCAGCTAGCTTAGATAAATGCGATAACGATATATGCCACTGGGACGGACCCGAGCGGCCTGGGGATGATGCAGCCCGAGGGGCGCCCCCAGTAGAGTAAGCTAAAGATGCAAAAGGATACATGCCGCAGGGACAGGCCTGTGCGACCTGGGAATCGTGCTGCCCGAGGGGCGCTCCCAGCTGAATAAACTTAGAAAATGTCACCTGTTCTGTTGTCGAGGGGGTGTTGGGGTAGCCGAAGACGCGTGATGAAGGGGCCGTTCCTCATGAGCCGCCAGGGCCCTAAACCTCTGGAGGCTCTGGGGGCTCGGGCGGTTCCTTGAGGGCCGTCTCCATCTCCTCCAGGACTGCGTGATGCCTGGCCTCCTGAGCTACCAGGATGCTCTGTAGATGTCGCTGGTAGGTGGCCGCCACGTTCGGCAAGCCAAATAGCATGCGAACGTAACTGTGAGGTGGGCCCTCGCAGCGCCCAACGCGCGAAGGCCAGAAACGCTCCTGAGACGCGGCTCTGTTGAGCCCTGGAATGTCGATGCAGACGCGCAGCCCGCCATCCTCGCCAGGATGGGGAGCTGTGCCGGGTGGGCGGCGATCGCCGCGCATGGTCCTTGCTTCTTGAAGCTCCTGGATGGCCTTGCTGATGAACTCCTGAGCGCCGGGCGCTCCTCGCCCAGTGCCCTCCTGAGGGAAGCGTGCCGCGAAGCACGCCTCCACGTGGTGCCCGAGCGCCTCCCTCATGATGTTGGCTAGGTCTGAGGCCCTCTAGAAGAGAGCCCCCGAGCCTTGCCCGAGGAGGGCGCTGGGCGCGCCTTCCTATGCGAGGGAAGGAGGCGCCCCAGGTGCGGGCGCTGATCCTGAGGCGGCGCCGCTGGAGATGCTGCTCTCCTGAGGCCCTGTGCGGAGTAGTTGCTTCTTCTTCTTGGGGATGGCCTCAGGAGGGTACTGGATGCTCTCGCTGTCGGGGTCTTCGATTGCTGCGGCTTGGGAGGCGCGCTCCAGGGAGCACACCGCATCTCTTTCTTCGCAGGGGACTGTGATGATTCCTCCGCTTCCTGGCATCTTGAGGACATTGTAGCCATAGTGGGTCACTGCCATGAACTTGGCCAATGCTGGGTACCCAAGGATGGCATTGTACGACAGACGGATGTGGGCGACGTCGAAGTTGATGAGCTCGGTGCGGTAGTTATCGCGTTGGCCGAAGGTTACAGGGAGACGGACCTGCCCTATCGGGGTGGTGGAGCCATCAGTCACTCCTGAGAAGGGCTTGGTAGGCTGTAGTTGGTCGTATGGCACTTGGAGGCTGTCGAATGTCTCGACGGACATGACATTTAGCCCGGCGCCACCGTCAATGAGGGTCTTGGTGACTTGGACGTTGCTGATGACGGGCGAGCAGAGCATCGGGAGGGCGCCGGCGGTCGCCGCGCACTTGAGATGGTCTGACGAGCTGAAGGTGATGGCGCATTTGGACCACCTGAGCGGGCGCGTGGCCTCGAGCCTGGGGAGAGCCGCGTTCACCTCGCGAGCAAACTGCTTGAAGACGCGCTGGGATGCTGGGGCCTGAGCTCCGCCCAAGATGCAGGCGATAGCGCGTGGTTCCTGGAAGCCCCCAGCCCCCTCGTCCTGATGATGGTTGTCGTTTCTTCTTGGTGGTGGCGGCAACGGAGGGAGACCAGCATTGCCCTGAGGGCGATCCTCGCGAGGCTGGTCCCTCCAGGCGTCCTCACGAGGCTGGTCCTGCCAGCGGTCCTCACGAGGCCTGTCGCGCCACTCCTGGTGGGGGCCGCGATCGTCCTAGCGTCCCCCACCTCGTCCTCCTCCTCGGCCGTAGCCCCGGTTGTTGCGCTCGGGGCGTCGACCGAAGCATCCATCTCGAATGGCCCTGAGCTCCTGACAATCGTTGGTGTTGTGGCTGTGTACGTTGTGGAAGGCGCAGAATGGACGGCTGCTCTTGGACGACTCGGGGTGGTCCCGGCCGCGCTTCGTGTCCGGCTCCGCCGCGAGCACGGCCACCCCCTTGCACATCACGTCCTTGGCCTTGGCCTTCTTCTCCTCTGGGTCGGTAGCAGGGAGCTCGAGGAGGGAAATGCACCCTTCCTCAGCTCTTGCACACTTGGTTGCCATGTTGAATAGCTCCAGAGCCGTGCATAGCTCCTCGTGGATGGCGAGCTCCTCCTTCATCTTGACGTCGGGGACGCCATGGAAAAACGCTGAAATGATGGCCTCGTCCGTCACCTTCGGGATCTTGAGGCGAACGCTGTTGAAGCGCTGCATGTACTTCTGCAAGGTCTCTCCTGGCTGCTGCTTGATGCGGCGCAGGTCGCCCGCGGCCGGAGGGCGGTCGCGAGTGCCCTGGAAGTTGGCGACGAAGCGGTCGCGCATCTCACCCCAGGAAGAGATCGACCCCGGGGGCAAGTTCAGGAGCCACGAGCGTGCATCATCCTTGAGAGCCATGGGGAACCAGTTCGCCATGACTTTATCATCGATGTTGGCCGCCTCGATGCTCAGCTCGTAGAGCTGCAAGAACTCCACAGGGTCGGGGGTGCCATCATAGCGAGGAGGCAGGTCTGGTTGAACTTGCCGGGCCAGACGACGCTACGCGGCTCTGGAGTGAAGGCGCGGCAGCCTACTGTGGCCACCGGGGCCCTTTGCAGAGGCGGGGCCTGCCCTTGATGTCCGCGCACCGCCATCGCAGGCGGCACGCGGTCTTTTCGTGGTGGCGCCGGGAGCGCGGGAGCGTTTCCTTGCGGCCGGGGAACTTCTTGGCAGCTTCCTTCTTCTTGCGCGGGCACTTGGCGCGGCGGGTCGTGCCGGGGGCCCGCGCGCCTTGGCGCCAGGGCGCCGTCTTGGTGCGGAGGTGGCGGAGGCGCCCCGTGGGCTACGTCACCCGCGGCTGGAGGAGGGCGTGGTGGCGAGAGAGACGGGACATGCGAGCCCCCAGCAGAGCTGACGAGCTCGGCAATGCGGTCCAGCCAGTCCTCGTAGAGGTCGTCGACTGGGCGGTAGCGCAGGAGCTCGCGTGCCATGAGCAGTGCGGCCTGCGCGTCCGTGGGTGCACGACAAGCGTGAGATGATGAGCCGGCCGGAGTTAGCAATGGAGTGGTGGTGCGGCCGTCCCGCCGCACAGAGGGGTGCAGCGAGGACGCTTGCTGCTCGTTTCCCGTCGGGCCAGTGGCGGCGTTGGCGGCGGGTGACGGAGAACGACGGGGAGGCCCGCCGACAGGGGCCGTCTGAGCGACACGGGCGGCGAGGGCGGCCCAGCGCTCGGCGCGGGCCCGACGCGCGTCTGCCATGGATGCGGTGGAGCGGTGGAACGTGGATCAATGGAAGGAAAGCTTCAGCGCACCCTTACCTGGCGCCAAATGTCGGATTTCGGGTTCCGGCAAAACCCTCGAGGTTCGAACACTGGGGTCTTAGGACCATGGAGGCGTGATGGATCCTGGCTCTTGCCGGCGGGAGGGCTCCGTTTATTTTATGTTTTTTTACTTTTGTTAGGGTTTGTGTCTTGCTCAGAGATGCCAGGCAGGGGCTCTCTGTAGAGAATAAGGTCCTCCCGGCCTAGCCCCTATTCTGGTGGTGTTTCTAGCATCGTCAGAGGGCGTGTGGAGGTTTATCTCCGACGAATCTCGTGGGATTCGGCCGGCATTCGTCTTCGGTGGATTTACGTGGATCCGGTCTTCAATCATCTGTGTTTGTGTGGTTGCAGGTTAGATCTTTTCGTTCTACGCTTCTCTTCATTGACGACGGTTGTTGTTCTGGTGCGCTGATCATATGGGGCCTTTGCACAATGACTTCTCAACTGTCTACTACAATAAGGCTTGTCCGACTCTGATGAGGGAGGGCGATGACACTGGCGCGCCTTTGGCTCGCTACAATGCTTGTAGTCGATGCTAGGTGGTCTGCGGACCTAGATGTATTTTTTTACTTTGTTCTTTGTACTACCTTGACAGTTGATGAATAGATCGGAAAAAACAATTGCAAAAAAACATAAGAAAATAAAATTTGCATCTACGTGTGTAGACCACCTAGCGACAACTAAAGCACTGGAGCGAGTCGAATGCACAACATCGTCATCGCCCCTGCCTCACCGGAGTCGGGCAAACCTTCTTGTAGTAAACAGTCGTGGAGTCATCATGTTAAGACCTCAAAGGACCAACACGCCAGAACAACAACTGTCGCCGATGAAGAGAAGCGTACGTCAAAAGGATCAAACTTGTATGCACACAAATGAAGACTAGAACCAAGCATATCCACCGAACACAAACACCGATTGATCCCGTAAAATCAGCCGGAGACACACCTCCACACGCCCTCCAATGATGCTAGACACACCGTTGGGGCAGGGACAGGGAAGAACATTATTCCATATTCAAAAAGTTGTCGTCGTCTCATCTTTCTCAACAAGACAAAAACCCTAAACAAACTAACAAAAACACCTAAAAACCTCAGTAGGAGCCTTCCCACCGCACCTCTATGGCCCTAAGGCCCACATGAGACGAGGCAGATCAAGAATGGCGCAAGCGGGAGCCCTAGCGTGGAAGTCGCTCCTAGGAGGAGCAAGGAGGAAAACATTACATGTCGCTTAAGTTTGATCTAGTTTATAAAGAAAAAGGATTGAAAACGTTAGCAAACTGAGGGCCAATACATTTTGCCGAAGAAAGAACGCAAAAAACAACAAAAACGAAATACATGATTATGCCACAACATTGCACTAGCAATCAAAGGACCATCAAACACATTTAGCATCGCGTAAATGACGCCTCCTCGCACGTTCCACGTTGGCAGGGGCTTTCCTATTCACGATGGCCAATTGGGTGTCTCGTCTTGTCCACATCACCAGAAATATCGCCTGATGCTTCTGGTTTGCTTCATCGAGAAGAAAGAGAGGACGGGGAGTTGCCTCAAGCCATGTTCCCTTTTCTTTTCCTCTTCCGAACATGCAACATATCTCCATCGGGAGGAGGCAGCAGAGCAGCTGCCAGGGGCTGGGAAGGGGAGGCGGAGGAGAAGGAGAAGGAGAAGGTGGGGCGAAGGATAAGGAGGAGGGGATGCGGCTGCAAGCACGCCGCAGGCCGTGCACCTCGAGAGAGGATTGGGTGGGAGGAGAAGGCCGCGGCGGCTTTGATCTGTGGTCTGCCACCAGCGCCGCCATAGGGACGGATGACAGGATCTGAGGTAAGCCTGATTCCTCGCCTCTTCCCATTCCTTCTCCACCTTGTCTCAACGCACGGAGGTGGCTGCAGGGGATGTCCGCGGCAACAACGGTCGACTGCTTCTTTCCAACGGGCTCCTCGACCTTGTCGCTGAGTCCCCCGATGGCGCCGACCCCTACCCTCACGCACCCCCACCGGTCTCTGCGGCCTGTTCTCTCTCCCCTACCCCGGACTCTCCGACCGGCTCCTCCGCGCCGCCCACCGGCTCAACGGCATGGGTGTACGTGGCACACACCGGAGGAAGAGGTGAGACGAAGAGAAAGGGTTACAACCGGGTGGACTTCTATTGGTTTGCTTCAAATTGCATCTTAATCTATAGCTTGTGTAGCTTGTAGGCTCTGCACTGTAGGACTCGATGATAGATGTGAATGTGAGCAGCCAAGCTATCAGGTGAGAATCGCTTCCTTCTGCTAGGTAGTCATTTGGATGATAGAGGAAGTGGGCCGCCTACGATGAGTAAGTGCCCCGGTCCTTCTCACGTTGCGCGTCTGCGATCAGTCCGCTTGTGCAGGAGCCAAGGCGGCGACGAGAAGACGACAAAGAAGAAGGTAGCTCCTTGGGCGAAGGTGATCTCCGCCCCGAAGGTGGTGTCGGCGCTCGGCCGTGGCTCCGGCGGGCGCATGGGCGCCTTGCATCGCGTCGACGCCACGCTCGGGCGCACAGGCGCCGCCACTCTCAGGCGCGCGAGCGCCGCAACAACATCCAGTGCCCTTCCTGTGCCGTGGAAGGGTCCGGTCGTCAAGGCTGCGATGGCCCAGCCCACGGAGAAGGAGGTGGCGCCCAATCTTCGCCGGCCATCCTTACCCCCGCCACCAAGAACGATGTTGGACGCGCCACAGCGCAGCCTCAGGCTGTGCCCATTCCAGGGTCCCAGCGGGCCGGCGCGGCAGTCTCCCCCAATGCGCCGCAGAAGCCGAGCGCGGGGAGGGACTCAGAGCCCCCTACACCCCAGGCGGAGGACGCCAGGACCTCCTCGGCTGCGGTGTCAACATGCGCAGAGGCACTGCCCCATGCCAGGATCTCGCGCTCGTGAGCTGCGACACCTTGATCAAGCGCGGGGCCTTTGCCGATGCTCGAGCCGCGCTCGATCGGCTTGGGGCAGACCTCCAGGGCGCAGAAGAGCGCCTCACCGGGGAGCGCCTGCAGCTTGCTTCAAGTTGGTGCCAGCTTGACACTGTCGCCAAGGAGGCCCAGGGCCGGGCCGAGGCCACCATTGTGGAGAGCGAAAAGGAAGCCACCGAAGCAAATGCAGCTCATGAAAGCATGCTCGCCGAGGCGGGGACGGCCACCAAACGCTGAGGCAAAGTGGAAGCCCAACTGAAGGTGCTCCAAGACGAGCAGGACGCGCAGGCGCGGCAGCTTCAGCTGCGGGAGGATGACCTCAAGGCCCGCGAGGTGAAGCTCGCGGATCGCGACTCTAAACTGGCGAAGGCGGCGACCGAGCAGGCCGCGGAGCGGGAGCGCTTGGAGGTGTTGCAACGCCAGGTGGCCAACGCCGAAGAGGCCCATTCCAAACACATCTCCAAGACCAACGCCCAGCTTGATGCTAGGGAGAAGAAGATCCAGGAAGACACCAATGGGACGACGGCGGCAAACCTTGCCGCTTTCTCTTTGCTAGAGCCTAGGGCCCGCAAGGTGCTGAGCTCCATATGCTGGGAGAGGTTCGAGGCTCCGCTTGCGGCCCACGGCACCGGCTATGCCAAGCTTTCCTCCAAGCTCATGGAAGAGCTCGAGGGCATGGAGCGAAAGGTGGATGGCGTCCTGGAGGAAGAATGCCGTGACCTCTTCTCCATGGCGGCGACTCACGTCTTTAGCCACCTCCTTCACCACGACCCCTCCTTCGATTTCAGCCAGGTGATAGGCCCCGTCCGCGAAGAGTCACGCGGCGGTCTTGCTGGGGCTATGGAGGGCCATGTCAGCGCGCTACTCGGGAAGTTCCATTGTAGTGGCGATGGGGGGCCCGGCGAAGCTGCGATGGATGCCAGTGACAGGAGCAGCAACGCTTCTACTTAAGACTTCTTCCTTGCCTTGCCTGTAATAGACCGAAGCTGCCTTGTAGAGGCATAAGACACTGGTTTAATTGCTTGAACATTCGATGCTTGTAATAACTATTTGTGATCTGTGGGTTTCCTCCCCAAGCTTGGTTTCCCTTTTGCTTGCTTTCACGCTCTACGTCGGCAGGGCCCAACTCCGTGCAAGCCTCAGTCGTCGTTGGGTGTCAGGTGGTGATGCCTAGACAAAGCAAGGAGGCGAGGGGCTCCGGTAGTTAGTGAAGACTCTCGAGGCGCGATTCTCAGGAGTCCCCCCTTGACGCGCAAGCAGCCCACATGAGGGAAAATGCTAGCATTGGTGAGGCCGTCCTGAAGGTGTCCATACTTAGCTTTTTGTCTCAGACGACGCGCGCACTCGCCAGCTCATGCATGGGTGTCATGCGAGGAGACCAGACACCAAGGCCCTTGGTGGGGTGACGTGCATGGGGGCAGGTCCGCGAGCCAGAGCCCGGTCCCTTGGATTTCTCAGCGGTGCTGGGACTGGCCCGAGCACATGCACCGTGTCTAGCCCCTGCTCGCGTGAGGTGCATGGGGGGAGGGGGCTAGTGCACGACGCTGAAGAAGGTGGCGGTTGCCGTGGCGGGCATGGGTTATCATGAGGTTATAAGGTGGCCCGTGGGGCACTCCTCAGTTGTTTATCCACCAGCGCGGAGCATGGGGATTCCACTAGGGCGTGGGTGAGGGAGTCCTGGACTAAGGGGTCCTCGGGCGTCCGGCCTGTTAGCCATGGGCCGGACTGATGGGCTGTGAAGATTCGAAGACCGAAGACTGCACCCGTGTCCGGATGGGACTCTCCTTGGCGTGGAGGGCAAGCTTGGCGACCAAATATGCAGATTCCTTTCCTTTGTAACCGACCGTGTGTAACCCTAGATCCTCCCGGTGTCTATATAAACCGGAGGACTTAGTCCGGAGAGATAGACTCATTACCATAGTCATAAAGGCAAGACTTCTAGGGTTTAGCCATTACGATCTCGTGGTAGATCAACTCTTGTAATACTCATATTCATCAAGATCAATCAAGCAGGAAGTAGGGTATTGCCTCCATAGAGAGGGCCCGAACCTGGGTAAACATCGTGTCCCCTGTCTCCTGTTACCATCGACCTTAGACGCACAGTTCGGGACCCCCTACCTGAGATCCGCCGGTTTTGACACCGACATTGGTGCTTTCATTGAGAGTTCCACTGTACCGTCCTCAAAAGGTTCGATGCCCCCTTCAATCGTCAACAATGACGCTGTCCAAGGAGAAACCTTCCTCCCCGGACAGATCTTCGTGTTCGGCAGCTTCGCGCTCGGGCCAACTCGTTTGGCCACCTGGAGCAGATCGATAGCTACGCCCCTGGCCATCAGGTCAGATTTGGGAGCTTGAACTACGTCGCGGACATCCGTGGAGATTTGATCTTCGCCGGATTCGAGACTGCAGCAACCGCTCCTGGTCACCTTGATGAACATGACCTAAATCTGTCGTCAGACCGCATCCAGGAGATAGCTCCTATAACTGCTCTGGCCCTAGATCCGGAGCATACTGCGCCATCCAAGGACGGGAGGCTCAAACCCACCACGGAGGCCACAGATTCCACGGCGTTGGAGCCGAACATAGACCTAAAGTCACACGTCGCCTTTGTCATCGGAACTCCGGACTCGTCTCTGGTCATAAATTCCAAACCATGTGAGTCCGCGGATGCCGAACTTGATCGTTTATCGATCTTCGAGTTCAGCACTGCAAACGTCTTCCAGCACTTGCCCTTGGGCGATGTGCTAAACTCATTAAAGCTGTCCTTGGCGGGGGACTCTCAACCGAACTATGTTCGGTTCGAACTAGGGGCTGATGATGGAGAATCTTGCTTCCCACCCGCCACCCACTTCATAGCCACAGTCGAGGACTTAACCGACACGCTTGACTATGACTCCGAAGACATCGACGGTATGGACGACGATGCCGGAGACGAGGAGGCCCAAAACCCGTCGTTCACTGGACGATGGACGACCACTTCCTCATATGATGTATACATGGTAGATACGCCGAAAAATAATAGCGGCGATGACAAGGAAAACCCAGCAAAGGAGGACCCTCCTAAAACACAACCAAAGCGCCGGCGTCAGCGGCGCCGCTCTAAATCCCGCCGCAGCAGGGACAGCAACACCGGCACAGGAGACGACAACACTCCGGATGGTGCCGAAGACACAGAAGAACCCGATGAACAAACTGCCGAACAAGACAATCGGGAATCAGGGCATGTCAGCCCTGACGAACAGGCCATAGAAGAAGACTCGGAGGACGGTAGTTACCGTCCGCCCTCCGAGGAGGAGGTGAGCCTCGGCAACGAAGACTTCATCGTGCCTGAGGAGCCTCTGGAGCAGGAGCGCTTTAAGCTTCAGCTAATAGCCACTGCGAGGAGCCTGAAAAAGAAGCAGCAGCAGCTTCAAGCTGATCAAGACCTGCTCAACGACAGATGGACCGATGTCCTGGCAGCCGAGGAATACGGCCTTAAACGCCCAGCCAAAAGTTACCCGAAGCGCAGATTACTACCTCAGTTCGACGATGAGGCGCCAGACCCTGCACCAGCATCACGCAATGCGGTTGATCAGCCACCGCGCGGTCGGGAGAAAACGGCAATCCGAGCCGAAAACCAGACTGCCCCACCCGCCGTAAAGGCAGGGATAAGACAGCTCAGGGCTATACATATGACCTCCGTCAAGACCTGGACAGTAGAGCAGAACATACAAGATTGATCTACGGACTGCGAGGACGTGCCATGACGCGCGAGGACAGCTATCTATTCGGGCGTGACAAACCTAGTCACGCCCGGGCCGAAAACCGCAGACGGACTCCATCAGAGCTACGTCGCCATGCAGCCCAATATAGAGGCGCCGCACACCCTCTTTGCTTCACTGACGAAGTAATGGACCACGAATTCCCAGAAGGGTTTAAACCCGTAAACATCGAATCATACGATGGAACAACCGATCCCGTGGTATGGATCAAGGATTTTATTCTCCACATCCACATGCCTCGCGGGGATGATCTTCACGCCATCAAATACCTCCCACTAAAACTTAAAGGACCAGCCCGGCACTAGCTAAATAGTCTGCCCGAGAATTCTATTGGCAGCTGGGAGGACCTGGAAGAAGCTTTCCTCGACAACTTCCAAGGTACATATGTTCGGCCACCAGATGCCGATGACTTAAGTCACATAGTTCAACAGCCCGGGGAGTCAGCCAGGAAGTTCTGGACTAGGTTCCTAACTAAAAAGAACCAGATCGTCGACTGTCCGGATGCCGAAGCCCTAGCAGCCTTTAAACATAGCATCCGCGACGAATGGCTCACCCGCCACCTCGGCCAAGAAAAGCCAAAATCTATGGCAGCCCTCACGGCACTCATGACCCGCTTTTGCGCGGGTGAGGATAGTTGGTTGGCTCGTAGCAAAAACACAGCCAGCGAGGCAGGCCCCTCTGAGGTTAAGAACAGTAACGGCAAGCTCTGACGTAACAAACACAAACGCCGAAGCAATAGTGATAATACCGATGACACTACAGTCAGCGCCAGATTCAGCGGCTCCAAGTCTAGCCAGCGGAAGAAACCGTACAAGAGAAACAATCAGGGACCATCCAGCCTGGACCGCATACTCGATCGCCCGTGCCAGATACATGGCACCCCAGACAAACCAGCTAATCATACCAACAGAGATTGTTGGGTTTTTAAACAGGCCGGCAAATTAAACGCCGAGAACAGGGAAAAGGGATCGCAAAGCGAGGACGACGACGAGGAGCCCCGGCAACCGAACACAGGGGGGCAGAAGAAGTTCCCCCCCAAGTCAAAACAGTAAACATGATATATGCCACACACATCCCTAAAAGGGAACGCAAGCACGCGCTAAGGGATGTCTATGCGATAGAGCCAGTCGCCCCAAAATTCAATCCATGGTCGTCATTCCCGATCACCTTTGATCGTCGGGATCACCCGACTAGTATCCGTCATGGCGGTTCAGCCGCACTAGTCCTCGACCCAATCATTGACGGATTTCACCTGACGCGCGTCCTCATGGACGGAGGTAGCAGCCTCAACCTGCTTTTATCAGGATACAGTGCGAAAAATGGGCATCAATCCATCACGGATCAAGCCCACAAAGACTACCTTCAAAGGAGTCATACCAGGTGTCGAGGCCCGCTGTACGGGCTCAATCACGCTTGAAGTTGTATTCGGGTCTCTGGACAATTTCCGAAGTGAGGAGTTAATCTTCGACATCGTCCCCTTTCGCAGCGACTGTCACGCACTACTAGGACGAACCGCATTCGCTCGATTCAATGAAGTGCCACACTATGCTTATCTTAAGCTCAAGATGCCCAGTCCATGCGGCATCATCACAGTTAACGGAAATATGGAACACTCCCTCCGTACAGAAGAGCACACAACTTCCTTAGCAGGAAAAGTACAGAGCGGCCTTCTCAAGCAGAACCCTAATGCGGCTGCCAAGCCCACGGACACCGTTAAGAGGGTCCGAACTACCCTGCAGCAGGACAGCTCGGCTCGTCAGGAGCTTGATTAGCAATCCGGCCTCCGTCTCAGTCCCGATCAAGCGGTGGCATTCGCGCCGCGCGTACATAACTATGCACTCGAAATCCCATGGGCATCGACGGAGGCACAGCTAGCTTGTGATCCACAGTGCGGCTCAACCGGCACCGGATACACACATACTTTCACTTTCACTTTTTCCTTTCAGGTCTCAATCCCGCAGACCCCATCCGATGGCCTGATCATGGATCCTCTCGAAGGACAAGCACACCAAGACGGCAAGAATAAGAGCGGTCAGTTGACCCTGTCGGATGGTATTATACAAGCTCGGCACGGGAGAGCCGCAGATATATGGGGGACTTCTCTAGGTGGTTTCGTTAAACGATCACTCTACCTGTTTTTCAGGACCCATACGCAGCTCTCTCTTGGTGAAGGCATAGTAAATAGCCTTTCTGCTTATTGCACCACTTGTACGAACGCGCTTTAACGCACCAATGAAATTATAATAGAAACAGTTTGCGGCCTAAATTTCCACGGCTTTAGCTTACCACTGGTTCTTCCTCTTTCTTTCTTTTTGCCTTTTTCTTCCTGGTAATTCTATCAGATAACACCCGTACACTCGGTGTGTTCCACCTTGCCAGGGGCTTCATAGCACCCCACAACATGGCAACAAAAGTCCGAACACTTTTACAGTATAGTTCGGCACCCCGAATTTAGCATTATATGCATTGGCTCCGAATCATGTCTTTGGTCAATAGTTGGGTTGCCCGGCTCCTGTGCTTGCTACCTTACGTTCCGCTATATCGGCTAAGGTAGTAAAGGGAGAACTGCTGCGATTGTGCCCTGGTTTATCCAAAGGAGCACCTCAGTAGAGAAAGCCGAAAACTGACTGTCATGATACGGCGAGAGCCGGTCAGCTGTTCGGAGGTTGCAAATCGTTGGAGATTTTTTCCGCATTACGCGAAGGATCGGTACTTCCCGATCAGACGCTCATAGCACTCTGGTTCGGATACCAGGGGCTGCGCCCATGTTTTATTATAAAACTCCTATGGCTAAGTGAGGGCGTTTAAGCCGCATAGTCTGATTGCCTCGTTCGTTGCGCTAAACAACTCCTTCAAGGACCATATAATTGGATCAAGATTGTTTAGATTCCATCCCGAACACCTCCGTACTACCTACGTGGGGGCAGAAGCCGACGACTGGCCAACCCTCAAATTTCATACAACACGGCCGCACAGGAGGAAAAAAATTAAAACATAACAAGCATTATATTACAAACCGACTTTGTTTCATCATACAAGGCAAAGACAACACGAATATATTCATTCGAAAATAATGTCTTGCCCACACTGCGTTGCCACAATGCGAGACCCCTCTAGGACATCCGCAAAATAGCGCTCGGGTGTGTGGTGCTCCTTGCCCTCTGGCGGCCCCCTGGTCACCTCGACGGCGTCCATCTTCGCCCACCACATCTTGCAATGGGCGAAGGCCATGCGCGCACCTTCAATACAGGCCGATCGCTTGCCGACGGCCAGCCGAGGACAGGCGTTCACCAACCGCTTCACGAGTCCGAAGTAGCTGCCGGGCATAGCTTCGGCTGGCCATAGCTGGATTATCAAACCCTTCATGGCTAGTTCGGCTACCCTATGCAGCTCCACCAGCTGTTTTAGCTGATCGGTGAAGGGCATGGGATGCTCTGGCGCAAGATACTGTGACCAGAACAAATTCTCCGTGGAGCTCCCCTCTTCGGCTTGAAAGAACTCCGCGGCATCCGACACACTGCGCGGCAAATCTGCGTATGCTCCCGGAGAACTCCGAATCCGGGTTAGTAAGAAATACTTCTTCTTCATCTACTTGCTTTGCATACTAAATGCCTTACCCGCCACGATCTTCCTGGCCTCATGGATCTCTTGGAGGGCGCCCTGGGCCTCATTCCGGGCCGTCTCCGTGCTCTGACGAGCCTTGGCGAGTTCGGTCTCTTGAACCGAGGCGTCGCGCTCCAAGGTCTCGCACTTCCTCACCGCGTCTTGGAGCTCTTGTTGAACCTCGTTGACCCGGGCCTTGAGCTTCTTACGGGCGGCCTGCTCCTTGACAGCCTTCCCCTCGGCTTCGGCCAGGGCCTCTTTCAGGGCCTCGACCTCGGTCGTTGCTTCTATATACATCTTGACACTTCAGTCAATGCATATCATTTTACCTTCTTAATATAAAATGGGTTATCACATACCTTGTTTTTCGTGGAGCTGCCTCCTCACCTGACCGAGCTCCTCCTCGGCCTGCTCCAGTCTCTGCTTTAGTCCGGAGACTTCGACAGTATGTGAGACTGCGGCCAACAGCGACGCCTGCGTATTCATTTCAGACAAGTTTAGTTAGTTTCCTACCATCAGGGATTGATCCTCTGTCCGGTTTTTCTTTCCGGACACCGGACAGTGTCTCAGGGGCTACTGTCTATATTGGGATTTTCTCCTTTTGCGCCGCTTACCTCAAAACTTGTCAGCAGGTTGCTGCAGGCTTCGGTCAGTCCGCTCTTGGCGGACTGAACCCTTTCAATCACCATGCCCATAAGAACACGGTGCTCGTCCACAATGAAAGCGCCTCGCAGCGCTTCTAGCAGATTATCTGGTGCCCCTGGTTGGACAGGGGTCACCGGTGGAATAGGCATACCCCCTTCTTTCGAAGGAGGTTACGCGCCGGATCCCGGAGCCGTATCGGTCTCCGGAATCGAGTCCGGTTGAGGGCCGAATTGAATACGGCCCTCATCCCTAGTCTCCATGGGAATTGGCTCCCCCTGGTATTCGGCGACGGGGGCTTCGCCTTCTGGCGCCTCTCCCCGGCCTGGGAAGGTCCATTGGGGGAGCACCTCGTCGTCCCCCTTGGCCTTGGGAGAGTAAGCGGCCGGCGGTGTCTCGCTAGCCATCTCCTTCGAGTCCAACGAACCCTCTAATGAGGATCGCTAGGAGCTATCGTGGGCCGGACTGTAATAGCATGATTGACCATGTTAATACGACATGGAGGAGAGGTTAGATCTATGGGCATGTACAAGTCTTAGCACTTACGATGCGGCCCGGGGCTTAGTGCGGGGGCTTCGCTCCGGACTGCTATCGACGTCCCATGCGGAGCTGTCCACAAGCTGGCCTTTCCCCTTGTTGGGAGCCTCCGCCTCCAGAATTGTGGAGGCCGCCCTCTTCTTCCTCCCTCCATCAGGGGGAGAGTCGCTCTCCTCCTCCTTCTCCTCCTCTTCATCGTCATCGTCTTCGGCGACGGAGGAACGGGTCTTGTCTGCGGACGTCGCGTCCGTAGCACCCTTGTGGTGGGGGCCACTCCGGACCCCCTTGGCCTTCTTCACCGGTGCCGTATAGGGCACCGGCACCAGCATCTTCGCTAGACACGGAATGACTGGTTCTTCAGGCAACGGAGCCGGGCAGTGGATCTTCTTTGCCCTCTCCATCCATTCCTGAAGAAGCAATGACAGTAAAAGTTCAGATACCCTCCTTGAAACAGACAAGTAGAGGACGCGTTAAAAACTTACCTCGCTGGCGGGGTGGTTAACATCATGCCCATGGTCCGAATCCGTGGCTGGCGGTATCTCGTTGCCCTTGAAGAGCAACCTCCAGGCATCTTTGTGAGTGGTCACAAAGAGCCTCTTCAGGGTATGGTGCTTCTTCGGATTGAACTTCCATAGCCGGAGGCTTCGGCTTTGGCACGGGAGAATCCGGCGGACTAGCATCACCTGGATTATATCAACAAGTTTGACATTCTTGTCCACCATGCTCTGAATGCGCGTCTGCAGCGCTATCAGCTCGTCTGGCGAACACCAGTTTGGGCTCTTCTCGACCCAGGAGGTGAGCCGCATTGGAGCACCGGGGTTGAATTCGACAGCCGCGGCCCAGTTGGTGCCGCGGGGTTCCGTAATGTAGAACCATTGTTTCTGCCATTCCTTGACAGTCTCCACGAAAGTGCCTTTCGGCCAGGAGACATTGGCCAGCTTACTCACCATGGATCCTCCACACTCCGCGTGCTGGCCATCCACTACCTTCGGCTTCACGTTGAAGACTTTGAGCCACAGCCCGAAGTGGGGTTGGATGCGGTGGAAGGCCTCACACACGACGATGAACGCTGAGATGTTGAGGAAGGAGTTTGGGGATAGATCATGAAAGTCTATCCCGTAATAGTACATCAGCCCATGGACGAAAGGGTGGAGTGGAAACCCTAGTCCGTGGAAGAAATGAGGGATGAATGCCACCCTCTCGTTGGGCTTCGGCGTGGGGACGACTTCTCCCTCGGCCGGCAGACGATGGGCGATCTCCTTCGCCAAGTACCCGGCCGCCCGAAGCTCAGTAATGTCTTTCTCCTTGACGGAGGAGACCATCCACTTACCTTGGCCTCCGGATCCGGACATGGTTGAGTGCTAGCTTAAGTGGGAAGAAGATGAGAAGTTGGGCGCTGGAACTCAAGGGTGGAAGGGCGAAGGAAGAGAGAAGGCGTGGGAGAAGAGGGGGAATCCTTATCCCCTTATAAAGGCAGTAAAATGCCTCCCCACTCGCCCTAAAACTCGCCTATTCCCAAGGGCCGTGTAAACGGCACGGTTGGGTTACCCACGCCCGCATTGATGAAAATCCCGCAATAAGGGGACACAATCTCTGCTTTGACATGACGTGCCAATGGAAACCGCATCTCGAAACACGGAACGGCGGACAAAAACGGTTCGATATAGTGACCGAACAGATGTGATGTCATCTTGCAAAAGGTTGTCAGCAGATGGGACTCATGGGATATTATATTCCCTCTGCAGTTGTGTGTGGTGCGTGTGTTACAGGTCCGGACACGATCAATACGTCCGAAGACTATCTTGGAGTTCGGAAGGAGGAACCCGCCTTGCAATGCCGAAGACAGATCTACGCGCCGGATACCTTGTCATTGAAGCCAGGTTCAGGGGCTACTGAGGGAGTCCTGGACTAAGGGGTCCTCGGGCGTCCGGCCTGTTAGCCATGGGCCGGACTGATGGGCTGTGAAGATGCGAAGACCGAAGACTACACCCGTGTCTGGATGGGACTCTCCTTGGCATGGAGGGCAAGCTTGGCGACCAAATATGCAGATTCCTTTCCTTTGTAACTGACCATGTGTAACCCTAGATCCTCCCGGTGTCTATATAAACTGGAGGACTTAGTCCGAAGAGATAGACTCATTACCATAGTCATACAGGCTAGACTTCTAGGGTTTAGCCATTACGATCTCGTGGTAGATCAACTCTTGTAATACTCATATTCATCAAGATCAATCAAGCAGGAAGTAGGGTATTACCTCCATAGAGAGGGCCCGAACCTGGGTAAACATCGTGTCCCCTGTCTCCTATTACCATCAACCTTAGACGCACGGTTCGGGACCCCCTACCCGAGATCCACCGGTTTTGACACCGACAGTAGGCATGATCATAACTGATTGTTCCTCCAGTGCGGAGAATGGGGCTTCCATTGGGGCGTGGGCATGATCGCGGTTTGATCGTTCCGCCAGCGTGGAGCATGGGGCTTCCACTAGGGCATGGGCATGATCGCGGTTCGATTGTTCCGCCGGCATGGAGCATGGGGCTTCCACTAGGGCGTGGGCATGATCGCAGTTCCATCGTTCCGCCAGCGGGGAGTATGGGGCTTCCACTGGGGCGTGGGCATGATCGCACTTCGATCTTTCCGCCAGCGCGGAGCATGGGGCTTCCACTGGGGTGTGGGCGGGAGCTCTATTTCAGAGTCTTCGGGCGTGTACAACCCTGTCTTGTTCGTGCGCATGGGAGCCACGACAGAACTGGAGGTATTGGGCATCCCAGGCGATAAGCACAGGGACCCCGCTCTCTGCTTGCAGCTGGGCTGCGTTAGGCTCTGGGCCACGGTGAATCCGTTGCGACCTCAGGAGGCGGTCATGCTGGGGAGCCTCGTGAGGGTGCCTCGGTAGTACCTGCATGTTTGCGGCTTTAGTGACGTGGGGGCAACACGCGCCGGGCGGTCGTCCCGAGGCCATCGCATGCGGAAGTTGGACAACAAGGACCTAAGGAGGCGACGTGTACGGGTCTGGCCCATCAGATAGAGCTCGGTCACTTGGATTTAGCAACACTACAGGGACGGACCCAAGCACAGACGCCATGTCGGGTTTCCTCATGTAATGGTCCCGGGAAAAGTCGCCGGGCGTGTGGCACCAGAGGTGGCGAAGCACCAGACTCGCAGTTGTGCAAACCAGGCCGCGCGCTCACCCTCCTGCTCGTGAAGGTCCCATGAGAGGGCAGGCCACCAAGGACCTCTGGAGGTGACGTACACGGGAGCTGGCTCGCGAGACAGAGCTCGGTCGTTTGGATTTATCAGCACTGTAGGGATGGACCCGAGCACAGGCACCGTGTCCAGCCCCGGTCATGGGACGGCCAAGAGTAGGGTCACGAGAGCGCAGTGACTCAAATGGTGACGAGGCACCAATCACACAATAGCTAAACAACTCCATCAAACCGTAACCAGGTCCAGTACATGACCAAAAACGACGTGGCTGCAGGGGCGGACCCTGACCAGCCTGAGGATGATGCAGCCCGAGGGGCGCCCTCAATTGAACAAACTAAAAAGTCACCTGGCAATCATGTTACTGCGGAAGCGTCGGGGTTGTCAGCAAAGCACGCCGAGAAGGCTCGCCTCTCAGGGGCCGGCTAGCTCTCGAAGTCCTGGAGGCTCGCGAAGAGCCGAAGCCCCGCGAGACGCCAACGCGAGGCGCGTGAAGCGCTGGTAGGTGGCGCTGGTGTTCAGCCGGCCGAAGGGCATGCAGACGTAGTTGCTGGGGACGTTCCGGCTCCGGCCAACGGGAGACAACCAGAAGATGTCCTGGGAGCTGGCCCTGTTGAGGCCAGTGACGTTGACGCACACGTGCAGCTCACTGCCCGCATAGGGAATGACAGCTGAACCGATGGGGCGCGAGGGGCGACACTTGCCTCACATGTTCCTTGCCTCCTACAGCCTGTGGATCTCTTGGGTGATAAACTCTTGTGCTCCCGGCGGCTGGCGCCATGCTCCTTGCCTGCGCGGGCGTGCGTCAAAGCACGCCTCCAAGTGGTGCCCGAGCACCTCCCTCGTCACACTGGTTAGGTCAGACGCTCACCAGGTGGAAGCCCTCGAGCCTGCCCTCAGGGAGGCACCGGGTGCACATTCCTATGCAGGAGGGGGAAAGCCTCGGTGGCAGGGCGAAGCTCTGGGTGTCGCCGCCAGGCAGCAGCGTCTTCGCTTCAAGGCAGCTCTTGGGAAGGAGCTGTTTCTTCTTTGCGGGGGTGGCCTCAGGGGGCGTGGCGATGTTCTTGCCGTCAGAGTTGTCTGCCGTAGTGGCACGGTAGGCATGCTCAAGGGAATAGACGCATCCTTCTCATTGCAAGCGACGATGATGACGCCGCTGCAGCCAGGCATCTTGAGGACATTGTAGCCATGGTGGGTTGATGCCATGAACTTAGCGAGCGCAGGATATCCCGGGATGGCGTTATAAGGGAGGCTGATGTGGGCCATGTCGAAGTCGATCAGCTCGGTGTGGTAGTTTTCGCGGGTGCCAAAGGTGACCGAAAGGCGCACCTGCCCCAGGGCAGTGGTCGATCCATCGGTCACCCCAGAGAAGGGCATGGTGGGCATCAGCTGGTCGTAGGGCACTTGAAGTGTCTCGAAGGTCGCGATGGAGATCACGCTGAGGTTGGCCCCTCTGTCGATGAGAGTCTTGGTGACCGCGACGTTGCTAATGGTGGGGGTGCACAGCATGGGGAGCATGCCGGCGGTGACTGAGCACCTGAGGTGGTCCTTGGAGTCGAAGGTGATGGTGTACTGCGACCACTTGAGGGGACGCATGGCCTCAAGCCTCGAGAGGGCGGCATTCACCTCAGGGGTTGGTCACGCCAGGCGCCATCGTGAGGCTAGTCACGCCAGGCCTGGTGCGGGGTGCCGCTGTGGTTGTCCCATCGGCCGCCTCCGCGGCCAGCGCCACAATCGTTGCAGTCGGGGCGCCGACCCAGGCGCTTGTCACGGAGCGCCTGAGCTCCTGACAGTCATTGGTGTTGGAATAGGCGGCTGCCCCCTTCGGGTTCATCACGGTCGTGGCCGCACCTCTGCTCGGGTTCTGTCGCCGCACGGTGGGGCCCTTGTGCCTGGCCTCCTTGCCCTTGGTCTTGCCCTCATTGAGCGCCGCGTCGGGGTCATTGTGGAGGAAGAGGCGACCTTCTTCGACTTTGGTGCACTTGTCGGTGAGGCTGAACAGCTCCAGCATCGTGCTCAGGGTATCGTTGATGGCGAGCTTCTCGCACATGCAGACATCCTTGACGCCGTTGGTGAATGCCATGATGATGGCCTCATCCGAGGCGCGCGGGATCTTGTGGCACACCTAGCTGAAGCGTTAGATGTACCGGCGGAGGGTTTCGCCAGGGCGCTCACGCGTCGCAGGTTGTTCATGGTGAGGGCGCGGTCATGGGTGCCCCTGAAGTTGGCAATGAACAGCTCGCACAGCTCGTCCCACAAAGAGATCGATTCTTTGGGCAGGTTCATGAACCAGGAGCGCACGCCGTCCTTGAGTGCCATGGGGAACCAATTCGCCATGACCTTGTTGTCACCATTCGCCGCCTCGATGCTCAGCAAGTAGAGCTGGAGGAACTCCAGGGTTGGGGATGCCATCGTAATGTGGGGGCAGATCCGGCTTGAACTTGATGGGCCAAACCACCCGGCGCAGCTCGCGAGTGAAGGCCCGACTACACGCACTACTTGAAGGAGCCCCGCGCTCGAGGGCAGGGCGATTCTGGCGCCCGGCCGCCGCGACCTCCTGGACGGCTCGGTCTTGGCGCTGTTGCCGCTACTCGAGTAGCACACGCGCGTCCGGTGGCGCGCGGTGGATGATCTGGCAGCTGGCCTCGTCCTGGGCCGGCGTGGGCAGTTTGCATGGCAGGTCGCAGGGCCTCACGTCGCGTCGGGGCTCGGCAGTGCCACCGAGCAGGGGAGGAGGCGGAGGCGCGCTATGCGCGACGTCGCCAGCGCGAGACGGCGCGAGGCTGAGCAAGTGGGAGGGCGCCGGGCCCTCGCCCGCGACGTTGACAAGCTTGGTGATGCGACCAAGCTAGGCGTCATAGCCTTCGTTGGCCAGGCGGTAGCACAGTAGCTCACGCCATGAGCAGCGCAGCTTGCACGTTCACCGGCCCACGACAGGCATGGGAGGACGAGACCGTGGCCGAGGTGAGCGAAGGTGTGGTGGTGCGGCCATCGGGCTGCACGGGAGGGTGCATGGAGGAATCCTGCTGCTCGTGGGCAGCGGGGTCAGTGGCAGCGTTGGCTCCGGCCGAGGAGGAGTGGCGGTGGCCGCCACGGCCTGCAGGCTCCGTCTGGGCGGCGCGAGCTGCTAGGCGCTCGGCATGAACATGATGAGTGTCGGCCCTGGGGACGATGGAGCAGGAACCGAAGCAAGGTGGAAGGACTCAGGCACACCCCTACCTAGCGCGCCAAATGTCAGAATCGGGGCTCGGGGGACCCAAGAAAGGTTCAAACTCTAGGGTGTGCTCACAGTACCTCACCTTGCCCTACCTGCTACTCACTATCTCGCGGTGATGCTCCGGCGTGCTCGAGCCGAGGAAGAAGAACAAGGAACACGGCTGTTTACCCAGGTTCGGGCCACCTTGCGGTGTAAGACCCTACTCCTGCTTTGTGGTTGGATTCCCTCGCGGGGGAGGTTGAGTACGAGAGTACAAAGGTGGGTTCTTGCTTCAGGATCCGCCTTCTAAGGCGGTGCCCTATCTCCCTTTATACTGGCCCGACCCTCTTCCCCCAAATCACTAGGTGGGAGGGTCCCCACAAAGGCCAATTTCGAAGGGGGATAGGAGTACAACTTATCCTGACAAAAGTAGTCTTTGCCTACTAAAGCTCCCTTCCATGATGCACCGATGGGCTCGGCGATGACCTCCGTCTTGGCAACCCTATTGTCCTGGTCTTCTAGCACCGAAGTGGTCACCTGTGGGGGCTACCTTGGGAACCCGCGTGTTGGCCCTGCTCCCTTAGCACAAAAGAGGGAAGTCCCACCATCCGCGCCCACTGGCGCGACTCCTGGCTTCACTCGTCATGGCTCGCGTCACCCACATGCAGCGCGAGGTCGGGCTTGGCGAGCCTAGACATATCCGCCCCGCGAGGGGCCTCGGGAGGCGGCTTCTGGAGGCCGTCTCCGTGAGGCCCTTTGGGAGCTCTTGACGATGCTTGCTGACGTGCACCTCGCGAGGTGGGGGCCCTCGCGAGGGACCTGCTTGTGAAGCCTTGAAGATGGGCCGTGCTGGGCCCACGACACGCGTCGTGTCCTTGGCCACAGGCAGACGGGCCTAGGTACCCCCAGTCTGCGGGCCCAACAATATTCTTCATGCTTGTATGATTGCATGTTCTTCACTCTTACATATCCTGATTGCATGTACTCTGATTCTATGATGACTTAGTTTCCCTTGCGTCTCTAATTCTTCACTTTGTTCTTCGTCAAATTCTTCAGAGTTTGACGAATTTCTAAAAATCTCCCATTCACCCCCTCTGGGAGATAACCTGTGCTTTTAATTGTTATCAGAGCAAGGTACTCCCTTGTTGTGTGTGATTTTGGTTTAACCACCTGGAGTTTTAGTTATGTCGACCGCGGGTATGATCAAGGTTTCTGCTCTGTGCCCCATCTTCGATGGCACAGACTATCCTTACTGGAAGAACAAGATGCACATGCATCTTGAGGCAATTGACAATGATCTCTGGTTCGTCGTTGAGAATGGCATTCCCACTGTTGTTCCTAGTATCGACACTACCGATGTGAAGTGATTCAAGCAACTTGACTCTCAAGTGAAGAACATCATATTTGGACATCTCAACAAAGGACAGTATGGCTGAGTGAGTGCTCTGGAAACACCTAAGCTTATCTGGGATAGGCTTTCCAAGGTCAATGAAGGCATTTCCACACAACCTAACTCACGTGTTGATGTGCTCCGCAATCTCTTCAACCGCTTCAGAATACTAGACAATGAGAATGTTCAACAGACATTTGACTGCCTCACCGATATCTCCAATGAGCTTAAAGCTCTCTGTGTTGCTGACATCACGGATCATGAGATTGTGAAGAAATTACGGAGGTCTGTTGGCAGCTCCTTTGACACCTTGGCCCTGATGATTCAAGAGCGTCCCGATTACAAGTCACTTGATGCACTGATATTCTTGAGAGACTCAATACTCATGCATTTCAGCAAGCTGAGAAGAGAGATATGTATGGTCCCGGCTATTGACGATCTCAGGCTTTGAAGGCAAAGGCTAAAGCCAACACAATTTCTTCATCTGAAGAAGAAGAAGAAGTGTCAGAATGCAACACAGATGGCACTAAGGAAATTGAGAGAGAACTGGCTATTCTTGTGATGAAGTTCCAGAAGTTCTCCAAGAAGAACCGCTTCAGAAAATCTTCAAAGTACCATTCGAAGAACACTGAAGCTTCTTCTCGTGACTATGACAAAAGAACATGTCACAAGTGCAAAAAGGCTGGTCATTACATCGCTGATTGCCCCCTCTGGAAAAAGGGGTCGAAGAAGAAAAGGTCTAGCAAGGATGAAGAATCTGATGACAAGAAGAAGAAGAAGTCGTCAAAATCTTCATCAAAGTCCTCATCTAAGAAGAACCCGGCAAGGCTCGCGCTTTCATTGGGAAGGAAATGGATTCTGAGGAAGAATCTGAGGAAGCTAAGGAATCTGAGGAGGAATCTAACACTGGGGTTGCAAGCTTGGCCCTCGCTACGGAGTTCGTCAGCAAGTCCATCTCCGACCATGAAGAAAAGGGTGACTTCACCAACACTAAAGACTTTGCTGATGACTTCACTCCCATCTATTGCTTCATGGCAAGAGGTGCCAAGGTAACCTCGCGAGAAGCTTACTTTAATACCTCAAGTGATGATGACTCTGAATGTGAAGCAAAACCTAGCTATAAGAAACTTGCTAAAATTACAACTGAACAACAAAATCCTATGGAAAAGATTCAAAAATTGCTAGACAAAAGTGATGATCTGTTAGATGAGGAAATGGATCGTGGTCAAGGTTTCTCTGAAGACCTGATGTGCCTAAAGTCACAATATGACGAACTTGAAATTCGTCATGTGGCCCTCTCAGTTGCACATGAAGCTGTCCTATGAATTTCTTCAAAGGAAGCAAGAGCTCGAGAAGCTGAGAGCATCTCATGATGATCTTCAGAAGGATAATGATTCATTACTCGCTCAGTAGATCAGCACCGATCGGGAAGAATTTGTTGCTCCATGCTTAAAATGCCTTGAACCTGATAATGCAAATTCTTTAGCTGAATGTTCAAATGTTCAACTACCGCTTGATACATCTCCATTGTATCTACTTTTCCTCACGCTTTTCCTCTTGTTTGGACTCTAATTTGCATGATTTGAATGAAACTAACCCGGACTGACGCTGTTTTCAGAAGAACTACCATGGTGTTGTTTTTGTGCAGAAATAGAAGTTCTCGGAATGGAACGAAACTTTGCAAGGATTTTTTATACAATAAAAAAGAATTTCTGGAGACAAGAACCACCGGAGGGGGCACCTAGGTGGGCACAACCCACCAGGGCGCCCCCCTCGAGGCGCGCCTAGGTGGGTTGTCCCCACCTGGTGGCCCCGCAGACCCTGAAACCAACAGTATAAAATCACATATTTCCAGAAAAAAATCAGGGAGAAAGAATTATCACGTTCAAAGAGACGGAGCCGCTGTCACCTCCTGTTCTTTGTTGGGAGGCCAGATCCGGAGTCCGTTTGGGGCTCCGGAGAGGGGGATCTTCAATCTTTGTCATCACCAACCCTTCTACATCGCCAATTCCATGATGCTCCCCACCGGGAGTGAGTAATTCCTTCGTGGGCTCGCTGGTCGGTGAGGAGTTGGTTGAGATTCATCATGTAATCTAGTTAGTTTTGTTAGGGCTTGATCCCTAGTACCCACTATGTTCTGATATTGATGTTGCTATGACTTTGCCATGCTTAATGCTTGTCACCTTGGCCCCGAGTGCCATGATTTCAAATCTGAACCGCTTATGTTATCACCATTATATCTATGTTCTAGATCCGATCTTGCAATAGTCACCTACTACGTGTTATGGTCCGGCAACCCCGGAGTGACAATAGTCGGGACCACTCCCAGTGATGACCGTAATTTGAGGAGTTCATGTATTCACCATGAGTTAATGCTTTGTTCCGGTTCTCTATTAAAAGGAGGCCTTAATATCCCTTAGTTTCCAACAGGACCCCGCTGCCACGGGAGGGTAGGACAAAAGATGCCATGCAAGTTCTTTCCATAAGCACGTATGACTATTTATGGAATACATGCCTACATTATATTTATGAACTGGAGCTAGTGCCGTATTGCCCTAGGTTATAACTGTCACATGATGAATATCATCCAACGAATCATCGATCCAATGCCTACGAATTTCTCTTATACTGTTCTTGCAAGTTACTACTACTATCGTTACTGTTGCACTTGCTACAAAATCATTGCTATCACTGTTACCATTACTATTGCTGCTGCTACTATTATCAAAACTATCATACTACTTTGCTACTGATCACTTTGCTGCAAATAATTAATCTCCAGGTGTGGTTGAATTGACAACTCAGCTACTAATACTTACAAATATTCTTTGGCTCCCCTTGTGTTGAATCTATAAATTTGGGTTGAATACTCTACCCTCGAAAACTGTTGCGACCCCCTATACTTTTGGGTTATCAAGACCTTTTTCTGGCGCCGTTGCTGGGGAGCATAGCTATATTTGTTGAGTCACTTGGGATTATTATAAATTTATCACTATGAAGAATCTGAAGGATGCTAAGACTAAGATTTTCCCCTCTAAGACGAGGGGAGGTAAGGAACTGCCATCTAGCTCTGCTTTAGATTCACCTTCTGTTATAAGTAAACTTGCAACACCACCACATGCTATCAATCCTAATATGTCGCAAGTTATTGATGATGCTACTTTTGCTATGAATGATGCTTATGATGATTCTAGTACCTTGCTTGATGATAATGTGCCACTAGGTGAATTTCTTGATGAACTAATTGCTAGAGTAAGACAACATGATATTGTTGAAACTGATGATGAGCTTGAAACTAAAAATCTTGAAACACCTACTAGAACTAGCCCTCCTAGATATGAATTGCCAAAGGTACCGGAAGGTTATGTTATGGGTGAGGAGGCAACTAGAGATATTCTTGCTTGTAAGGATAGAGATGATCTAGAGAAATTATTATGCAAGTACAAAGAAAAATCTCTGAATGCTAAAATGAAATGTGATCCTAAGTTTGCTACTTCACCTATCTTTGTTGATGATAAGGATTATGAATTCTCTGTCGACCTAGAGTTAATTACTTTGGTTGAATCTGATCCTTTCCATGGTTATGAAACTGAAATTGTTGTGGCACATCTTACTAAGTTGAATGACATAGCCACCCTTTTTGCTCATGATGAGAAGATTTGTTATTACTATATTCTCAAATTATTTCCATTCTCATTAAAGGGTGATGCTAAAGCTTGGTACGATACTCTTGCTCCTGGTTGTGTGCGTAGTCCCCAGGATATGGTTTATTACTTCTTTAAAAAATATTTTCCTGCTCATAAGAAACAAGCTGTTTTACAGGAAATATTTAACTTTGTGCAAATTGAAGAAGAGAGTCTCCCACAAGCTTGGGGGAGGCTTCTCCAATTGCTTAATGCTTTGCCTGATCATCCTCTTAAGAAAAATGAAATACTTGATATCTTGTATAATGGACTAACTGATGCTTCTAGAGATTTCCTAGATAGTTGTGTTGGTTGTGTTTTCAGCGAATGAACTATTGGGCAAGCTGAAGAATTATTGAATAGCATATTGAGAAATTATGATGATTGGACTCTTCCCGGACCACCGCCTAAGCCCACTCCGAAGAAGAGGGGTATCTTATATCTCAATCCTAAATATAGGCAAGAGGCAAAGAAATCTATGAAGGAAAAAGGTATTAAAGCTGAGGATGTCAAAAATTTACCTTCCGATTGAAGAAATAAATGGGCTTGATACACCACCAATGCCTAAGGTGGTAGAGGTAAATTCTCTAATGAAATTCAATGATAATGATAATCCTCACAATATGCACCCTAGCCAATGCCTTTATGAGTTTGAGAATTACATTAGAAAACAAGATCACTTCAATGCAAATGTTATGAAACAATTGAAATATAATTCTGATATGATTGCTCGCTTGAGTGACTTGTTGTTTAGAATCTCAAATGATGTTAGAGCTGTGGGAAAGCATGCTTCTATGGTACAAACTCAGTTAGAACAAGTTGCTAAATCTCAAAGAGAGTTGCTTGATGAAATGAATAACAACATACATGACTTTGCTGCTAGAGTTGCAACTAGAGGAGGTAAAATGACTCAGGAACCACTTTATCCCGAGGGACACCCAAAAAGAATTGAACAGGATTCACAAAGGAACAATACCACTGCACCTACTCCTTCTAAAAAGAAGAAGAAAAAGAAAAATGATAGGACTTTGCATGCTTCTAGTGAACCTGAAGTAGAAAAACCTCCTGATAATGATAATGATGTTTCTATTTCTAATGCTGAAACTCAATCTGGTAATGAACATTCACCTAGTGATAATGAAAAATATAATGATAATGTTAATGAAGATACTCAACCAGACAATGAAAAAGAACCAGATAATGATGTTGAAATAGAACCAGTTGTTGATCTTGATAACCCACAACCTAAAAATAAAAGATATGATAAAAGAGACTTTGTGGCTAGAAAACATGGTAAGGAAAGAGAACCGTGGGTTCAAAAACCTATGCCCTTTCCACCTAAGTAAACTAAAAAGAAAGATGATGAAGAATTTGAACGCTTTGCTGAAATGCTGAGGCCAGTCTTTTTGCGTACTCGCTTGACTGATATCCTGAAAATGCCTCCTTATGCAAAGTACATGAAAGACATCATCACCAATAAGAGAAAAATACCGAAAAATGAAATCTCCACCATGCTTGGTAATTACTCTTTTAAGGGTGCAGTACCTAAAAAACTTGGAGATCCGGGAATACCAACTATACCTTGCTCCATCAAAAGAAATTATGTGAAAACTGCTTTATGTGATTTGGGAGCCGGTGTTAGTGTTATGCCTTTCTCTTTATATAAAAGACTTGATTTGAATAAACTCACACCTACTGAAATATCTTTGCAAATGGGTGACAAATCAATTGCCATACCTATCGGTATTTGTGAGGATGTGCCTGTTGTTGTTGCTAATGTTACTATTTTGACTGACTTTGTTATACTTGAGATGCCCGAGGACGACAACATGTCGATTTTCCTTGGTAGACCTTTCTTGAATACTGTAGGGGCTGTTATTGATTGCAATAAAAGCAAGGTCACTTTTCATATCAATGGTAATGAGCATACGGTGCACTTTCCGAAGAAACAATTCCAAGTGAATGGTATTAATGTTATTGAAAAATCTCCGTCAATCACTATTGGAAGTTTTCATCTACCTCTACCTACTGTTAAAAAGAAATATGAAATGCTTATTGTTGGGAACATTCATATCCCCGTTGAGGTAACTTAGTGATTTACAAAAGTTCTTCGGTTTCATGCTAACCGAAAGTGGTTGTTAATAAGACCTGATCAACCTTATTAATGGATCATTTTTGAGAGGTATGAAGTTGATGAATTTAGTGAGCACTACCTTCTATCCCTACCTTTTATTTTCTGTTCTTGTTAGTTAAATAAAATGCCATGTCTTGTGTGTTTTCTTAATTTCCCGTGCAATAAAAAATGACCCGAAAATAAAAGTTCTCAGAATGCTATGAAAATTCAATATGATTTTTTTCTCAATATTTAAGAATTTTTGGTGCAAATAACTTCAGAGGGAGGTGCACCAGGTGGGCACAACCCACCTGGGCGCACTAGGACCCCCAGGCGCGCCCTGGTGGGTTGTGGTCCCCACGTGGGCCCCCTCACTTATCTCTTCACACCACATCACCACCTACCTCTAGAAAAAATTCACCATTGCTCTCTCTCTCTCTCTCTCGTGTTCTTGCTCCGAAACCCGCGGATTTCGATCTCTTTGCTCGAAGCTCCATTTTTGAAAATGTTTCGGGGGATTGTTGCTTGGTATGTGACTCTTCCGTTTGTCCAATTAGTTTTTGCTTTAGTGGTTTATATTTTGAATAATTAGCTATTCTTGGTGCTGCTGTAGATGAGCTTGCATGTTGAATTCTTAGAGTTCTAAGTAGTTTGAATGCTTGCTATGGCCTCTATGCATCCCTATGAGTAGTTGCTACCAATCTTGTAAAGTTCTGTTGAGAAAATTTTGTGGACTAAAAATTTCAGAATTTTGTTCATAGGAAAAACATGAGTATCTTTAGGAAGTTTGCTTCCAAGAAGAACTCCAAGGGAGTGATTGGGGAGTCATCTGACAGCGATCTACATACCCGGAGAATGGCGGAGATACTGCCATGCGAATGGCCGCATAACCCATTCATGGAAGGGGCCGGAATCCTTCAAGAGTTTGCACAATATGCTGCTAATGCCGGCCTCACCGACTTCATCGCAGCTGAATGTGAACAGTATCATCTCCTCACAAATTCCTTCGTGCAAAATTTTAATTTCCTTCCTAGAAATAATCCCCCTGAAGTGCAGTTTAACTTATATGCTGAAACCCACCAGATACCACTTACTGAATTTTGTGAAATATGCATGATCCATTCTGACGGGAGTTTAGTAGAGCCTAGACCCGCGGAGTTTGAGGGTTTCTACCATACTCTATCTGTGGGGGATGAGAGAGGGGTGTCAAGTGTCACCTCTACTAGCTTGCACTTTCCCGCTGTTCATTATTTTGCTCTTTTCATTGCAAAGTGCCCGCTTGCTAGAGAGAAGGTGGGTGCACTCAGTGCTCCAGACCTTGCTATTTTACGTCGTGCACTTGAAGGCGACAACACTTATAGTTTGGGAGATATTGTGGCACGTCGCCTCCACATTAATAAATCCAAGGGTAAAATACATGGTGGTATTTACGCTACTCGCTTGGCAGCTCACTTTAACGTTCAGACACGCCAGCATGATTGTGCTCTGCCCAAAGTTCACCTAGATCACAATGCTATGGAATACCACCAGTTTATTGCTGCCGATTATCCTAACATCCCTTTTCCGTATAACCTGGTTTTCAGTGTGAGAACCCGTGATATTATTCCATTGCCTGCACCTGCTTTGTTTGATCCTATTGCCAGGGGTGGATACAGGATTATGCATGCGGACATCGTCGCCTACCGGAACAACCTAGCCGCGGCAGAAGAGGAGCCTCAGCAGTGGGATCCACAGGTGCCCGCTCCCCAGCATTTCAACATGGGACCCCATGGCTTCTTCGACTACTGATTACCAAGTTAGGCTAAAAGCCTAAGCTTGGGGGAGTACATATTTCCACCGACATTACATTCATGCTCACACATTTCATTCCACTTGTCAGTGTTCACACTCTTTCATTGTATTATCCATGCTAGATTTATTTTCTTGCTTTCTTCTTGTGTGTTTGAAAAACTTTGAGAAAATCCAAAAATATTTCTTGCTTCTTTTTGTTTTTTCTTCCTAGTTTAAATTGTTGTAACACTATAAAAGCCCCAAAAAGATTTCCTTGTTCCTCTTTTACTTGTTGGGAGCTTTCCCGTGTAAATAGTTTTTCTCATTTTCGCTTTTCCCTTTTTTATTTTGCTTGTTCAAGAAAATCAAATACTCCAAAAATATTTTAGTGTGTTTCTCTGAATTTCTCTTCGTTTTATTGAGTCGTGCCGAGGAGAAGACCACAATGACAATGTTGAGTGGCTCTCATTTGCATAATTGTTAAACTAACAAAGAGCCCATTTTACCTTGTCTTCTCCTGTTGAATAAAATGTTTGTAGATTCCAGCTTAGTCCATGGCACTCTTGCACTATTATTATTTTCAGATCGTTCCGTCGTGCAAGTGAAAGGCGATAATGACGATATCGATGAACTAGCCATGGCAGAGAGAAACGGTTTATCAACTGAATTGCTTGAGGACAAGCAAAGGTTTAAGCTTGGGGGAGTTGATACGTCTCCGTTGTATCTACTTTTCCTCATGCTTTTCCTCTTGTTTTGGACTCTAATTTGCATGATTTGAATGAAACTAACCCAGATTGATGCTATTTTCAACAGAACTACCATGGTGTTGTTTTTGTGTAGAAATAAAAGTTCTTGGAATGGAACGAAACTTTGCGAAGATTTTTTATACAATAAAAGAGAATTTCTGGAGCCAAGAACCACCGGAGGGGGGCACCTAGGTGGGCACAACCCACCAGGGCGCGCCCCCCTCCAAGCGCGCCCAGGTGGGTTGTCCCCACCTGGTGGCCCTGCAGACCCTGAAACCGGCACTATAAAATCACACACTTCCAGAAATAAAATCAGGGAGAAAAAATTATCGTGTTCCACGAGACGGAGCCGCCATCACCTCTTGTTCTTCATTGGGAGGCCAGATTTGGAGTCCGTTTGGGGCTCCGAAGAGGGGGATCTTCGAACTTCGTCATCACCAACCCTTCTCCATCGCCAATTCCATGATGCCCCCCATCGGGAGTGAGTAATTCCTTCGTAGGCTCGCTGGTCGGTGAGGAGTTGGATGAGATCCATCATGTAATCTAGTTAGTTTTGTTAGGGCTTGATCCCTAGTATCCACTATGTTCTGAGATTGATGTTGCTATGACTTTGCCATGCTTAATGCTTGTCACCTTGGGCCCGGGTGCCATGATTTCAGATCTGAACCGTTTATGTTATCACCATTATATCGATGTTCTAGATCCAATCTTGCAAGTTATAGTCACCTACTACGTGTTATGATCCGACAACCCCGGAGTGACAATAGTCGGGACCACTCCCAGTGATGACCGTAGTTTGAGGAGTTCATGTATTCACCGTGTGTTAATGCTTTGTTCCGGTTCTCTATTAAAAGGAGGCCTTAATATCCCTTAGTTTCCAATAGGACCCCGCTGCCACGGGAGGGTAGGACAAAAGATGTCATGCAAGTTCTTTCCATAAGCACGTATGACTATTTACGGAATACATGCCTACATTATATTTATGAACTGGAGCTAGTGCCGTATCACCCTAGGTTATAACTATCACATGATGAATATCATCCAACGAATCATCGATCCAATGCCTACGAATTTCTCTTATACTGTTCTTGCTAAGTTACTACTGCTATCGTTACTGTTGCACTTGCTACAAAATCATTGCTATCACTGTTACCGTTACTATTGCTGCTACTACTATTATCAAAACTATCATACTACTTTGCTACTGATCACTTCACTGTAGATAATTAATCTCCAGGAGTGGTTGAATTGACAACTCAGCTGCTAATACTTACAAATATTTTTGGCTCCCCTTGTGTCGAATCTATAAATTTGGGTTGAATACTCTACCCTCGAAAACTTTTGCGACCCCCTATACTTGTGGGTTATCACCGCTATATCTTCAAATGTCTCTGTGGTCTCAATTCCCTCATCTGAGGAGACCACGAGTGTTACTGATGAAAAAGTAGGTCTGAAGGAATTGTATGTCATAGGCATGTACAAAGGCCTCAAAGGGCACAAAACTCTTTGTGATGTGCTCAAGAAGCAGATTCTGAACAGGAAACCTAGGAAAGAAGGTATCGCTTTTGAGAGAAAGTTGAGCGCTGATGGATCTTATTGGAAACCTGAGCAGTACACCAAAACCACAGGGGTTGCTGCAAAAGGACCTCCAATTGATCCATCTACTCTATTTGGCTACAATTGTGATACTCCACGTTCTTCTGATGAGTCATTTGATTCCAACTATAAGCTATTCAAAAACCAGAATGGTGAAGTATTTGCTAGATTTGTTGGTACTAACTGCAGGAGTGGTCCCCCAGTGAAGAAAATTTGGGTGCCCAAAAGTGTTCTTCAAAATCTTCAAGTGAATGTCATCATGACACCACCAACGAAAAGGAACAACCCCAGGGCAAATTCTTCACCGGGACCAAAGTCGTCAAATGGATGCATGCCAACTCATGCTCATACTAACACTTCCATGCAGGGAAACAAACAGCGATCTGATGAATATGTGCATTATTCTTCAAATCACTATGCGCACAAAACTGCTAAGAATTTCTCTGCATATTCTTATGAGTACTGTTGGTGCAGTAATTTGCCTCCTTATGTTTTGGAGTTTGTTGACATAAACAGTATGGGACTTATGTGTTCGCTAGTGCACACAGAGTAACAGTTCCCTGGAATCAAGAGGAGTTTGATTCAAACGATGAAGATAATCCCCTGCATGGCAGTGAAGGTTATCACTGAATATTATGATAACAAGAGTGACCCCTCAAAAATTGCTGAAGTCAAGAAATTAGTTCGGTGCTCGTCCGAAGGAAGTGACTGCGACCGAGAACTTTGAAGACGAAGTGAAGACGTAGCATTTATTTCGTTGTTCCTCTTCTCTTTATTGAGTCACAGGACCACCATACTACTAAGAGGGGTGTAGCTGTCACGCCCAATATGCGATACTATCCTAAAGAGACTCGAAGGTCCCACCAAGGATAGAACCGCATATTGGCACGCTTTTGCAAGGTGGATATCATTACATCAACATTACATAATATATGGGGATACATACAAGGCATACAAATGCCGCAAGAATACATCAATACATCAAACACAGGATCAACATCCGAGTACGGATGAAACATAAACAGAAGCTCAGACGACATCCACCCTGCTAGCCCAGGCTGCCGACCTGGAACCTATCCCCTGATCGAAGAAGAAGCAGAAGAAGAACTCCAAACAAGTAACATCGCTCTCGCGTCATGAGCATCGCAAAACCTGTACCTGCAACTGGTGGTGTAGTAATCTGTGAGCCACGAGGACTCAGCAATCCCATTACCATGGGTATCAAGACTAGCAAAGCTTAATGGCTATGGAAAGGATAAGTGGTGAGGCTGCAGCAGCGACTAAGCAAAGTATGGTGGCTAACTTACGCAAATAAGAGCGAGAAGAGAAGCAACGGAACGGTTGCGAAGCTAGCCATGATCAAGAAGTGATCTTGAATCTCCTACTTACGTCAAACATAACCCATAAACCGTGTTCACTTCCCGGACTCCGCCGAGAAGAGACCATCACGGCTACACACGCGGTTGATGCGTTTTAATTAAGTCAAGTGTCAAGTTCTCTACAACCGGATATTAACAAATTCCCATCTGCCACATAACCACGGGCACGGCTCTCGAAAGTTTATACCCTGCAGGGGTGTCCCAACTTAGCCCATTATAAGCTCTCACGGTCAACGAAGGATATTCCTTCTCCCAGGAAGACCCGATCAGTCTTGGAATCCCGGTTACAAGACATTTCGACAATGGTAAAACAAGACCAGCAAAGTCGCCCGGTGCGCCGACATCCCGATAGGAGCTGCACATATCTTGTTCTCAGGGCAACACCGGATAAGTCAAGCTACGAGTAAAACCAGCCCTCAAGTTTCCCCGAGGTGGCCCCGCAGGCTGCTCGGTTCGGACCAACACTTAGAGAAGCACTGGCCCGGGGGGGGGGGGGTTAAAATAAAGATGACCCTCAGGATGCGCGACTCCCAAGGGAAAAAGGCTAGGTGAGGCAAATGTAAAACCAAGGTTGGGCCTTGCTAGAGGAGTTTTATTCAAAGCGAATTGTCAAGGGGGTCCCATTAATCACCCAACCGCGTAAGGGACGCAAAATTCAAGGAACATAACACCGGCATGACGGAAACTAGGGCGGCAAGAGTGGAACAAAACACCAGGCATAAGGCCGAGCCTTCCACCCTTTACCAAGTATATAGATGCACTAATTAAATAAGAGATATTGTGATATCCCAACATAAACATAATCCAACATGGAGCAATCTTCATCTTCACCTGCAACTAGCAACGCTATAAGAGGGGCTGAGCAAAAGCGGTAACATAGCCAAACAACGGTTTGCTAGGAAGGGTGACAAAGGTTAGAGGTTCATGGCAATTTGGGAGGCTTGAAGAGCAAGTGATAGGTAGCACAGCAAAGCGATAGAACAAAGCAACTAGCATAGCAATGATAGTAATGAGATCCAAGGTGACGGTCATCTTGCCTGAAATCCTGCTAGGAAGAAGAACGAGTCCATGAAGAAGATGAAGCCAGGAAGACGAACGAATCCTCACAATCGCAATGACACGGGAACTATCGAGAAGAAGCACACAACATGGTAAACACACCACACATGAACAAGGCATGATGCTCAATCAAGTATGATGCATGACAAGGCTATATGAAGCTACTCATGGCAAGAGATGATGCATACAAGAGCAACACATCAAAGCAAGTTTAAATGAGGCCAAAACTAACATATAACAAATCCGGTAGGTCCTCATATGCAAGTTTCGAAATTGGTCCAGATCTGAATAAGCCTTATGTTCAAGTTGTTAAACAGCAAGCTAAGATGCATCAAGATGATCTACACGAAATTCTAGTCAAGTTACATATAAAGTTCATTAGCTTCGGAGGTACGGCCTAGAAGATATGAGCAAAACAAGTTAAACATGCATTGATGCAAAATGCATTCAAACATCAAGCAAACAGAGTCAAAACAAAGATGCAACAAGGTAAAATGAAACTACATGCAATTCTAAGCAAGTTTCATATAGAGCATGCTCAAAACGGAGCAACGGTGCAACACATACATTCCAAACAAGATACAACAACAATCTGCCCAAAACAGCAACTAGGCATCTAGCAAGCATCAAAACAATATGCTACAGCAACTCAACATGAAAACAAAAGGCATGGACGTGATGTATAAGTTAAGCATTACAAAACTTGAACACTATGCTATCTCCAGAAATCACTAGAACATGCTCAAAAGGACATGGCAAGATTGCAATTAATAACAGGTTCACAGACTTAGCAGAAATTACTGGACATGGCAGAAATAACATCAGGTTACAAAGTTTAGAGCTATCAAACAACATGCTACAGGAATATATCATAGCAAACAAAGGCATGGCATGAATCTACTAATTGCATAGAACAAAATCCCCTTACTGAACATGAGCTAAAAAGGCACAGAAGATAAGATGGCACCTAGGTAAACATAGCAAGTTTTATTAACAGCTTCAGGCTTGGAAGAAAAACAGAGCATGGCAGAAATAACGATAAGTAGGCATGTTGGTGAGCTTGAACCACTCACTACAGAGCATTACATGGCATGGCAAGGTAACTAGAAGTAAGATGGAATAATTATGAAGCAAAACATGACAAGAGCAAGTTCATAGGGTGCATGGATCACTATTAAAACACATGGCAAAAACTGGACTTAATGTTAACAGGCTGACAGCAACATTATTTAGCAAATTGAGAGCAAGATAATAACAAGCTACATCAGGCTATAAATGCAACCAAGGGAATGGATGAATAGAGCATAAGATGAATAACAAAACATCCTTAGTGAACATCTCCAGATTTTGCATAGAATGACTTGTAGCAGCAGGTTTACATGGCATCACAACATAACAGACTCGGACTTAGCAGAAATCACCAAGTCACAGAAATCAGCAACATCACGGAGGCTAATTTGCATGCTTGTGCTAGTCACCACATAGATCAAAAAAATATAAGACAAGCACCACTGTAAAGATGGCATGATGTAGTTCAAAACACGTGTAGAGCTCATGCTCAGAGGATGCACACACAAAATGCAATGAAAAAGACAAATCACCAAGTTATGATAACAAACAGCAGATAACATCATATAGCACTCTTGCAACGATGATTAGGGCATCAAGATGATCTCAAACAAACATGGCACAATGGAATAAAATGAAGAGCATCTCATGGTGAACATTTTGGTAGATCGTGCACACAAAACAGAGTAGTATGGAAGAAGTTATGGCATGTTAAAGTGGGCACCAGAATGTAAATATTTTCGGGACGGAAGAAATTGACCTCGAGGGGGAGAAGTCAACGGGGGCGGTGGATCTCGCCGGAGCCGGGGAAGAAGGTGTCCGGAGAGGATGCGGGGCACCGACGAGGTTGCTCCGGCGACGGGGGCCGGCGGCGGGGCCTCTCCCCGACCGGATCCCGCCGGATCCGGGCGCGAGGGGGCGCGGGACGGCGGCGGCAAGGACGGCGAGGCGCGGGCACGGGCGCTCGGGGCGCCGGCAGCGGAGGGCGGCGGCGCACGGCGTGGAGGCGGAGGGCGGCGCACGGTGGGGCGGATCCGGCCTGGCGGCGCGGAGGAGCCGCGGGGTCTGGTGGCGGCGAGGCGATGGCGGCGGAGTCCGGCGCAGGGCGCCGGCGAAGGGCGGCGGCGACGCTCGCCGGTAGCGGGGCGCGGGGAGGCTCACGCGGGGCAGCGCCCGCGGGTGGCGGCGGCGGCGGGATGGGCCCCGCGGGCCCGATCCGGGCCCGGCGGGCCTGGCGCGGTGCGGGGAAGTGGCGGGACAGGTGGCGGCCGCGGGTTGGAGGAGAGCGGCGGCGGTGGTGACGTGGCGGCCGCCGATTTGCTGGAGCGACGTGGCGGCGGCGGCGGTGGGCGCGTCCGATGGTGGACGGACATGTTCGGCAGCGCGGAGGAACGGGGCTAGGGTTTGGACTGCGATTTTGGGCGGGGGAGGTGTTTATATAGGTAGAGGGAGCTAGGAGAGTCCAAATGAGGTGCGGTTTTTGCCCACATGATCGTGATCGAACGACCGAGAGCATGGAGGGGGTTTGAATGGGCTAGTGGGCTGTGGTGAAGGGATGCTGGGCTGCAAAGAGAGAGGGGTTTCCGGCTACGCGGTCAACCGTTGGGGCATCAAACGACCTCAGCAAATCTCGGCCCATTCCGAGAACGTTTTTCTCCCGCTCACGAAAAGAAAACAGAGGGGTGCAACGGGTGCAGTGAGAGTGTCGGATCGCGAAACGGCCAACGGGGAAAAAGACCGGATGCAAGTTTTGAAAAACATGAGGATGCATTGCAGATGATGACATGGCCAAATGCAACACGCAAACAGCTGATAAGGCAAGGACGGCGAATAACTGGCACACACTTGGCGCATCGGATCCGGGGCGTTACAGTAGCGTTCGAAGCTTTGATTCTCTGATAAAACCAAATCCTATGGAAGTTGTGAGAGAAATCTCTTTGTGTTCTGAGGAAATACTTGCCTGCAAGAGAGTGTGATCTTCGCTACGAGAGACTTGTCTCTGACCGAGGAGTTAACATTACTTGTTCCTCAAGTAATGTTACCATTGCTCTTGAAATCCGACCGTTGTAAACGTGTCGGTTGGCCATTGGCTGGACCGCGTGTCCAAAATGGTCATTCCCCCCCAGGGAAGGCTGCGGCTATAAATAGACACCCCGCACCGGTGTTGTCCGGTGGCTGCTCCATTTGATTGTGAGAAGATTGTTGAGCAACCCCCTCTCCTGAGTGATTTGAGTTTAAAATCCACCGAGAGAAAACCACTAGAGCTGAAAAATTAGATAGTGGTTTAGCATGACTCGAATCTAAGTCCAGTAAGCTCCGCCTATTACTCTTGAGAGCTGCAAACTCTCTAGACGGTTAGGTGTTAATTTCTTCAGAGACCAAGAGTAATTGTGGTTCTCGAAGAAGAAGTCTGTGAAGGTTTGGAGATCGCCTCAAGTATCTACCACGAGTGATCGACATTGGTTGACAAACCAATTGTCGAGGAGAATAGGGCGAAGAGAGTTTATCTTCTGTGTTAAATCACAACCCCTCCAACCAGACGTAGTCCTTGTGCAGAAGGACGAACTGGTCTACCAAATTCCTTGTCGCCATCGAGCATCCTGGTTACCTCTGTTTCCCTTTCTTACATTTGAACTGTTTCTATCATGTGATTTGTCTTGATGCATGCTTTTAGATTCCATTCAGTAGTTTGTATTCGCTCACTGTATATAGTTTTCATTCGCTCTGCTATTGGGTTTCGAGAGTTTTGATATTTACAAAGAAATTTTAAACTCCCATTCACCCCTCTGGTAGACGTACTTCGTTCCTACAATTGGTATCAGAGCAAAGCACTCCTTGGCTCTGCTCATTTTGGTCTAACCACCTTGGAGTTTAAGTATGTCTTCAGTGAGCTACAAATCGCATCTGAAGATTCCCATCTTCGATGGGACGGACTATCCCTTCTGGAAAGAGAAGATGAAGATCTGTCTCCGAGCTATTGATGATGATATGTGGAACGTTGTGCATAATGGATTCACGGTTGAAGTGCCCTAGGTCCCCACTGACCAAGAAAGGGAACTCATTAAGATGGACGCTCAAGCTAAAGATGAAATTGGTGGCCATCTCTCTCGTGCTCAATTTCTTCGCATCGTCAGTGTGAAACAACAAAGGAATTGTGGGACATTCTCGAAAAGATAAATGAGGGTGTTTCAACTCAGAAAGAAGCTCGCATTGATACTCTTCGGGCAAAGTTCAATCGGTTCAAGCGAATCGGAAATGAAAGCTGTGAGCAAACGTTCGATCGTCTGAGTGACATTGCAAACGAGCTAAAAGGTCTCGATGCCAAAGACATCACTGATCACAAAGTTGTGAATAAACTGCTCCGATCTCTTGACAGCTCACTGGACACACTAGTTCTGATGATTAGGGAACGACCTGATTTCAAAGATCTCGACTCTGCTGATATCATGGAAAGGCTAAACACCCATGAAGAACAAGAAGAAAAAAAGAGAGATCTCTATGGCTCAAGTCGCCGCAAAAGTCATGCTCTCAAGGCCGTGGCTGATTTGTCCTTGGAAGGAAACACCAAAGAATTGAGATGACCCAGAAAGTATCAGCAACGATCTTGCATTAATCACGAAGAGATTCCAGCGCCTTCACAGGAAAATCAGTTTCAGAAGAAAGGATCCAGCAACTCTGGCGGTTCAAAATCTTCATCAAAACCTACTGGAGATTACACTTGCTTCAAGTGCAAAAGGCCAGGACATTTCATTTCAGACTGCCCTCTCTGGGAAGCTGAAATCCGTGCCAGTGGAAGATATGATTCAGGAAACAACCATGGCAAAGGCAAGATCAAGAACTATGACTCTGATGATGAGAAGAAAACAAAGTAGTTCTTCAAGAAGAAGGACGACTCCGCCTCCAAGTCTTCGTCAAGATCTTCCTTAAGGAATCTCTCCAAGTCCTCCTCCAACTGCAAGAATACCTCTCGCAAGGCCAAGGTGGACATCGGCAAGGAGATGGACTCCGATGAAGAAGAGTCATCTGACTCCGAAGAAGCTGATGAATCCGATGAGGATTCTGATTCTGGCATGGCTCGTAGAGCATGTGGCTCCACCCCTACATCAAACTTCTTTGAGAATCATTCAAGCAACAACGAATCTCCTACTTACTGCTTCATGGCCAAAGCTTCAAAAGAAAGGTATCCTCCAAACATCACAAGGTTCACTCGAGTGATCAATATTCTTTGGATGAGGATGACCATGCTAAACTGATCAAAATTGCTAATATACAACAAAACTCTCTTGAGAAAATTGAGAAAAACCTCAGGAAATCTGAAGGGTTGTTGGCTGAGGAGATGGAGAAAAATCAACCATTGATAGAAGAGCATTCCCTCTCAAGTCACGAATGGAAGAACTATCAAATCGTCATGGTTTTCTCTCGGCTGACCACAAGAGATTGACCTATGATTACCTGAAAAGGAAACATGAACTCAAGTCGCTGAGAGAGTCTCATGAGGATTTGATCAGAGAAAACTCTCTTCTCACCCAACAACTCAAAGAGAAACCTGAAGTATTTGTTCCACCTTGCTTAAAATGCCTTGAACACAACAATGCTGAATCAAATGCTGAATCTTATATGAATGCTAACCCCTCTGTTGAGGAAAATGGTTTTGTGCCTAATGAGAATGCTAGGTTGAAAGATCTTATTCAGATAGGAATGTTCAAGTCTCTCAAAGGGCATCAAACCCTTTGTGATGTTTTGAAGAAATCCATTCTTCACAAAAAATCCCAGGAAAGAAGGTATCGGTTTTGAAAGGAAGCTGAATGAGGATGGCTCCTACAGGGAACCAAATTAATATCCTCGCACAGTGTGTGTCGTGGTGGGCGCACGGCAGATGCCAAGGGATGGCTAAAGAGAGTAGGAGGCTCGAGGGCACTGGTGGGCTCCAGAGGCGAGGTCGGCATGAGCGAGCGCGGGACGCAAGGCATACCCAGGTTCGGGGCTCTCCGGAGAGATAACACCCTAGTCCTGCTGAGTGTAGCTGATGTGTATGAGTACAGAGTTGCTCATGGAGCTGTATGGAGGAAGCAGGGAGGCTGGCCAAGGCTTAGGCAGCTCCCTCTCCTCGGGTGTGGTTTGCTAGGAGTGTGAATGGGTGGATGGGTAAGTGCATTCGCCCGTATGCATGAGGGCTCCTGGGGGGTTTTATAGGTCAACCCCCCAGGGATACAAGGGTAATGTAACAAGGATGTAGGGCCGGGTTGTTAGTGTCTGGGGAACCCGGTGCTGGGACCCACCGGGTACCAGGCCTCGCCGGGTTCTCCGGGCGCGGGCCCCGTGCGCCTGGGGGCACCATGCGCCGTCTTGTCGATCATCAGGGCGTGGCCGAGTCGAGTCGGCTACAGTGGCGCTCCGTCAGGTCGCCACTTGCTGGCGTCACGGGTGACGATGGGTGCACTGTTGCCACGCCAGCCCTGGTCAGCGGGTAGGTGGGGGGCACTGTTGCCTCGTCCGGCTGACCAGAGGTATGGGCGGAGCACTGTGGCTTCGGTCATCAGTTGGTGGAGACTCGTCCCATCATACGGTTGGGATGGGACGACCGCTGACCCTCGGCCGGGTTGGAGAACACGCCAAGGGTGGAGCTAGCTTGCCGGGGAAGTCTTGAGTTGGTTGTTGGGGCCAAGTTGAGGAGTCTGGCCGGGTCGAGGGACTTGGCCGAGTTGAGCGACCCGGCCAAGTGCGAGCCGGATTGAGGGGCCATGCTGGCCCCGTTGTTTTTGAAAAGGATCCGGGTTCCGTTGCCTGCCCGGGGTCCATCCCCCCGACAGTAGTCCCCGAAGCTGTGAAGGTCCGCCGTCTTCGGATGGGAGGGGCTTCGCAATTTCCCCCTTGTAGAGGCGAATTTGGTGACCGCGGGGTCTGGCAACACCCACTGTGTGCCGGCTTCCGGAAGCCGGATCGTGGCATCCCGGTCGTGGCGGGAAACCGAGGAGTTCGACGAATCTTGGGTAATCTCTTGGGCCTCGCGCGGTCGCCACATGGCGCGTGGAAGCCGAAGGGGCCTGACAGGCCACGCGCATGACAGGACGGGGCGACGCCCTGGGGCCTGTCGCCGCACGCCCTTGGCCCACGCACGCGGATTTATTGCGGCGTCCGCGGGTTGGTTGCCATTCTCTAGGCAGTTACTGTGTGCGTACGTGCGCACTTATTGCGGGGAAGTGGGAGGGGCGAGCGCAAACGATCCGACTCCCCCATGTTTCAAATTGTGGCCTATAAATTGGGGGCAAAGGGAGCGATGGAGATCATTCACGCTTTCGCTCCCCTGCCTCTTCATCCTTCCTCTGCTTCTTGCGACCGCCACCAGCTGCGATGCCCGCTGCTTCGAGCAGAGCTTCATTGCCATCTTCTTCCTTCTTTCCTCCGTGCTCGCGTGATGGCGCTGCCGTCAGGTTCGTGGATGGGTTCGACCGTCACCCTCGATGACATCGCCTACCTCCGCGACACCAGGCTCCTACCAGGGGCGGCGGAGGTCGAGGCGCACCTTTTGCAGGGTGAGCGGGAGCCGCGGCCCGAGGGCTCGGAGCGCGTGGTCTTCCAGCCGCACTTCAAGCGCGGGTTCGGGCTTCCTGCGAGCGGCTTCTTCTGTGACTTCCTGGAGTTCTTTAGGCTCCAACCCCATCATCTTGGCGCCGGCGCCATCATGCAGCTGTCGGGCTTCGTTACCCTCTACGAGGGGTACCTGGGGGTCGAGTCCTCGATCGACCTCTGGGTGCGCTTCTTCTCCCTGAAGCAGCAGGGGCCGAAGGCCGGGGAGATGTCCGAGTGCGGGGCCGCTGTCATCACCAAGCGGTCGGGCGCCGACTGCCCGAAAATGCGGCTAGAGGATTCCGCCAAGAAATGGTAGAATTCCTTCTTCTACGTCCGCAACCTCGGCACGGACCGCATCAACTTGCCGCCGTTTATCAATTCGCCGACGTGGCGCGAAGCAGAACTGGGGGTACTACCCCAAGCACCCGTCGCAAGAGGTGCTCAACTTGTGCGAGCGGGTGTCGGTGATGAAGGAGCGGGAGAAGCTCACCGGTACCGACCTCATCATCGCCTTTATCGTCCGGCGAGTGCTGCCGCAGCAGCAGCGCAACCACCTCATCGGTCAGATGACCGGCCTCCAGGACACCGACCACATGGCGAACACGTGGCTGGCAGCGGACCAGGTCGCGTGCCGGGTCAATGACATCTCCATGGCCAACCTGCAGGTTGACTGGGAGTTCGGGAAGTCCCGTACAACCATGTGAACCCGGCACCGTTGGTGAGTCCTTGGTCCCCATATTTCACCGCTGCTTATCTTCTTATTCGCCCTGTTGCGACGTGGGAGGTGCTTCTGAATGCCATTCGGCATCCTTACGACCGGGCGCGGGCGTAGGTGGTGCGCGTTGCCTCGGAGGAGCCCAAGGCCCATGGCGGAGGGAGGGGGCGACCGCTGACGCGGGTGCAGGGCGCCGAGCGGGTGAGTCTTGTCTTCACTTCTTGAGTTTGCCGGTCGTGGGATGGCATTGGGGATGCTGACGCAAGCCGTTGGTGTAGCGGCGCTGGGTGGAGGAGGTGGCGGCACGGCCGGAGCCGGGTCGTCTCGGGGGGCGTCGACGGCTTGAATACCTGAACATCCCTGCTAGCAAAGTATTGGCTGCTTCAATCAATTGCTGCAAGATCTGGATGATTTCTGCCGCACCAAGTTATTCAAATTTGAGCATCCTTGGAACAGAGAGATTATTCTTCAGTTCTATGCTACTCTGTATATCTCTGGTGATGAATCCGACAGCTCAAAATGGATTATGGAGTGGATGACCGAAGGAAAACGCATCAAATGCACTTCAACAGATTTGTCTCTCACTTCCATTTACCTCGCTTTGAGCATGGTGACCATGAAATTCGAGTGCACCACATTGATGTCATTTTAGATGAAACTTTTTGGTCCTCCCGTCCCGAGCATTTAACGTTCGAGAACCAGACGCTCTATCACATGCTCACTTATACTATTTGCCCTTTGGCCGGGACGAATTCAGATAAGTCTATCTCAGATGTTGTTTGGAATGTTATCTATGCAATCTCTTAGCGATATATCTTTGATGTTAAGGACATGTTTCTGCGTATTCTGAAGGATTCTGCTCAATATCCTTTCTGCCTCAAAGTCTTCGCACCATGGATCAAGAAAGTTATTGATCACGCTATGCGCACAGTGTATCTGGCGAAGCAAAGTCATAAATGCTTCATACCTCCTGTTCGCGATACCTTGCAAGTCATGGAAGATATCTCTTCGGGTAAAACACCCGCGTCAAGCCCTCACAATTATCACAAGACATTCGACGGGCCACGTCTCCCTCGCAACTCGATGTCATTTTGCGTACACAACAACTGCTACTACAACACATCGTCGAGGATCGATGCGAAAAAGAACATCTTGCCTCCAAGCTAACTGCTATCAACAATCGAACCAGAATCATGCACCAGATTGCAGATGAAAACAAGAAGAGACTCTAGAAATTGCTTCGCAAGTTCTTCACCGAGAAACAACTCCTGAATGTCAATCTCCAAGAGCTCTATGATTATATTGACAAAGGCTTCACTATTGATGATTTCCAAGAGTGGAGTACCCCTTCTCTTCCAGGCCGTGAGCCGACCACTGATCTTCTGCATCTCAAGCTTCGCAAACTAAATGAAGAATCTGAAGCCACCTCACCAATAGAGAAACCTGCCGAAGGCAGTGTGCTATCCCGTGTTCCTCATGTGGCTAACCCAAATTTCCCTCATCCTCTCAGCCCCAAGCTGTTCTCCCTGAAGAAAAAAAATCACTGCTGCTAAAGACGACGCCAATCCAGTCACTTCCGATGATGAAATCACCTCGGGCAGTTCCTCTGGAGATGCCACCGAGTGAACCAAGTTCCACTTTTTACACTCATGTTATTCGTCACCTTTTTGACACTAGTTGACAAAAAGGGGAGAATTACATCGAGTCTCGATAGATTTGCTTTGTAGGTTTCTTTGGTTTGGTTTGGTTTCGTGAGAGTTTTAAACTTCTGATTTAAGACTATCTGCTCCAAGTTGTAAAACTTCTGTGCGGAAATATTAATAACCCCGCCTGCAGCACTATTTCTGTCGAAGCATTTGTTTTGCAGGTGAAATTATTATCGGAAGTTATGAATGATAGCACTGCAATGTCGATGGTTTATATGTCATCAGTGCAAATCATTGTATCAAATGATTGAAATTTCCTCTATATACTTCAATACTTGCAGGAGGATTAATTTCATATCTTTTTCCCTGCATACATTTTGGGGGAGTCTATTTCATCATCGAGCATAGTAACACGTATTCACTCTTGTTGAAGTTACTTTTCACTTATCTATCTTCACTTTGATGATTATCTATTTTGTCAACAATCGTCCAAAAAGGGGGAGATTGGTGGTGCAATAACTCGCCTCCTTATGTTTTGGAGTTTGTTGACATAAACAATATGGGACTTATGTGTTTGCTAGTGCACACAGAGTAACATGTCCCTGGAATCAAGAGGAGTTTGATTCAAACGACGAAGATAATCCCCTGCGTAGCAGTGAAGGTTATCACCGAAGATTATGATAACAAGAGTGACCCCTCAAAAATTGTTGACGTGAAGCAATTGGTTCGGTGCTCATTCGAAGGAAGTGACTACGACCGAGAAGTTTGAAGACGAAGTGAAGACGTAGCATTTATTTCGTTGTTTCTCTTCTCTTTATTGAGTCAGAGGACCACCGTACTACTAAGAGGGGTGTAGCATTCGAAGCTTTGATTCTCTGATGCTAAACCCAAATCCTATGAAAGTTGTGAGAGAAATCTCTTTGTGTTCCGAGCAAATACTTGCCGGCAAGAGGCCGTGATCTTCTTCGTTGCGAGAGATTTGTCTCTGAATGATGAGTTAGCATTACTTGTTCCTCAAGTAGTGTTACCATTGATCTTGAAATCCGACCATTGTAAACGTGTCAGTTGGCCATTGGCTGGACGCGTGTCCAAAATGGTCATTTCCCACCAGGGAAGGCTGCGGCTATAAAAAGCCGCCCCGCACCGGCGTTGTCCAGTGGCTGCTCCGTTTGATTATGAGAATATTGTTGAGCAACCCCCTCTCCTGATGATTTGAGTTTAAAATCCACCAAGAGAAAACCCCTAGAGCCCAAAAATTAGATAGTGGTTCAGCATCACTTGAATCTAACTCCAGTACGCTCCGCCTATTACTCTTGAGAGCTGCAAACTCTCTAGACGGTTAGGTGTCAATTTCTTCAGAGACCAAGTGTAATTGTGGTTCTCAAAGAAGAAGCCTGTAAAGGTTTGGAGATCGCCTCAAGTATCTACCACGAGTGATCGACATTGGTTGATGAACCAATTGTCTAGGAGAATAGGGCGAAGAGAGTTTATCTTCTGTGTTAAATCACAACCCCTCCAACCAGACGTTGTCCTTGTGCAGAAGGACGAACTGGTCTACCAAATTCCTTGTTGCCATCGAGCATCACTGGTTACCTCTGTTTCCCTTCCTTACATTCAAACTGTTTCTATCATATGATTTGTTGAGACACCCTTGTTTTTGCTACTTTTCTTTCTCTGGAGTTTTTTGAAAAATTGGTTTGAATCTGAGTTTTTGAATTAACTCATTTGGACTTAGCACTTTGGCATTATTTTGATTTTCACCCAAGTGACTCCACTCACTCCCAAAAACATCTCTTGCCCTCATATATCTCAAATATTGCCATGGGAATATTATTCTCAAAGGCAAAGTATTCATTTTCCCTTTGAAAATGAATGACTTTCACTTCTGCTCCAAAGCAACCCCTATTTTTGTTGCTCCTAAAAATCTAAGAAAATTCCCAAATATTCTTTGAACCATGGCCCAACTTCCTGTGCAAAAATATTTCATGGTCATGTGGAATATTTTTGCTGTAGAAAATCAGTTCTATTCTGGCTAGAAATGGTACTTTGTGAAGGAAGTATATTTTTGACTGATCTCCTTGAGCTGAAATTTTCATAGCTTGATGAACTTCCTAACAAACCCATAACTTCAAAATTTGAGCCCCTAACTCCTTCAAGATTTCTCTCAAATGGCATCAACAGTTTCTGTCCAGAAACTTGCCATGAAGCTCAAGTCACCTCCTGTCGACCTGGCTTTGATCCAACACCACAGAGTGACCTAACCCTGTAAGGACAAGACCCCAAACACGATTTCACCACTCGGGCGCACCATGTTGCGCTAGTGCATGCGGTGACCGCGTGTGTCCATGATGCCAGGCATGCGTTTGATGCGCCCTGAGCGCCGGCAGTGCCTCTGTTCAGCCCATGCGTCCACCCCAGGCCAAGCCCGCTTGCCTTTGAGCTTCACCTGCTGTGACGCCCGGATAATTATGCTACAGTAAACCTACGCTAATGATGACACGTCACCTCTGTTAGTGTTGATAATCTCGCGTTAGTTCAAAACCGGATCAAAATTCAAATTCAAAATATGGCAAACAACAAAAGTTTTCAAAAATTAAAACTAAAATGTTGGGGTGTTGCCAAATAATGCATAGGTAATTATTGTGGAGAAACCACACCTTTATAAAATGTTTAAATAATATGAGATGAATAAAACAGTAGCAAAAACAAATATTTAAATGCTTTTAAAATGATAAACAAGTTCAAACTATTATATTTATGTGCCAAGTTAATTGTGGCAGTGGTATAATTACTATTACTAGATTAGGAACTTACTATATGTTTTACAAAATTAAAACAAGTTGAAAGATGAAATAAACAGAAAAGAAATTGAAAGAAAACAAAAGAAAAGAAAACACCCCGGCTCCCCAAGGGCATTGGCCCACTGGCCCATCTGGACGGCCGGCCCAAACCGGCCCACCAGCCGTCCCCTTATCCCCTCACCCCCCCGAAACCCTAACCCCCCACCACTCGCCCCCGATCCCCACTCCCTCGTCTCCCTCCTGGCGCCGCCCCCCTCCCGCACGCACGCGACACACACACACTACATCGCCGCCACCCTGGGCTCTGGAGCACCCGCGCTCGAGCCCCGCACCATCCGGCGACCCGGCGGCCGTGGATGAGCCGCCCGCCGGCGACGACCTCCCCCTCCCCGTTCTGGATCTGGCCGCCCCGGTCGCCCTGACGCCGTTGCCGGACCCTGTCGCCGCTCGCCGAACGCCTCGTCCTCGCCGGCCCCTCCCGGCCTCCTTCCTCTCCACCCGCGCCGCCATCGCCTGCTACCTCCTCTTCGACCACGAGCGCGAGCTCGGGACCCCTACCTCGCCGGTCGACCTCGTCCCCCTTCTCTGCTCCGCCGGTCATCACCGCCGATCCGCTACTCCGGCGCCTCCCCGAGCCCACTGCCGTTGCCCTACGACCGCCGGTGAGGCCCCCGGCCTCCCTTCCCCTCTGCTCCTGACCGTGCCGAAATGCGCGTGCGTGCCCGCACCCCGCCGCCCTAGCACGACTCCAGCAGCTCCTCCGGCCGCCGCCCCGAACCACCACTCCGCCCCGTGCCGCTCTCAGCCCCGGCTGCCCGGCCAACGGCCTCCCCTCGCGGTGCTGCTCCCCACCGCTGCGGTCGGCGCCTCCCCTGGTGGCCTCGGGCCGACACGCGGGCGCACGCCCCGTACGCGCCCGTAACCGCCACCCGCGTGCCCGCTATGGCCCCCGTGGCCCTATGACATCATGGGATGCGGGCGCGAGGGCGCGAGCCGGCCCGACCCCAGAACATTTGTTAAAAAAAGAATTAAAAAAATAATAATAATAAAAATTAATAAATAAATAAATAAAGAAAATAAAAATAAAAATAAAATATTTAATTAATTAAGTTAATTAACCTTGTTTAGATTAATCTAATTTAATTAATTAGTTTAATTAATAGTTAATTAATTAGTTAGCCCTAATTACCCTAATCAGTCTATGACATGTGGGACCCACGTGTCAGATGACTGCTGACGTTACCATGATGTCATGCTGATGTCATCGCAACACTGTTTTGATAATGTTAATTTAAATAATTAATTAAAATTCAGAAATGATTAAATATTTAGAAAATCATACAAAATAATCCGTAACTCGGATGAAAATACTTTCTACATGAAAGTTGCTCAGAACGACGAGACGAATCCGAATACGCAGTCCGTTCGTCCGCCACGCGTCCCTAGCATAGTGAACCTGCAACATTTCACCCCCGGTTCATCTGTCCGAAAACGTGAAACACCGGGGATACTTTCCCGGATGTTTCCCCCCTTCACCGGTATCACCTCATACCGCGTTAGAACACGTCTAGCTCTGCCTGTTGTCCTGTTATGCACTTGCTTGCTATGTATTTACTGTTTCTCCCCCCTCTTCTCTTCGGTAGACCCCGTGACGATGCTGATGCCCCTGTGGTCGACTACGTCACCGACGACCCCTCCTTCTTGCCGGAGCAACCAGGCAAGCCCCCCCTTGATCACCAGATATCGCCTATTCTTCTCTATACTGCTTGCATTAGAGTAGTGTAGCATGTTACTGCTTTCCGTTAATCCTATCCTGATGCATAGCCTATCCTTGCTACTACTGTTGTTACCTTTACCTGCATCCTACATGCTTAGTATAGGATGCTAGTTTTCCATCAGTGGCCCTACATTCTTGTCCGTCTGCTGTGCTATACTATCGGGCCGTGATCACCTGGGCGGTGATCACGGGTATATACTTATATACTATATACATGACACATGTGATGACTAAAGTCGGGTCGGCTCGTAGGAGTACCCGCAAGTGGATCTTTGTGGCGGAGCGACAGGGCAGGTTGAGACCGCCTAGGTGAGAGGTGGGCCTGGCCCTGGTCGACGTTCGCGGTTACTTAACACGCTTAACGAGATCTTGGTATTTGATCTGAGTCTGGCCATTTGGTCTATACGCACTAGCCATCTACGCGGGAGTAGTTATGGGTATCCCGGCGTCGTGGTATCAGCCGAAGCTCTTCTTGACGTCAGTGACGGAGCGGCGCGCGCCGGATTGGACCGGAATGCCTGCTAGGCTAGGTCTGCTTCCGGCCGCCCTCGCAACGTGCAGGTGTGCAATGGGCGATGGGCCCAGACCCCTGTGCACATAGGATTTAGACCGGCGTGTTGACCTCTCTGTTGAGCCTAGGTGGGGCTGCGACGTGTTGATCTTCCGAGGCCGGGCATGACCCAGTAAAGTGTGTCTGGCCAAATGGGATCGAGCATGTTGGGTTATGTGGTGCACCCCTGCAGGGAAGTTTATCTATTCGAATAGCCGTGTCCCTCGGTAAAAGGACGACCCGGAGTTGTACCTTGAGCTTATGACAACTAGAACTGGATACTGAATAAAATACACCCTTCCAAGTGCCAGATACAACCCGGTGATCGCTCTCTAACAGGGCGACGAGGAGGGGATCGCCGGGTAGGATTATGCTATGCGATGCTACTTGGAGGACTTCAATCTACTCTCTTCTACATGCTGCAAGATGGAGGTGGCCAGAAGCGTAGTCTTCGACAGGATTAGCTATCCCCCTCTTATTCTGGCATTCTGCAGTTCAGTCCACTGATATGGCCCTTTACACATATACCCATGCATATGTAGTGTAGCTCCTTGCTTGCGAGTACTTTGGATGAGTACTCACGGTTGCTTTTCTCCCTCTTTTCCCCTTTCTATACCTGATTGTCGCAACCAGATGCTGGAGTCCAGGAGCTAGAGATCCCGAGGATGATTCTATATGGAGTTCGGCTTCGAGGAGTAGTTAGGAGGTCCCAGGCAGGAGGCCTTGCCTTTTCGATCGTTGCTACTTTTGTGCTAGCCTTCTTAAGGCAAACTTGTTTAACTTATGTCTGTACTCAGATATTGTTGCTTCCGCTGACTCGTTTATGATCGAGCAATTGTATTCGAGCCCTCGAGGCCCCTGGCTTGTATTATGATGCTTGTATGACTTATTTATGTTGTAGAGTTGTGTTGTGATATCTTCCCGTGAGTCCCTGATCTTGATCGTACACATTTGCGTGCATGATTAGTGTATGGTCAAATCGGGGGCGTCACAAGTTGGTATCAGAGCCGACTGCCTGTAGGAATCCCCCTTTCCACACTCCTTGGCCGAAGTCGAGTCTAGACATTGCAAAACTTTTACTAACATGGCTGTGTGTCTTACGGGCCCACGTCGCCATTGGGTGGTATTAGGATCTTTTACTCCTTGCCTATACTCTGGGACTCTGATCTCTCTTCTATTCGGGTTAAGTGAATTTTGCTAAATCTAACATTAGGATCTCGTTATCACTTTCACCCGGAGAGCCCCTTATTACTGATGATCGTCTGCTGCACGTGAAGACCCTGAAGATACTCTCCGCTGATAACCAGAGAACTTGTGTTCATCGCTTTTGCAATTCCCTTTCATCGATAAACTCCTATGGATAACCGCGTATACTCACCATTCATACAATGTTTCCCAGTTGATCTTGTTATTACAAGATACCCCAAAATTATCTCTGTTGTTCCAAGAATCCTTGAGCTTACTGCCTTGCTGTTCTTTGTCACCTGAATACCCCTACGGATAATTCTCGCACTTACCGAGTATCCGCTCATCCCCAGTTGATTCAAGTATTTCACAAAAGTGTTCAAAATACCATTCGATCTTCCGAAAATCCTCAGGAGCCTATTGCTCTTGAAATTCTTGCTTACTAGCATTATGATTAATCCCATAAGTCTCGAAATCTTATTGGCACCCTTTGTCATTATCTTTTTGAGTCCATTGATTCAATATGTTGCGAATGCTCGCAATCCTCAATCAGATCCTAGAAGTCATCCTTCCGGCTCAGACATCATTTTTTTAAACATGAGCTGGATCTCGACCAATCAAATCGTCGTCGTTTGTACCCCTAAGGCTATTCAGCTTATCCATCCCTAATCAGAGCATTGCTTCTGATCCCTTGTCTTGGAATTCATAATTCTTTTGCAAATGAGCTCTGAAGTAGTCAGTTGTTTCTATCATCTGATCTCCTTACATGCTTTTTCTTCTGGTTGAGTACCGATGCTCACACCAGATCCCTTATGGACCATCAGAACCTTGTTGGATTTTATCCGACAACGTCCTTCATATTCAATCACCTTGGAAGTTCTTTCCTTGATACATAATGCCTTTGGTAAATCCTATTCCTTGATTTGGCCAACCATGCTCTGCTTTCGAGCTGGTGATATTTACTATTGAAGCTTGTGGTATATGTTTCCATGATGCCCCCATGGGTTGAACCTATGCCTTCCATAATATGTGTGCACTCAAAAGTTTTCAGGAGTCATACTCTTCTGGTATTTTGCCAGATAAAATTTCAACACTACAACTTCTTTGAAAAATGAGAAGTGAATGAAAGGTTATGCATTGGAGAAGTGGGAGTCGACCTTGAACCTTTGTGTTCATGCCCATGGACACAATGTAGATCCTATCATGGAAGCTTCTTATAATAATAGCTATTTCCCTGGTATAATATCATCTGGTATCGCTGAGTTGATCCTCTGCAATCGTGGTTCCGACCATGTTTCTCCTTGATTCCGTTTCTCGTGCTAGTTTGAGCACTTGTCTTCTGCAGAGCAATACCCTAGCCCAACCTCTACTCTAATCTGTCGTCGAGTATTACCCCCCCGGTATCTCGAGATTATCATGGAACTGCATAACTTCTTATGAGTTCTTCATCAAGTGCTACATTCTCACTGAATCCAATATTTCACGGGCTCTGAGTTATTAAACACTCAAAGACACCGATAACTGACTCGAGTCCACACCGCGAGTAAACAACTCTTGGTGACCTTCATTACTTACGAGTTTGAACTCGATCACGTCATTCCTAGCCTACTTGGCTATATCCTTGTCGTGCCGATTTTAACTGTGTTACCTGGTCCTTCTTCCCGGAGCAAAATTTTTGACGGTGAGCTAATCTTACGTCGATCTTCCTCGTCATACCATGTGTCCTTGAACAACAAGGTTGATTTTGAGTTTGTGTCCTACCCATGGTTCCAATAACCTACCGCTTCATCATTCCTTTGACTTGATGTCGTCGCTGATTGATTACATCTTCATGAAATCTCTCAACAAATGTGTCGTGATCATCATCAACCTTTTGAGCTCTTCCAGGATATCAATTGAGTTCATGATGAGAAATACCATCCTTGCCCCGATGATTTGTGTTATCTTTGACCACTTTATTGCCTTCCGTTTAACACAAACTTGTTCGTGTTTTGTGTTATACCTTGAGTTCCTTGCTATCCAGCAATTGTTCTTCTTTACCTTGGAACATTAACATCTCTTATGTCATCTATGTTGTGGGAATTTCACCACCTCTTAAGAATTCTTGGTATGGTGATACTTCTCACCATCACCATTCTTTCTGGGGTCCTCGTGTTGATTCTAACCGGGATACCAACAGGTGAACTGTGTTGTTCGGATTCTAAAACTTCTAGCAACCCTATTCCTTTGAAGTTAATGGTCGGACGTTCATTCTTAGACTATTGATTATTGAATCACCATTCCGACGTTGGTCGTGCAACCCAGCCCATATTTCGGGTGCACCTTTCAACCAATGTTTAATTGTGTATGTTTTCCTCGAGCATACATCATTATATCATTTGCACTGACAAATGTTATCTCCTTGTTCACATAATTGTGGAAACCCATCTTTTGGAAGTCTCGATGAATTGTCGCTGAGTTCATCAGCTACCACCTTTTCCCTTCATTGGTTTAATGATGAGCTTTTGTTTTGGAACCCGCTTTCGTAGTAATTTTCCCGAGAATCTTACAATGTCGTCTCGTCAATTTGTTTTGCACCTTTTCTTCTCAGGCATCCTGAGTCTGAGGTATCCTGACACCAATCAGATCTGAATCTCGGTCAGATATGATGGTTGGAGCATATTTCCAAGAGTTATAACATTGGTCTCTACATAACTCGATAAGGTGGTGTCTTTGCTTAGCACCCCTAGCCAGAGGACCTTTTGTTATAATTTCCTTTTTATCAAGGTTAACCATTCTTCCATGAGGAAATTGAAAGACTTATTCTATATGTTGTTCCTGATGAATCCTTGTGTATTCCAAGTCTGTCTTTTGCTTGAAGACCATGTCAATGCTATCTCGAAGCATGTCTGTGGTACTCCGAATTTCAATAAGAACAATTGAAGCATAATGCTAAACTTTCTTTATCAATTATCCAAACACCGTTGTATAGGTAATGGCATGAATTTTCTCTCCTCTTTCCTAAAGGGTTTTCTACGTTATATCCCAACATGGATATCATGCTCTGCTTACCCTTGGGAAGAATATACCCTTGAAATATGTGTTTAAACACATTTTCCTTTCCATTGTTCTGTTTAATCTGGTAATGATATTTTCCTTTCCATTCTTTTGTTTAACCCTTCTTGAGTTCTATATGATCTAAGCAGTAATATTCTCCTGCTTATGTAAACACCTCGGTGTACAATTCTATCAGCAAGACCCTATTACTATTGTTGATTACATCCCGGTAGCCACCGATGGACGAGAACTTTGCCTAATGGTCCGCCTCGTTTCAACGAGCAGGAAAATGGTTCTCTTCGTCCCTCGCCTTTGGTACCAACGTGTTGCCGACATAACTGACAGGGTATTCTCTGACATGCCTTGCTATCATGACCGTGCAAGATATCACTGCTCCTATAAAAAAAACCACATGGTGGGGCCATAACCCACAGTTCCACAGGATCGAAACCTGACTCTTCTATACAACCTTGTTTCTAATGGTTATTCCTCACACTTGGCTCCGTATTTAATTCGCGGGCCACCTTCCTAGTGATCTATTTTGGTATCAGACACAATACTTATTCCCGTTGCTCAGAACCCTTCAGGCATCGAACGATTGCTTGCCCGCTCGAAACTTCCCCACGATACCTCCTTACTTTGCTCTCGATATTGTCTTAAATTTCCATTCGAGAGTTACTTTCCGCCACCTTCCCCGATGTTGTCAACCAGATAGTCAACCGTTTAGAGGTCTGTTATTCCGAAGTTACCCCTTGTCCTTCGTAAGTACGATGGAGTTCCCGAAGAAAGGATGCCAGCTTCATCAAGCAGGAAAAATGAAGACATCAACGTAACGGATCAACTTCTTCGAGAAGAGCAACCAAGACCGAGAAGATTCGTTAGAATTCCGTAACCAGAACTTTTCCCCTTACTCTACCTCTTAAATCTCGGGACGAGATTTCTTGTAGTGGAGGAGAATTGTGACACCCAGATAATTATGCTACAGTAAACCTACGCCAATGATGACACGTCACCTCTGTTAGTGTTGATAATCTCACGTTAGTTCAAAACCGGATCAAAATTCAAATTCAAAATATGGCAAACAACAAAAGTTTTCAAAAATTAAAACTAAAATGTTGGGGTGTTGCCAAATAATGCATAGGTAATTATTGTGGAGAAACCACACCTTTATAAAATGTTTAAATAATATGAGATGAATAAAACAGTAGCAAAAACAAATATTTAAATGCTTTTAAAATGATAAACAAGTTCAAACTATTATATTTATGTGCCAAGTTAATTGTGGCAGTGGTATAATTACTATTACTAGATTAGGAACTTACTATATGTTTTACAAAATTAAAACAAGTTGAAAGATGAAATAAACAGAAAAGAAATTGAAAGAAAACAAAAGAAAAGAAAACACCCCGGCTCCCCAAGGGCATTGGCCCACTGGCCCATCTGGACGGCCGGCCCAAACCGGCCCACCAGCCGTCCCCTTATCCCCTCACCCCCCCGAAACCCTAACCCCCCACCACTCGCCCCCGATTCCCACCTCGCTCCCTCGTCTCCCTCCTGGCGCCGCCCCCCTCCCGCACGCACACGACACACACACTACATCGCCGCCACCCTGGGCTCTGGAGCACCCGCGCTCGAGCCCCGCACCATCCGGCGACCCGGCTGCCGTGGATGAGCCGCCCGTCGGCAACGACCTCCCCCTCCCCGTTCTGAATCTGGCCGCCCCGGTCGCCCTGACGCCATCGCCCCGGAACTGCCACGCTGTCGCCGGACCCTGTCGCCGCTCGCCGAACGCCTCGTCCTCGCCGGCCCCTCCCGACCTCTTTCCTCTCCATCCGCGCCGCCATCGCCTGCTACCTCCTCTTCGACCACGAGCGCGAGCTCGGGACCCCTACCTCGCCGGATCGACCTCGTCCCCCTTCTCTGCTCCGCCGGTCATCATCGCCGATCCGCTACTCCGGCGCCTCCCCGAGCCCACTGCCGTTGCCCTACGACCGCCGGTGAGGCCCCGGCCTCCCCTTCTCTCCCTCTGCTCCTGGCCGTGCCGAAATGCGCGTGCGTGCCCGCACCCCGCCGCCCTAGCACGACTCCGGCAGCTCCTCCGGCCGCCGCCCCAAACCACCACTCCGCCCCGTGCCGCTCTCAGCCCCGGCTGCCCGGACAACGGCTTCCCCCTCGCGGTGCTGCTCCAGCCACCGCTGCGGTCGGCGCCTCCCCTGGTGGCCTTGGGCCGACACGCGGGCGCACGCCCCGTACGCGCCCGTAACCGCCACCCGCGTGCCCGCTATGGCCCCCGTGGCCCTATGACATATGGGGCCCGACCCCAGAATGTTTAGTTAAAAAAAAGAATTAAAAAAATTAATAATAATAAAAATAAATAAATAAATAAATAAAGAAAATAAAAATAAAAATAAAATAATTAATTAGTTAATTAATTAAGTTAATTAACCCTGTTTAGATTAATCTAATTTAATTAATTAGTTTAATTAATAGTTAATTAATTAGTTAGCCCTAATTACCCTAATCAGTCTATGACATGTGGGACCCACGTGTCAGATGACTGCTGACGTTACCATGATGTCATGCTGATGTCATCGCAACACTGTTTTGGATAATGTTAATTTAAATAATTAATTAAAATTCAGAAAATGATTAAATATTTAGAAAATCATACAAAATAATCCGTAACTCGGATGAAAATACTTTCTACATGAAAGTTGCTCAGAACGACGAGACGAATCCGAATACGCAGTCCGTTCGTCCGCCACGCGTCCCTAGCATAGTGAACCTGCAACATTTCACCCCCGGTTCATCTGTCCGAAAACGTGAAACACCGGGGATACTTTCCCGGATGTTTCCCCCCTTCACCGGTATCACCTCATACCGCGTTAGAACACGTCTAGCTCTGCCTGTTGTCCTGTTATGCACTTGCTTGCTATGTATTTACTGTTTCTCCCCCCTCTTCTCTTCGGTAGACCCCGTGACGATGCTGATGCCCCTGTGGTCGACTACGTCACTGACGACCCCTCCTTCTTGTCTGAGCAACCATGCAAGCCCCCCCTGATCACCAGATATCGCCTATTCTTCTCTATACTGCTTGCATTAGAGTAGTGTAGCATGTTACTGCTTTCCGATATCCTATCCTGATGCATAGCCTATCCTTGCTACTACTGTTGTTACCTTTACCTGCACTCCTACATGCTTAGTATAGGATGCTAGTTTTCCATCAGTGGCCCTACATTCTTGTCCGTCTGCTGTGCTATACTATCGGGCCGTGATCACCTGGGCGGTGATCACGGGTATATACTTATATACTCTATACATTACACATGTGATGACTAAAGTCGGGTCGGCTCGTAGGAGTACCCGCAAGTGGATCTTTGTGGCGGAGCGACAGGGCAGGTTGAGACCGCCTAGGTGAGAGGTGGGCCTGGCCCTGGTCGACGTTCGCGGATACTTAACACGCTTAACGAGATCTTGGTATTTGATCTGAGTCTGGCCATTTGGTCTATACGCACTAGCCATCTACGCGGGAGTAGTTATGGGTATCCCGGCGTCGTGGTATCAGCCGAAGCTCTTCTTGACGTCAGCGACGGAGCGGCGCGTGCCGGATTGGACCGGAACGCCTGCTAGGCTAGGTCTGCTTCTGGCCGCCCTCGCAACGTGCAGGTGTGCAATGGGCGATGGGCCCAGACCCCTGCGCACATAGGATTTAGACCGGCGTGTTGACTTCTCTGTTGAGCCTAGGTGGGGCTGCGACGTGTTGATCTTCCGAGGCCGGGCATGACCCAGAAAAGTGTGTCCGGCCAAATGGGATCGAGCGTGTTGGGTTATGTGGTGCACCTCTGCAGGGAAGTTTATCTATTCGAATAGCCGTGTCCCTCAGTAAAAGGACGACCCGGAGTTGTACCTTGACCTTATGACAACTAGAACCGGATACTGAATAAAATACACCCTTCCAAGTGCCAGATACAACCTGGTGATCGCTCTCTAACAGGGCGACGAGGAGGGGATCCCCGGGTAGGATTATGCTATGCGATGCTACTTGGAGGACTTCAATCTACTCTCTTCTACATGCTGCAAGATGGAGGTGGCCAGAAGCGTAGTCTTCGACATGATTAGCTATCCCCCTCTTATTCTGGCATTCTGCAGTTCAGTCCACCGATATGGCCCTTTACACATATACCCATGCATATGTAGTGTAGCTCCTTGCTTGCGAGTACTTTGGATGAGTACTCACGGTTGCTTTTCTCCCTCTTTTCCCCTTTCTATACCTGATTGTCGCAACCAGATGCTGGAGTCCAGGAGCTAGAGACCCCGAGGATGATTCTACATGGAGTTCGGCTTCGAGGAGTAGTTAGGAGGTCCCAGGCAGGAGGCCTTGCCTTTTCGATCGTTGCTACTTTTGTGCTAGCCTTCTTAAGGAAAACTTGTTTAACTTATGTCTGTACTCAGATATTGTTGCTTCTGCTGACTCGTCTATGATCGAGCAATTGTATTCGAGCCCTCGTGGCCCCTGGCTTGTATTATGATGCTTGTATGACTTATTTATGTTGTAGAGTTGTGTTGTGATATCTTCCCGTGAGTCCCTGATCTTGATCGTACACATTTGCGTGCATGATTAGTGTACGGTCAAATCGGGGGCGTCACACCTGCCATGAGTCGTCCTTCCTAACCTCTCTCTGGAGCTCCCCGACACCGGCGACAGCCGCTGCAGATGCAAACACAGCGGAATAGAGGGCACAGTGCGCCCATGTGCCTGTGTCGTGTCCCTCCCGCGTCCTGTGCTTGGCGCCACCCCTCCACTCCGTTCGCGTGAGCTCCACTGACCCCTCCCATCAACCTGAGCCCCGTTCATCGCCGCTCTCTGCTCCAGAGCCTTCTCGGTCGATCTCGACCCCTGTCCTGCCCCGCCTATATATAGGGCACTCCCCGAGCTTCTCTGGCCATCCCAACCTTCCCCACTAACCTCAAATCATCGAGTAGAAGGCTGCAGCTAGGCTAGGCAGGCCTCTAGCCTCCGTTCTGCATCGGAGCTCGCCTCCGATCCCCCCTCAGTGTTCTGCTTCCTCCGGCGCCCCTCGACCCTCTCCAACCACTCCCGCGTGCTTGTGGCGTTCCCCTGGTCGAGATGGTGTAGCTTGAGCCCTTCTACCTCACCAGCACCGCGAACTCCGACGAGCCCCCTCCACCGCTGCCTATGGAGAAGCTCTCTGCGACGCCATTCGTTCACCTCTGACCATGCTACTGGTATGTGTGTGCTCGCCGTGCAGAGACGCGTCCATCTATCCCTTCGTCGGCGGCAGCCGTGGCCTCCTCGCATGAGAACCACCGGCGACGGAGCCGCCGTCCCCTGTTTCTCTCTCTCTCTTCTAACCCTGACAGAGGGGCCCGCTCATCAGCCTCTCTCTCTCTCCCCGAAGCGGTATAAGTGGAGGCGTAATCCCAGAATACGCCTTCGACGTCACCCCTTTCTATTTATTCTGAAATTCACTTTAAATCAGAAAATTGACCCAACTTTGACTAGCTATAACTTTTATTCTACAAGTCCAAATCAGTTGATTCTTTTTGCATTGGTTTTGTCTTGAGCTCCTCAATCAACATGCAAAATTTGAGATTTTTGCTTGCTGTAGATATTTTCTGGTGCATTTAAATGTGTTATGTGACATTTTCTTCATGCCATTTTAATTATTTTCAAAAAGATCTTGCTGCCTTGAGGAGAACCAGGACGATTGTGACCATCCTCTGCACTAAGGCAAGCCATCACAAATATTTGCAAGAGTGACATTTCATTGACTATGATTTTTTACTTGAATATGAACTTCTATAATGCATATAGTTATTCAATTAATTTCACTTGTGCTAGTTCATGGTCATGCTATGCTTATTATGTTTCCAATGGTATTTGGGTTGTTTGGTCAAGCTTATGAAGTAGATTAATATGATCAAGAGCATGTGTAGGTTAATACCGGCATTATGTTGAAATGGTGCATATGTATATCGTTGCATTTTCATCGCATACTATGGCTCGGATATATTTCATTGCAAGTTAAAACATGATGATAATTCAACTTGAACATGCTGTTGATCGAGTCATGGTGCCCCCGAATCAAGCTTCCCAGCGCAACCACATTTGCCTTTATGGGAAGGCCCTTTCTCGGTCTATTGTTATGCCTCTCGCTGGTGCCTCCAACTAGGGAGGGTTATGCGCTTGCGCTACCCTGGCCCGGTAGGCAGGCATAGCCTTGTGTCCCATAGTTGTTTTGGTACCATTGTCCCCATTTGGGACCGTTTTGTTTTGCCACGACGGTGACCGTTGGATGTCCGGAGTGGCATCGGGGCCACCCATGACTTAGCCCAAAGGGGAGTTAGTCGGAGTGGCCGGGACAGTGTCGTGGCAGTAGATTGGTTCTATCGGAATTCCGTTGGTCCACCCAAATGGGAGTTCGAGGCCATGGGTACAATCTACTAACCTCTGCAGAGTGTGTTTAATCTATCGATAGCCGCATCCTCGGTCATGGACACAGTTCGTAGTAGGTCACATCGTGGGTCAACAGAAATAATTAACCTGCACACTAAAGTTATACTTGTGGCACTTGTTATGATGGTGAAGTTATTGGAACCATCGAAATGGTTTCTTTTGTGATCCCGTGGTGATCACTATGGTAAGATGGTGTCCATGGTTACTAGGTAACCAAGATGGTAAGCGGGTCTGTGAGACCCTGTTTGCAACACTGTCACTTCATGAGTAGCATGTTATGTTCTTGCATATAACCTGCTTAAATATCATGTTATTGTTTGCCATTGTTGCATTATTTTTTGTGAGCTTGCGAGGACATTCAAAGTACTCACCTGGCGTGTCATGCCTGTTTCAGGAGAATCTGTACTGAAGTTGGAGTTGCATCGTGCATCGCAGTCTAGGCCGTGTCCACATCAGTGTCCCTGTGAGATGGAGTCCTTGTACGTTGTCTTTCCACTGCCGCGTAGCTATACCATTGTGTTCGAGGCCCCCTTTATGTTCACTAAATAATGTACATATGTGCAGCAGCACCGGGTGTGCCACTTTGCCTAACTACTTGATGTACTGTCAAACCTCTGTTCCCGCAAAGTATCAATAAAGCGGTTATCTTTCTGTACCAAGTTGTTGTGTGTTGCCAGAAGACATGATCTCTGGGCTGGCAATGCAAGGTAAACCGGTTGCTCTGAGCTGGGGTGCCACAACGCTTGGTAACAGAGCCGCGCTGACTATAGGACGCCCTAGACAGCCAACGCGTTAGTTGAATGGTGGTTAGTAGTCTTGAGTGCCGGTAGTGTATGTTTGCATCTGGCTGTTGCATTACATGCATATAGATTATTTTATTACTGACAGACTAATGGTTGTAAGTGTAGATGGCTCCAGTGTCGTAACCGTACCATTCTGAGCCAACACCTTACACCTCTCCGCATCTTCTTCGGAACGTGTGGTGTCGACTCTACCCCGACGGCGACGACCCGGTGTACCAGGTGTACCGGGAGCGACTGGCAGACTCAGTGTACGAGTACCACGCGGAGGTCACCTTGCACCACAATTCTTTGACCGGCACGCATCTACACTCGTTCTTCTAGGAGTGGTTTCGCTTCTACCCTATATCAGGCAGTTCAGTTCGCTACATTCGAGGCTCTCGTTGACCTGCGCTATAACGAGGTCTGGATGCAGACTCATCCAGGTTTCTACTTCTACCCGTCCATGTTCGATAATGGACGTATCTGTTTCCCTCCCATTGATCCAGCGTGTGACCGTTCATCCAACCACCTCTCTCGCTACATAACTGCTAGTTACCTTCTACTTTTCGAGCTGGCCCGGGAGCTGACTCGTACTCGTGCAGCTCTGGTTGCCTCTAGATCGGCTTTTGTTCCACCCTCCATCGGGTTTACCCCACTTGTTCCTCCAGCTACTGTTTCCCCCACTACCCCAGTTACCCCTTAGAGTAACTCAGACACCTCGACAGTGACTCCCCATGAGTCTCCTACCGAGTGGGCTTTACTCCTCGCTACTCCTGCCGCCCCTATGCTTCAGTATCACCCAGCACCTGCCCCTGAGGGAGAGCCCTCGAGGCAGCGTCGTCATGTTTCCTTTAACCCGGAGGTTTCCGTTAACGTCATCAGTTTAGGATCCGAGACCGAGTCAGGGGAGATCCCAGCAGGATCATAGGAGCACTACTTCTTCAGGAGTAGTCGAGGTTGTCATGATGTTTGGTTGTATGAGTGTAGTCGTACTTGTCATGCTGTTTCCTTTCATGTATGAGTCTATGTATAGTTATGTTGGAACATTTTATTCGTCTTGGTTTTTCGTTGCTTTCTTTCGGATTTATCATTTGCTTTCCTTCCCCATTTATGGATGTTGCTCATCTTGATGCTTCATATTGGGAAACATAAATAGGATGACAAGAGGAGGTAGCAGCAGCCATGTGGGTGACGATACTCCCGTTCGTCGCTCAGCCAGACAGGCAGGACATTCCCCCGAACCGTATCAACCACCACCACCTCCTCCACCGCATCCACCTACCACAAAGCAGATTATGCGAATGTTCGAGGATAGAAGAAACCATGATTTGCTTGAATTACTAAGGAGTTTATTGCACTTTTCTTTCTCTGGAGTTCATTGAAAATTTGGTTTGAATCTGAGTTTTTGAATTAACTCATTTAGACTTAGCACTTGGGCATTATTTTGATTTTCATCCAAATGATTTCACTCACTCCCAAAAACATTTGTTGCCCTCATATATCTCAAATATTGCCATGGGCATATTTTTCTCAAAGGCAAAGTATTCATTTTCCCTTTGAAAATGAATGACTTTCACTTCTGCTCCAAAGCAACCCCTATTTTTATTGCTCCTAAAAATCTGAGAAAATTCCCGAATATTCTTTGAACCAAGGCTCAACTTCCTATGCAAAAATATTTCATGGTCATGTGGAATATTTTTGCTGTAGAAAATCATTTCTATTCTAGTCAGAAATGGTACTTTGTGAAGGAAGTATATTTTTGACTGATCTCCTTGAGTAGAAAATTTTATAGCCTGATGACCTTCCTATCAAACCCTTAACCTCCAAATTTCATCCCGTAACTCCTTGTAGATTTCCTTCAAATGGCATCAACAGTTTCTGTCCAGAAACTTGCCATGAAGCTCAAGTCACCTCCCATCGACCTAGCTTTAATCCAACACCACAGAGTGACCTAACCCTGCAAGGACAAGACCCAAGACACGATTTCACCACTCAGGCGCACCGCATTGCGCCAGTGCACGCGGTGACCGCATGCGTCCATGATGCCAGGTGTGCATTCGACACGCTCTGAGCGCCGACAGCGCCTCTGTTCAGCCCCCGCGTCCACCCAGGCCAACCCAGCTTGTCTTTGAGCTTCACCTGCCTTGACTCGTCCTCCCTGACCTCTCCCTGGAGCTCCCCGACGCCGGCGACAGCCGCTGTAGACGCGAAAACGGCGGAGCAGAGGGCACAATGCACCCGTGTGCCTGTGTCGTGTCCCTCCCGCATCCTGTGCTTTGCGCCACCCCTCCATTGTGCTCGCGTGAGCTTCACTGACCCCTCCCATCAACCTGAGCCCCGTTCGTCACCGCTCCTCGCTCCAGAGCCTTCTCCGGCGATCTTGACTCATGTCCCGCCCCACCTATATATAGGGCACTCCCTGAGCTTCTCTGGCCATCCCAACCTTCCCCACTAACCTCAAATCATCGAGTAGAAGGCTGCGGCCAGGCCAGGCGGGCCTCTGGTCGCCGTTCTGCACCGGAGCTCGCTGCCGATCCCCCCTCGGCATTCTGCTTCCTCCGGCGCCCCTCGACCCTCTCCAACCACTCTGGCATGCTTGTGGCATTCCCCTGGTCGAGACGGTGTAGCTGGATCCCTTCTACCTCGCTGGCACCGCGAACTCCGATGAGCCCCGTACGCCGCCACCTCTAGATAAGCTCGCCACGACGCCGTCTGTTCACCTCCGACCATGCTACTGGTACGTGTGTGCTCACCATGCAGAGACACGTCCATCCATCCATACGCCGGCGGCAGTCGTGGCCTCCTCGCCGGAGAACCACCGGCGCTCCGGCGATGGAGCCACCGTCCCCTGCTTCTCTCTCTCTAACCTTGACAGAGGGCCCCGCTCGTCAGCCTCTCTCACTCTCCCCGAAGCGGTATAAGTGGAGGCATAATCCCAGAATACGTCTTCGACGTCACCCCTTTCTATTTATTCTGAAATTCATTTTAAATCAGAAAATTGACCCAACTTTGACTAGCTATAACTTTTATTCTACAAGTCCAAATCAGTTGATTATTTTACATTAGTTTTGTCTTGAGCTCCTCTATCAGCATGCAAAATTAGAGATTTTTGCTTGTTGTAGATATTTTCTGGTGCATTTAAATGTGTTATGTGACAATTTCTTTATGCCATCTTAATTGTTTTCAAAAGGATCTTGCTGCCATGAGGAGAACCAGGAGGATTGTGACCCTCCTCTGCACTAAGGCAAGCCATCACAAATATTTGCAAGAGTGACATTTCAATGACTATGATTTTAACTTGAATATGAACTCATATAATGCATATATTTATTTAATTAATTTCACTTGTGCTAGTTCATGGTCATGCTATGCTTACTATGTTTCCAGTGGTATTTGGGTTGTTTGGTCAAGCTTATGCAGTAGAGTAATATGATCATGAGCATGTGTAGGTTAATACCAGCATTATGTTGAAAAGGTGCATATGTATATCGTTGCATTTTCATGGAATACTATGACCGATATATTTCATTGCAAGTTAAAACATGATGATAATTCAACTTGAACATGCTGTTGATCGATCATGGTGCCACCGAATCAAGCTTCCTAGTGCAACCACATTTGCCTTTATGGGAAGGCCCTTTCTCGATCTGTTGTTATGCCTCTCGCTGGTGCCTCCAACTAGGGAAGGTTATGTGCTTGCACTACCCTGGCCCGGTAGGCAGGCATAGCCTTGTGTGCCCGTAGTTGTTTTGGTACCATTGTCCCCGTTTGGGACCGTTTTCTTTTGCCACGACGGTGGCCGTTGGATGTCCGGAGTGGCATCGGGGCCACCCATGACTTAGCCCAAAGGGGAGTTGGTCGGAGTGGCCGGGAGTGTGTCCTGGAATAGATTGGTTATGTCGGAACGCCGTTGGTCCACCCGAATGGGAGTTTGAGGCCATGGGTTTTGTGGTGTGGGTAAAGTGTACTAACCTCTGCAGAGTGTGTTTAATCTGTCGATAGCCGCGTCCTCGGTCATGGACACAGTTCGTAGTAGGTCACACTGTCGGATCCGGGGTTCCGCAGGCCCTTGAGAGGTTCGAACTCTGGGTGCGTCCGAAGAACTCTCTTTCCCCAGCCCGCCTGCTCAACGATTCCAAGGCCTAGCTCGACGAACCCAAGGGACAAGGGACACAACAGTTTATCCTGGTTCGGGCCACCTTGCGGTGCAATATCCTACTCCAGCTTTGTGGTGGATTGCCTTGAGGGTTGAGGATGAACTAGTACAGTGGGTGGAACAACCTCAGGAGTCAGGAGGTGAGGTGTTCTTGAGATCGATGAGCAAGTGAGCTGATCCGGGTGGAATGGATCCGTCCCCTCTATGGTGGTGGCTAAGTCCTATTTATAGTAGCCTTGGTCCTCTTCCCAAATGTAGGCGGGAAGGGATCCCACAACAACCAAATTTGAAGGGAGACAACTAGTACAAGCTATCCTAACAAAAGTAGTCTTCGCCTGCAAAAGGCTTTGGTGGTGACGCTGCGGTGGGCTCCGCGATGACCCCCGTCCTGCCGTCCTGGCGGTCTTGGTCTTGTTGCACTGATATGGAAACCTTTGCTTGATTCCTCGGGACCCCGCGCCTGCGCTTGCCTCCTTAGCACCAAAGAGGAAACTAGTACACTGCGCCCGCTGGCGCCCGCCTGGCCTTGGTCGTCATGGATCACATCATGTGAACCTCGTGAGGTGCGCCTTGCATAGATATCTTCACTCCTCGGGAGCCAGCCTAGTGAGGCCGCCCCCTAGGGAGGTTGTGGTGTCGTCCGCCTCGCGAGGCTTGGCCCCTCGCGAGGGTCTTGGGTTGTTGTTGCTGAAGCTGGGCCATATCGGGTTGTTGACGGAGCCACGCCGTGGGCTGCAGGCAGGCAAGTCTAGGTACCCCCGTTCCCAGGACGCCGATAGTAGCCCCCGGGCCCAAGGAACGCTCGAACTTGGCTTCGAGGCAAAGACAAGGGCAAGTGCGGAGCGCCGCGGGCCCTAACCGCATGCAGCCTCGGTTGACGTGTGGTGATTGATGGGACGTGGGCGCCTCCGCTTCCCCATTCGACTTGACGAGACCCTGCTGCATGCAGAGAAAAAACCATCATTACATGCGATCGTGGAGGCCGGCGGTTGGCCTCCTCTTGGCTATAAATGAGGAGAGGGGCGGAGCCCCCTTTGCTCATCTCCTTCTTCCTGTCGCTCGCTCCTTCTTCCTCCTCTTTGCCTCGCCGTCTTGTTGTAGCACCCATGAAGCCTATCAGGAGGTTTTCCACAGTGGAGAAAGGAAAAACTCCCCGCGAGGAGAAGGGGCCGCTGCCTCCGAAGAAGAGGCTGAGCCGCCCCACGACGCCGGTGATAGGCCGGAGGTGACGCGGCCTTGGTACGAGCTACCTTCGCCCGACTTTCCGCTTCCTCTGTACGCCCAGGCGCAAGGTTCCGGAGGAGGCGACAGTGCCTCGCACCACGCCAGCCACGGCCGTGGTGGCCAGGTTGAGGTCGTCGCATGGGCTGCAGGCCCACGAACCCACGCTGAAGGCTCCTCGCGTGAGTTCGTGGTGTGGGCGGCAATGCCTCCGCACACGTGGATTCAGCTCCCGTGGTTCTTCGCCGAGGAGATGCCACCGAGGGGGCCACTCGAGCTGTGGCTGCAGCACGCCCGGGTGCTGCAGTCTGGCCATGGGGGCGGAGGTCGAGGTCGTCGCCCCAGGCAAAATCTTCATGACCCGAGGATGGGGCGAGGTCGCTCACGCTTGCCGCGCGAAGGGGGCCCTCGCCATCCATTTTGAGTATGACGACACCTCCACGCTGTTCTTCAAGGTCTTCAACAAGGAAGGCCGCCGCCTGGAGTGCTGCCCCGGAGGAAGCCGCCAGCATGGCACGGCAGCGGGCGTTGAGCCTGCCTCCGGCCCTGCCGATAGCTCCTCCAGCAGCAGCGATGACTCCTGGGACTCCAGCGACTCTCCCGAGCCTAGCGAGTCTCCGGAGTCGAGCGACGACATCTACGTGCCTCCGAGCTCTCGTCGTGCCCGGAGCGCGGCAGCGGCATCCGCTCGGCGTCGACGGTGATCTAGAAGGGGTTGGCGCCGACCTCACGTGGCCCGCTGTTGATGATGGCGTCGATGGCGATGCCCGTAGCCAGGGCTCCTTGAGGTTTTTTCTTCTTTTGTTCCCTACGAGGAATCGAGACAAACCCCGTGGAGATGTGTTAAGAACTTGTAATGCTTTTGCTCCAATGTTTATTATTCCTATTATAAGGTTGCAGCTGCGTGTCTTGCTTCGGCATTGTTCCCTCTTTTCGTCCTCGCGGTAGCTTAGAGCTCTACGCCGACAGGTCCCAGTCCCCAGGCAAGCTTTGGCCGTCGCTGGTATACCAGGTCGCGATGCCGTGGTCAAGGCCAGGAGGTGAGCGGCCCAAGGTCCGGTAAGAGCTCCTGAGGCGCGATGCTCAAGAGGTCCCCTTTGGCGTGCAAGCAGCTTCCTGAAGGCCGAAAAGGAAGGCGGCATTGCCAGAGCAAGGCTGCGAGAGTCAAAAATTCCAGACAGCGGTGTCATGCTAACACGAATAGGTGACTTATCTTAACGAGCCTGAGGTGATTCCTTGCGCGGCACCCGATTTGCGCTTCAGCGGTGGTGTTGCTAGGTAGGGCTCACATCGGCCTCCCCTTTTGTCGCTCATATGTATGCTCTGCGTCCTCGGGTCCGACCCTCGAGCGAGGCTCAGCTGCCGCTGGTATGCCAGGTCGCGATGCCGTGGTCAAGGCCAAGTGGTGAGGGATGGAGAGTCAGTAGGAGCTCCTGAGGCGTGATGCTCAGGAGCCCCCCTTTAACGCGCAAGCGAATCACATGAAAAGGGGCAATCGGCGGGGCCACCCGTAGCTAAGCTCTGGAGATTCCCGCGGGTTAGTCCGAGGGGAGAATATAACCCATAATCGCGTTTGCTGTCCTACCGCTGATCTTTCCGCAATAAGATGAAGGCACTGAGGATCTGGTGAGGTGACGTGCGCAGGACGGGCAGCGAGCCAGAGCTCGATCTCTCAGGTTTGTCAGTGTTGCAGGGACGGACCCTAATAACCCACAAGTATAGGGGATCGCAACAGTTTTCGAGGGTAGAGTATTCAACCCAAATTTATAGATTCGACACAAGGGGAGCCAAAGAATATTTGAAGGTATTAGCAGCTGAGTTATCAATTCAACCACACCTGGAGATTAATTATCTGCAGCAGAGTGATCGGTAGCAAAGTAGTTTGATAGTTTTGATAGTAGTGACAGCAGCAACGGTAACAGTTACAGTGATAGCAGTAATTTGTAGCAAGTGTAACAGTGATGATAGCAATAGTAAGGCAGCAAGATCAATAAGGATAAATTCGTAGGCATTGGATCGGTGACTTGTTGGATGATATTCATCACGTGACAGCTATAACCTAGGGCGATACGGCACTAGCTCCAGTTCATCGATATAATGTAGGCATGTATTTCGTAAATAGTCATACATGCTTTATTAAAAGAACTTGCATGACATCTTTTGTCCTACCCTCCCGTGGCAGCAGGGTCCATACTGGAAACTAAGGGATATTAAGGCCTCCTTTTAATAGAGAACCGGAACAAAGCATTAACACGTAGTGAATACATGAAATCCTCAAACTACGGTCATCACCGGGAGTGGGCCCGGTTGTTGTCACTCCGGGGGTTGCCGAATCATAACACGTAGTAGGTGACTATAACTTGCAAGATCAGATCTAAAACATGGATATAATGATGAATTCGTAAGCGGTTCAGATCTGAGTTCATGGCACCCGGGCCCAAAGTGACAAGCATTAAGCATGGCAAAGTCATAGAAACATCAATCTAAGAACATAGTGGATACTAGGGATCAAGCCCTAACAAAAATAACTCGATTACATGGTGAATCTCATCCAACTCCTCACCGACCAGCGAGCCTACGAAGGAATTACTCACTCCCGGTGGGGAGCATCATGGAATTGGCGATGGAGATAGGTTGGTGATGACGAAGAACGAAGATCCCCCTCTCCGGAGCCCCAAACGGACTCCAGATCTGCCCTCCCGAGGAAGAATAGGGCTTGGCGGCGGTTCCGTCTTGTGGATCGCGATAATTCTTTCTCCTTGATTTTTTCTAGAAATATGTGAATTTATAGCATCAGGGGGGTCGTCAGTGGGGCCACTAGGTGGGTATAACCCACCTGGGCGCGCCAGGAGAGCGGGGCGTGCCCTGGTGGGTTGTGCCCACCCAGGTGCCCCTCTCCGGTAGGTCTTGGCTCTAGAAATTCTTATTATTGATATAAAAATCCTCGCAAAGTTTCATTTCATTCCGAGAACTTTTATTTCTACACAAAACAACACTGTCGGTGTTCTGGGAACGGGGGTCCCCAGACTTGCCTGCCTGCAGCCCACGGCGTGGCTGAGTCAGCAGGCCGTACGGCCCATCTTCATCAACAAGGCATCCAAGACCCTCGCGAGGGGCCAAGCCTCATGAGGCGGACAGCGCAAGACCTCCTAAGGAGTGGCCTGGTTAGGCAGTCTCACGAGGAGGGGAGATATCAAGGCGCGGCAAACCTCACGAGGCTCTCGTAACGTGAGCCATGACGATCGGCGCCAGGCGGGCGCCAGCGTGCACAGCGTCCTTGTTTCCTCTTTGGTGCTAAGGAGGCCAGCGCAGGCGAGGAGTACCGAGGCATCAGGCAAAGGTTGCTATATCGGTGCAACGAGACCAAGACCAGGAGGACGGCAAGACGGAGGTCATCATGAAGCCCAAGATGGCGTCACCACTAGAGCCTTTCGGAGGCGAAGATCACTTTTGTCAGGATAGCTTGTACTAGCTGTCCCCCTTCAAATTTGCCCGCCGTTGTTGGCTCCCTTCCCACTCAACATTTGGGAAGAGGACCAGGGCCTATATAAGTAGAGCTAGCCACCACAGTAGGGGCATCGAGCAGTTCATCCAGCTCTCACCCGCTAAGCCACCAAGCACAAGAACACCTCAACCTCAGCAGGCTGTTCTTCCCTCTGTACTGTTCATCATCAGCCCAAGAGGCAATCCATCCACCACCACGCTGGAGTAGGGTATTACACCACAACGGTGGCCCGAACCAGTATAAATCTCGTGTCTCTTTGTGTTGCGAGTTCGTCGAGTTCGTCCGCGAGATCTTAGCGAGCTAGGGCGTAGATCGGTAGGAGGGAAAGACTTCGCGCGCACCCCAGTGTTCGAACCTTAAGGGTTTGCCGGAACCCCACATCCGACATTTGGCGCGCTAGGTAGGGGTGTGCCGTAGCTTCCCTTCCATCAGTTCGTCGCTCCGTCGCTCCGTCGTCTCCATGGCGGACGCTCGCCGTGCTCGAGCTGAGCGTCGGGCTGCCCTCACTGCCCGCGTTGCTCAGACGGCTCCTGTCGGCGGGCCACCTCGTCGTTCTCCGTCTCCCGCCGCCAACGCTGCCACCGGCCCGGCGGGGAACGAGCAGCAGGCGTCCTCGCTGCATCCTTCGGTGCGGCAGGACGGCCGCACCGCCAATCCATCATCGACCCCGGCTGGTTCCTCGTCTCACGCTCGTCGCGCTCCCATGGAGGCACGGGCCGCACTCCTTGCTGCAAACGAACTCCTGCGCTACCGCCCAGTCGACGACCTCTACGAGGAATGGCTCGACCGCGTCGCCGAGCTCGTCCGCGCTGCAGGGGGCTCTCCGGCGCCGTCCCTCTCTCTACCTCACCCTCAGCCAGCCACGGGCAATGAGGCTCATGGTGCGCCTCTGCCACCTCTGCCCCAAGACGGTGCCTTGGCACCAAGGCGCGCGGCCCCGCAGCGTGGTCCACCACGCCCGGTGCCGGCGCGTGAAGAAAGAAGCTGCCAGGAAATCCCTCAGCCTCAAGAAGCTGCACCCGCGCTTCCCACACCGCCTCATCAAGACCGCGCACCGCCCGCGGTGGCGCCTCGCGGACCTCGTCAAGACCAAGCTCCGCCTCCGAAGCGGGCCCCAGCAACCACGGCCGGCTGCCGCGCCTTCACCCCCGAGCTGCATAGCGTCGTCTGGCCAGGCAGGTTCAAGCCGGATCTGCCTCCTCGCTACGACGGCGCCGCCGACCCCGTGGAGTTCCTGCAGCTCTACGAGCTAAGCATCGAAGCAGCCAACGGCGATGAGAAAGTCATGGCGAACTGGTTTCCCATGGCTCTCAAAGATGGAGCCCGCTCCTGGCTCCTAAACTTGCAGCACGGCTCGATGTCCTCCTGGGACGAGATGCGCGACCGCTTCGTCGCCAACATCCAGGGCACTCGCGACCGCCCGCCGGCCGCGGGTGACCTGCGCCGCATCAAGCAACAACCAGGAGAGACCCTCCAGAAGTACATCCAGCGCTTCAACAATACCCGCCTCAAGATCCCCAAGGTCACGGACGAGGCTATCATCTCCGCGTTCTCAGACGGCGTCCGTGATGTCAAGATGAAGGAAGAGCTCGCCATCCACGAGGAGCTCTGCACATCTCAGGAGCTGTTCAACCTGGCGACCAAGTGCGCAAGAGCTGAGGAGGGGCGCCTCTCTCTCCTTGAGCTGCCAGCCGCGGGCGCAGAGGAGAAGAAAGCCAAGGCCAAGGACGTGAAGCGCAAGGAAGCATCAGTGCTAGCAGCGGAGCCCGACACCAAGCGGGGCAGAGATCAGCCCGAGCCATCGAAGAACGGCAGACCGTTCTGCGCCTTCTACAACCTGAACACCCACAACACCAGCGACTGTCAAGAGCTCAAAGCCATACGAGAAGGACGCTTCGGTCGATGCCCCGAGCGCAGCGACCGGGGCTATGGCCGAGGAGGAGGACGTGGAGGCGGACGCTGGGACGACCGTGGCCCACGCCAGGAATGGCATGATAGGCCTCGCGAGGACCGCTGGCAGGACCATCCTCGCGAGGGGTCCTGGAGAGACCAGCCTCATGAGGATCCCCTACTACCGCCACCAAGGAGGAATGACGACCACCATTAGGACGAGGGGGCTGGGGGCTTCCAGGAGCCGCGCGCAATCGCCTGCATCTTGGGCGGCGCCCAGGCCCCAGCCTCTCAGCGCATTTTCAAACAGTTCGCTCGCGAGGTGAATGCGGTGCTCCCCAAGCTCGAGGCCACGCGTCCGCTCAAGTGGTCCCAGTGCACCATCACTTTCAACTCGGCAGATCAGCTCAAGTGCGCGGCCACCGCCGGCGCCCTCCCGATGTTGTGTTCCCCAGTCATCAGCAATGTGCAGGTTACCAAGACCCTCATCGACGGTGGCGCAGGGCTCAACGTCCTGTCCGTTGACACGTTCGACAACCTCCAAGTGCCTTACGAGCAGCTCCAGCCTACCAAACCTTTCTCAGGGGTGACCGACGGTTCCACCACACCGATAGGGCAAGTCCGCCTTCCTGTCACCTTCGGAGAACGCAAGAACTACCGCACCGAGCTCATCGACTTCGACGTCGCGCACATCCTCCTGCCGTACAACGCCATCCTCGGGTATCCGGCCCTGGCCAAGTTTATGGCGGTCACCCACCATGGCTACAACGTCCTCAAGATGCCGGGAAGCGGCGGAATCATTACGGTCCCATGTGAAGAGAGAGATGCGGTGTGCTCCCTCGAGCGCGCCTTCCAAGCTGCAGCAATCGATGACCCCGACAATAGAAGCGAGGGCCCTTCGGAGACCATCCCCAAGAAGAAGCAGCTGCGCCGCGCAGGACCTCAGGAGGATGGCGTCACGGCAGGAGCCTCATTAGGATCAGCGTCCATCCCAGGGGCGCCTCCCTCCAACGCATAGCAAGGCGCGCCCGGCGCCCTCCTCGGTCAGGGCTCGGGGGCTCTCTTCTGGAGGGCCTCAGACCTTGCCAACCTCACGAGGGAGGCGCTTGGGCAACACTTGGAGGCGTGTTTCGCGGCACGTTTCCCTCAGGAGAACACAGGGCAAGGAGTGCCCACCACTCAGGAGTTCATCACCAAGACCATCCAGGAACTGCAAGACGCAAGAGCCATGCACGGCGACAACCGCTCACGAGGCGCAGCTCCCCATCATGGCGAGCATGCTGGGCTGCGTGTCTGCATCGACGTCCCAGGGCTCAACAGGGCCGCATCTCAGGAGCGCTTCTGGCCTTCGCGTGTGGGCCGCTGCGAGTTGATAACCCACAAGTATAGGGGATCGCAACAGTTTTCGAGGGTAGAGTATTCAACCCAAATTTATTGATTCGACACAAGGGGAGCCAAAGAATATTCTCAAGTATTAGCAGTTGAGTTGTCAATTCAACCACACCTGCATAACTTAGTATCTGCAGCAAAGTATTTATTAGCAAAGTAATATGATAGTAGTGGTAACAAAAGTAATATTTTTGGTGTTTTGTAGTGATTGTAACAGTAGCGACGGAAAAGTAAATAAGCAAAGAACAATATGTGAAAAGCTCGTAGGCATTGGATCAGTGATGGAGAATTATGCCGGATGCGGTTCATCATGTAAAAATCATAACATAGGGTGACACAGAACTAGCCCCAATTCATCAATGTAATGTAGGCATGTATTCCGAATATAGTCATACATGCTTATGGAAAAGAACTTGCATGACATCTTTTGTCCTACCCTCCCGTGGCAGCGGGGTCCTAATGGAAACTAAGGGATATTAAGGCCTCCTTTTAATAGAGTACCGGAACAAAGCATTAGCACATAGTGAATACATGAACTCCTCAAACTATGGTCATCACCGGGAGTGGTCCCTATTATTGTCACTTCGGGGTTGCCGGATCATGACACATAGTAGGTGACTATAGACTTGCAAGATAGGATCAAGAACTCACATATATTAATGGAAACATAATAGGTTCAGATCTGAAATCATGGCACTCAGGCCCTAGTGACAAGCATTAAGCATAGCAAAGTCATAGCAACATCAATCTCAGAACATAGTGGATACTAGGGATCAAACCCTAACAAAACTAACTCAATTACATGATAGATCTCATCCAACCCATCACCGTCCAGCAAGCCTACGATGGAATTACTCACGCACAGCGGTGAGCATCATGAAATTGGTGATGGAGGATGGTTGATGATGATGACGGTGACGAACCCCCTCTCCGGAGCCCCGAACGGACTCCAGCTCAGCCCTCCCGAGAGGTTTTACGGCTTGGCGGCGGCTCCGTATCGTAAAACGCGATGAATCCTTCTCTCTGATTTTTTCTCCCCGAAAGTGAATATATGGAGTTGGAGTTGAGGTCGGTGGAGCGTCAGGGGGCCCACGAGGTAGGGGGCGCGCCCTAGGGGGGCAGGCGCGCCCTCCACCCTCGTGGATAGGGTGTGGGCCCCCTGACGTGGATTTTTCTTCCAGTATTTTTCTTATTTTCCAAATAGATGTTCCGTGGAGTTTCAGGTCATTCCGAGAACTTTTGTTTCTGCACATAAATAACACCATGGAAAGTGTGCTGAAAACAGCGTTAGTCCGGGTTAGTTCCATTCAAATCATGCAAGTTAGAGTCCAAAACAAGGTCAAAAGTGTTTGGAAAAGTAGATACGACGGAGACGTATCAACTCCCGCAAGCGTAAACCTTTGCTTGTCCTCAAGCAATTCAGTTGATAAACTGAAAGTGATAAAGAAAAAACTTTTACAAACTCTGTTTGCTCTTGTTGTTGTAAATATGTAAAGCCAGCATTCAAGTTTTCAGCAAAGATTATGACTAACCACATTCGCAATAACTCTTAGGTCTCATGTTTACTCATATCAATGGCATAATCAACTAGCGAGCAATAATAATAAATCTCGGATGACAACACTTTCTCAAAACAATCATGATATGATATAACAAGATGGTATCTCGCTAGCCCTTTCTGAGACCGCAAAACATAAATGCAGAGCACCTTTAAAGATCAAGGACTGACTAGACATTGTAATTCATGGTAAAAGAGATCCAATCATAGTCATACCCAATATAAATTAATAGTAATGAATGCAAATGAAAGCTGCGCTCTCCAGCTAGTGCTTTTTAATAAGAGGGTGATGACTCAACATAAAAGTAAATAGATAGGCCCATCGCAGAGGGAAGCAGGGATTTGTAGAGGTGCCAGAGCTCGGTTTTGAAATAGGGATAAATAATATTTTGAGCAGCATACTTTCATTGTCAACATAACAACCAAGAGATGGCGATATCTTCCATGCTACACACATTATAGGCAGTTCCCAAACAGAATGGTAAAGTTTATACTCCCCCTCCACCAACAAGCATCAATCCATGGCTTGCTCGAAACAACGAGTGCCTCCAACTAGCAACAATCCCGGGGGAGTTTTGTTTGCAATTATTTTGATTTAGTTTGCATAAAGCATGGGACTGGGCATCCCGGTGACCAGCCATTTTCTCGTGAGTGAGGAGCAGAGTCCACTTCTCTTGAGAATAACCCGCCTAGCATGGAAGATAAGGGCAGCCCTAGTTGATACATGAGCTATTCGAGCATACAAAACAGAATGTTTATTTGAAGGTCTAGAGTTTGGCACGTACAAATTTACTTGGAACGGCAGGTAGATACCGCATATAGGAAGGTATAGTGGACTCATATGGAATAACTTTGGGGTTAAGGGATTGGATGCACAAGCAGTATTCCCGCTTAGTACAAGTGAAGGCTAGCAAAAGACTGGGAAGCAACCAACTAGAGAGCGACAACAGTCATGAACATGCATTAAAATTAATAAACATTGAGTACAAGCATGAGTAGGATATAATCCACCATGAACATAAATATCGTGAAGGCTATGTTGATTTGTTTCAACTAAATGTGTGAACATGTGCCAAGTCGAGTCACTTAAATCATTCAAAGGAGGATACCACCCCACTATACCACATCACAACCATTTTAATAGCTTGTTGGCACGCAAGGTAAACCATTATAACTCATAGCTAATCAAGCATGGCACGAGCAACTATGATCTCTAATTGTCATTGCAAACATGTTTATTCATAATAGGCTGAATCAGGAACGATGAACTAATCATATTTACAAAAACAAGAGAGGTCGAGTTCATACCAGCTTTTCTCATCTCAGTCAGTCCATCATATATCGTCATAATTGCCTTTCACTTGCACGACCAAACGATGTGAATAATAATAGGAGTGCACATGCATTGGACTAAGCTGGAATCTGCGAGCATTCAATAAACAGGAGAAGACAAGGCAATATGGGCTCTTGGTTAAATCAACAATAATGCATATAAGAGCCACTTCAACAATTTAACCATGGTCTTCTCCAATCGACCCCCAAAGAAAAGAAATAAAACTATTTACATGGGAAAGCTCCCAACAAGCAAAAGAAGAACGAGAAATATTTTTGGGTTTTCTTTTTAATTATTACTACTACAGCAAGAAAAGTAAACTAGCTAGAAGCTACACTAAATTTTTTTGGTTTTTCTTAAGGTTTATTAAACACACAAGAAGAAAGCAAGAAAAAGAAAAAAAACTAGCATGGAAATTACAGTGAAAGAGTATGAGCACCGACATCTAGCAATGAGTGTGTGTGAACATAAATGTAATGTCGGTGGGAAATACGTACTCCCCCAAGCTTAGGCTTTTGGCCTAAGTTGGTTCATTGCCACGGATGGCCTGGCGGATATCCATAATTGTAGGTGGGGTCGTACTGAGATGAAGAAGACTCTGATTGCCACTGGCTGCAGTCATCTCCGGATCCCAAAAGTAATCAGACTGTCGTGGAGGCTCAAATTGTGGTTCCGGCTCAGGGGCTGGTGTAGGGTTCCGGTAGGCGTGAATGGCCGCCCATGGAACGAGATACAGACCTGTTGATAAATTAAACAAGGAGGGAGCAGGCAAGGTAATAGTCTCCGGGTGATGTTTATCAAAGAACAATTTGTACTTAAGCTCCCCTTCCTTATTCTTAACAATGAAATCACGCGCTACCATACTCTTATAATCTAAATAAGCATTGGGCAGCAATTTTTCTTCTTTTTCATAGTGCCTAATAGGTATGTTAAAATGTGCAGCAAGGCATGAAGCATACACACCTCCAAAGATGGGGCCCTTTGTACGGTTCAAACTTAACCGTTTAGCAATAATTCCGCCCATACTAACAGTGTTATCGCGGAATAAACCATGGAACAAGATGATAATATCAGGAACACTAAGGTTTCCACTGTTTCCGCGACCAATTAAGCAACGACTAGCAAATATGGCGAAGTAGCGTAAAACAGGAAAATGTATGCTAGTGATTCTTGCATCGGAAACCTTCCTGGTTTCCCCCACAGTAATAGTGTCAATAAACCCATCCACATCCTTACGATGTGGTTCATCTAAACTACCTTCAAAAGGTATTTTGCAAACCTTGCAAAATTCATCTAGTGGCATCTTCTTAACAACATCATATAAATGAAACTCTGCTGAAGGAGGTGATTCCTTAGGATAATAGTAGAAGTTTTGCACAAAAGTATTGGTGAGTAAGAGATACTGATGACGTTGGTCGCGGAGGAAGTCGATGAGGCCAGCATTCTCAGCCAATGAATAGAAATCATCATAAATCCCGGCTTCTCTCAAGAAATCATCAGAAGGCCATTCACATGGCCAGACCTCCGTGGTGCGAGGCAAATTATATTTGGGCCTCTGTGCTTCTTCACTTTGCTTTTCCTTTGAACTTCGGCTCGATGAGCCCCTCAAAAATCTCTTCATTATTTTCTGAAAATTTCTGATATTTTTAGTAACTTCAAACAAAAGTGAACCAAGCTCAACAAAATTGATAGCAACTACTCCTACAAGTGCCTAGAGACTATATCATGCATTAGAACTACTTGGAACCACATAAATTTGACATGCAAGCTCAAGAACATGGTCACCTAGGCAGCACAAATTTGCAATGAATAGAGCACTAGAACAAAAACTAATTGGACCAATGGAGGAGTCACATGCCAAGGAACAATCCCCCAAGCAGTTTTGTGGGAGGTGCTTTGAGCAAGGAGATCGAAAATCGCAGCAAAATGAGCTAGAACTCGTGCTTGAGCTGGATGGTGATTTTTTTGGGAGGAAGGAGTGTGTGGGTGCAGGAATAAGTGGAGGGGGGCCACCGTGGGCCCACGAGGCAGGGGGCGCGCCCAGGGGTGTAGGGCGCGCCCTCCACCCCCGTGGCCAGGTGCTTGCCCCTCCTGCTGTGTTCTCAGTGCCAGATATTCTCAAATATTCTAGAAAAAATCATATTTCATTTTCAGGGCATTTGGAGAACTTTTATTGTCGGGGTATTTTTATATTGCACGGATAAATCAGAAAACAGACAGAAAAATACTAATTTTACTTTATTTCAACTAAATAACAGAAAGTAGAAAAGGGTACAGAAGGTTGTGCCTTCTAGTTTCATCCATCTGATGCTCATCAAAAGGAATCCACTAACAAGGTTGATCAGGTCTTGTTAACAAACTCATTCCAAATAACATGGAACTGGAGAAATTTCGAATAACACTATGTTACCTCAATGGGGATATGCACATCCCCAATAATAAGAATATCATATTTCTTTTTGACAGTAGGAAGAGGAAATTCAAAACCTCCAAAAATAATCGATGGAATTTTTCCAATAAAATTGATACTATGAACTTGAGGTTGTTTCCTCAGAAAGTGTACCGTATGCTCATTACCATTAACATGAAAAGTGACATTGCCTTTGTTGCAATCAATAACAGCCCCTGCAGTATTCAAAAAGGGTCTTCCCAGAATAATAGACATACTATCGTCCTCGGGAATATCAAGAATAACAAAGTCCGTTAAAATAGTCACGTTTGCAACCACAACAGGCACATCCTCACAAATACCGACAGGTATAGCAGTTGATTTATCAGCCATTTGCAAAGATATTTCAGTAGGTGTCAACTTATTTAAATCAAGTCTACGATATAAAGAGAGAGGCATAACACTAACACCGGCTCCAAGATCACATAAAGCAGTTTTAACATAGTTTCTTTTAATGGAGCATGGTATAGTAGGTACTCCTAGATCTCCTAGTTTCTTTGGTATCCCACCCTTAAAAGTATAATTAGCAAGCATGGTGGAAATTTCAGCTTCCGGTATCTTTCTTTTATTAGTAACAATATCTTTCATATACTTAGCATAAGGATTCATTTTGAGCATATCAGTTAATCGCATACGCAAAAAGATAGGTCTAATCATTTCAACAAAGCGCTCAAAATCCTCATCATCCTTTTTCTTGGATGGTTTGGGAGGAAAAGGCATGGGTTTCTGAACCCATGGTTCCCTTTCTTTATCATGTTTCCTAGCAACAAAGTCTCTCTTATCATAACGTTGATTCTTTGATTGTGGGTTATCAAGATCAACAGCAGGTTCAATTTCCACATCATTATCATGACTAGGTTGAGCATCATCATGAACATCATCATTAACATTTTCATTAGGTTCATGTTCATTACCAGATTGTGTTTCAGCATCAGAAATAGAAATATCATTTGGATTCTCAGGTGTTTCAGCAATAGGTTCACTAGAAGCATACAAAGTCCTATCATTTTTCTTTTTCTTCTTTTTAGAAGGACTGGGTGTATCAATATTATTTCTCTGAGAATCCTGCTCAATTCTCTTAGGGTGGCCTTCAGGATACAAAGGTTTCTGAGTCATCTTACCAGTTCTAGTAGCCACTCTAAGAAGATAATCATTTTTCTTACTATTCATTTCATTGAGCAAATCATTTTGAGCTTTAAGTACTTGTTCCACTTGAGTGGTAACCATAGAAGCATGTTTAGTAATGAGTTTAAGTTCACCTTTAACTCTAGACATATAATCACCCAAGTGCTCAATCATATAAGCATTTTGTTTTAATTGTCTACCAAAATAAGCATTGAAATCTTCTTGCTTAACCATAAAGTTATCAAACTCATCCAAGCATTGGCTAGCAATTTTAGTAGGAGGGATTTCAGCTTTATCATATCTATAGAGAGAATTTACCTTTACTACCTGTGTCGGGTTATCAAGACCATGAGGTTCTTCAATAGGTAATGGATTAAGATCATATGTTTCTTCAACAGGCGGTAGATTAAGACCATGTATTTCTTCAATAGGAGGTAAATTCTTAACATCTTCAGCTTTAATACCTTTTTCTTTCATAGATTTCTTTGCCTCTTGCATATCTTCAGGACTGAGAAATAGAACACCCCTCTTCTTCGGAGTTGGTTTAGGAATAGGCTCAGGAACTGGCTCAGGAGCTAGCTCAGGAAGTGTCCAATTATTTTCATTTGTCAACATATTATTCAATAGAATTTCAGCTTCATCCGGTGTTCTTTCCCTGAAAACAGAACCAGCACAACTATCCAGGTAATCTCTAGAAGCATCGGTTAGTCCATTATAAAAGATATCAAGTATTTCATTTTTCTTAAGAGGATGATCAGGCAAAGCATTAAGTAACTTGAGAAGCCTCCCCCAAGCTTGTGGGAGACTCTCTTCTTCAATTTGCACAAAGTTGTATATTTCCCTCAAAGCATCTTGTTTCTTATGAGTAGGGAAATATTTAGCAGAGAAGTAATAAATCATATCCTGGGGACTACGCACACAACCAGGATCAAGAGAATTAAACCATATCTTAGCATCACCCTTTAATGAGAACGGAAATATTTTAAGGATATATAGGTAGCGAGATTTCTCATCATTAGTGAACAGGGTGGCTATATCATTTAATTTAGTAAGATGTGCCACAACAGTTTCAGATTCATAGCCATGAAAAGGATCGGATTCAACCAAAGTAATTATATCAGGATCAACAGAGAATTCATAATCCTTATCAGTAACACAGATAGGCGAAGTAGCAAAAGCAGGGTCAGGTTTCATTCTAGCATTAAGAGATTGCTGCCTCCATTTAGCTAGTAACCTCTTGAGTTCATATCTATCTTTGCAAGCTAAAATAGCTAAAGCAGCTTCTTTTTCAAAAACATAACCCTCAGGAATAACAGGCGAGTCTTCATCATCACTTTCATCAATATAATCAGTTTCAATAATTTCTTTCTCTCTAACCCTAGCAATTTGTTCATCAAGAAATTCACAAGTGGCACAGTAGTATCAAGCATAGAAGTAGTTTCATCATAAGTATCATGCATAGCAGAAGTGGCATCATGAATAACATGCGACATATCAGAACAAATAGCAGAAGCGGGTTTAGGTGTCGCAAGCTTACTCAAAATAGAAGGTGAATCAAGTGCAGAGCTAGATGGCAGTTCCTTACCTCCCCTCGTAGTTGAGGGATAAATTGTAGTTTTCTCGTCTTTCAAGTTCTTCATAGTGACCAGCAGATATAAATTCCAAGTGACTCAAAGAATAGAGCTATGCTCCCCGGCAACGCCGCCAGAAAATAGTCTTGATAACCCACAAGTATAGGGGATCGCAACAGTTTTCGAGGGTAGAGTATTGAACCCAAATTTATTGATTCGACACAAGGGGAGCCAAAGAATATTCTCAAGTATTAGCAGTTGAGTTGTCAATTCAACCACACCTGGATAACTTAGTATCTGCAGCAAAGTATTTAGTAGCAAAGTAATATGATAGTAGTGGTAACAAAAGTAATATTTTTGGTGTTTTGTAGTGATTGTAACAGTAGCAACAGAAAAGTAAATAAGAGAACAATATGTGAAAAGCTCGTAGGCATTGGATCGGTGATGGAGAATTATGCCGGATGCGGTTCATCATGTAACAATCATAACATAGGGTGACACAGAACTAGCTCCAATTCATCAATGTAATGTAGGCATGTATTCCGAATATAGTCATACGTGCTTATGGAAAAGAACTTGCATGACATCTTTTGTCCTACCCTCCCGTGGCAGCGGGGTCCTAATGGAAACTAAGGGATATTAAGGCCTCCTTTTAATAGAGTACCGGAACAAAGCATTAGCACATAGTGAATATCAAACTATGGTCATCACCAGGAGTGGTCCCGATTATTGTCACTTCGGGGTTGCCGGATCATAACACATAATAGGTGACTATAGACTTGCAAGATAGGATCAAGAACTCACATATATTCATGGAAACATAATAGGTTCAGATCTGAAATCATGGCACTTGGGCCCTAGTGACAAGCATTAAGCATAGCAAAGTCATAGCAACATCAATCTCAGAACATAGTGGATGCTAGGGATCAAACCCTAACAAAACTAACTCGATTACATGATAGATCTCATCCAACCCATCACCGTCCAGCAAGCCTACGATGGAATTACTCATGCACGACGGTGAGAATCATGAAATTGGTGATGGAGGATGGTTGATGATGACGACGGCTACGAATCCCCCTCTCCGGAGCCCCGAACGGACTCCATATCAGCCCTCCCGAGAGGTTTTAGGGCTTGGCGGCGGCTCCGTGTCGTAAAACACGATGAATCCTTCTCTCTGATTTTTTCTCCCCGAAAGTGAATATATGGAGTTGGAGTTGAGGTCGGTGGAGCGTCAGGGGGCCCACGAGGTAGGGGGGCGCACCCTTAGGGGGCAGGCGCGCCCTCCACCCTCGTGGACAGGGCGTGGGCCCTCTGACATGGATTTTTCTTCCAGTATGTTTCTTATTTTCCAAATAGATGTTCCGTGGAGTTTCAGGTCATTCCGAGAACTTTTGTTTCTGCACTATAAATAACACCATGGAAAGTCTGCTGAAAACAACGTCAGTCCGGGTTAGTTCCATTCAAATCATGCAAGTTAGAGTCCAAAACAAGGGCAAAAGTGTTTGGAAAAGTAGATACGACGGAGACGTATCAACTCCCCCAAGCTAAAACCTTTGCTTGTCCTCAAGCAATTCAGTTGATAAACTGAAAGTGATAAAGAAAAAACTTTTACAAACTCTGTTTGCTCTTGTTGTTGTAAATATGTAAAGCCAGCATTCAAGTTTTCAGCAAAGATTATGACTAACCACATTCGCAATAACTCTTAGGTCTCATGTTTACTCATATCAATGGCATAATCAACTAGCGAGCAATAATAATAAATCTCGGATGACAACACTTCCTCAAAACAATCATAATATGATATAACAAGATGGTATCTCGCTAGCCCTTTCTGAGACCGCAAAACATAAATGTAGAGCACCTTTAAAGATCAAGGACTGACTAGACATTGTAATTCATGGTAAAAGAGATCCAATCATAGTCATACCCAATATAAATTAATAGTAATGAATGCAAATGACAGGTGCGCTCTCCAGCTAGTGCTTTTTAATAAGAGGGTGATGACTGAACATAAAAGTAAATAGATAGGCCCATCGCAGAGGGAAGCAGGGATTTGTAGAGGTGCCAGAGCTCGGTTTTGAAATAGAGATAAATAATATTTTGAGCGGCATACTTTCATTGTCAACATAACAACCAAGAGATGGCGATATCTTCCATGCTACACACATTATAGGCGGTTCCCAAACAGAATGGTAAAGTTTATACTCTCCCTCCACCAACAAGCATCAATCCATGGCTTGCTCGAAACAACGAGTGCCTCCAACTAGCAACAGTCCCAGGGGTAGTTTTCTTTGCAATTATTTTGATTTAGTTTGCATAAAGCATGTGACTAGGCAACATGCCCTTCAGCTTGCCGCGCGTGGCGTCAGCCCATCAGCGCAACATGCGGCGTGTCCTGGCGGCTCAGGAGGCCAGCTACCACGCCGTCCTGGTGGAAATGGAGAAGGTCTTCAGGGAACCTCCCGAGCCCCCAGAGCCTCCCGAGGCTCAGGGCTCCGGTGGCTCATGAGGAGTCATTTCTTCGACTCACGCCTTTAGCTGCACCAACTCTACTTCGTCTACAGAACCAGGTGACATCTTCCAAGCTCGTTTAGCTGGGAGCGCCCCTCGGGCTGCATTATTCCCAGGCCGCGTGGGTCCGTCCCTGCGGCGTGTATCCCTTTTGCTTATGTCTTTAGCTTACCTTGCTGGGGGCGCCCCTCGGGCTGCATCATCCCCAAGCCGCTCGGGCCGGACCCAGTGGCATGTATCTTCCTGCATTTACCCAAGTTGATTTGCTTTCCATGCTTAACCTGCCTACGGTTATCGCCTACTCGATCACCGCCTCCCACGGGGCCTTCTAACAGGCACGGCACTGGTGCACGGGTCCATCCCTGCCACGTCGACAAATCTGAGCGGTCGAGCTCTGGCTCGCGGCACGCCCCGCGCACGTCACCTCACCAGGCCCTCAGTGCCTTCACTTCATCCAGACCAACCAGCGGTAGGCTGGCAGCTATAACGGCAGACCATGTTTCTTCTTGTGCCTGTTCACAGGGATTCCACGGGGACGATAGCAGGCGGCGCCGCGAGTCTCCTTTTCTCTCGTGCAATTCGCTTGCGCGTTAAAAGGGGGGCTCCTGAGCATCGCGACTCAGGAGCTCTTACTGGCTCTCCAACCCTCACCCCCGGCCTTGACCACGGCATCGCGACCTGGCATACCAGCGGCGGCTGAGCTCGCTCGAGGGCCGGGACCTGAGGACGTAGAGCATTAAGGAGAGCATGGGAGGAGGGAAACTCGTATGGGCCGGCCTGGCTATGCTGCACAAGCTGGCGCGCATGCCTAGCGCACCATCAGGAATCGCCGCAAAGTCAACAAGATAAGTCCCACTCTCGGATCAGCTAAATGTTGGGGCCTAATGGTCACCCGCGCCTTGCCGCAACCCCGTTGCGGCCACGTCGACTCCCTTTCTCGCCTTACCATGGCTGCTTGAGCGCTAAGGGGGACCTCCTGAGCATCGCGCCTCAGGGGCTCTTACTGGACCTCGGGCCGCACACCTCCTGGCCTTGACCATGGCACGCGACCTGGCATACCAGCGACGGCTGTAGCCTGCCTAGGGACCGGGACCTGTCAGCGTAGAGCAACAAGCTATCACAAGGAAAGAAAGGGGGGACTGAGCCTTAACGGGACATGCGTTCGCCAAATTTTCATAATAGTGAAGATAAGCACAAAAGACATTGCAGACCCTTACACGCCCCCACGGGGTAATTCATGATTCTTTGCAGGGAACAAAAGCTAAAATTGAGGGGAACCCTATCTACACCCTCCCGTGGCAGACGCCATCATCAACACTGGGCCACGGGAGGCCGGCACCGACCCCATCCAGATTAGCGGCGGCGACGGCCGGACTCCGCAGCTCTGCCCCGAGCGCGGCGAGAGCTCGGGGGCACGTAGCTGTCATCGCTCATCTCCGGAGTCTCATAGAGCTCAGGAGAGCTGCTGGACTCCCAAGGACTGCTGCTGCTGGAGTGGCCGCGAGCGGGGCGCGCGTCAGCTTGGCGCTCCTCTCCGGAGCAACATTCCAGGCGGCGGCCCTCCACGTCGAAGACCTTGAAGAAGAGCGTGGAGGCGCCGTCGTACTCAAGGTGGATCGCGAGGGCGCCCCTCGCACGGCAGACCCGCGCAATCTCGCCCCATCCGTGAGTCATAAAGATCTTGCCGATGGGGACGGCTTCGATCTCTGCTCTGGTTGCCGGAGCGCTGCAGTCGGCGTGCTGCAACCAGAGCTCGAGAGGCCCTCTCGGCGGCATCATGTCGGAGAAGAACCACGGGAAGCGGATCTAGGAGCTTGGAGGCATCGGCGCCCACAACACCAGCTCGCACGAGGAGTCCGCGACATGGATTTCGGGGGCGACGGCACGCGTCGCTATGGCGCGGCGTGGGTGACGCTCCTCGTCGCTCCGTCCTCCCGAGCCCTCGGCTCGGGCGTACAAGGGTAGCGGATACCCCGGAGGAGGCCGCTCGGACCAAGGCCTCGTCACCACCTGCATCGCCGCTTCATCACGACGAAGGATCCACCTCTTCTTCGGCGGAAGTGGCCCCGGATCATCGCGGGGGGCCTTTCCCTTCTCTTTGGCGGAGAACTTCCTTCGTGGCGCCATTGGTGGCACTGCAAGCAATGGAGCAAGGAAGAAGAAGCAAGCAAGCGAGGAAGAGATGGGCGATGGGGGCTCCGCCCCCTCCCCATTTATAGCGGAAGAAGGCCAACCGACGCCTCCCACGATCACAGGTAATGATGGTTTTCCTTGCATGTCGCAGGGACTTGTCAAGTAGTGTAGTGCCGAGGCAGCGTGGGGAAGCGGAGACGCCCACGTCCAATCAACCGCCACGCGTCAACCGAGGCCGCAGGCTTTTGGGGCCCGCGGTGCTCCGTACTTGACCCTTGGCTTCGCCACGAAGCCAAGCCCAAGCGCACCTTGGGCCCGGGGGCTACTGTCGGCGTTCTGGGAATGGGGGTCCCCAGACTTGCCTGCCTGCGGCCCACGGCGTGGCTGAGTCAGCAGGCCGTACGACCCATCTTCATCAACAAGGCATCCAAGACCCTCGCGAGGGGCCAAGCCTCGCGAGGCGGACAACGCAAGACCTCCTCAGGAGTGGCCTGGTCAGGCAGGCTCATGAGGAGGGGAGATATCAAGGCGGGGAAAACCTCACGAGGCTCTCGTGACGTGAGCTATGACGATAGGCGCCAGGCGGGCGCTAGCGCGCGCAGCGTCCTTGTTTCCTCTTTGGTGCTAAGGAGGCCAGCGCAGGCGAGGAGTACCGAGGCATCAGGCAAAGGTTGCTATATCGGTGCAACGAGACCAAGACCAGGAGGACGGCAAGACGGAGGTCATTGTGGAGCCCAAGACGGCGTCACCACCAGAGCCTTTTGCAGGCGAAGCCACTTTTGTCAGGATAGCTTGTACTAGTTGTCCCCCTTCAAATTTTCCCGCCGTTGTTGGCTCCCTTCCCGCTCAACATTTGGGAAGAGGACCAGGGCCTATATAAGTAGAGCTAGCCACCACAATAGGGGCATCGAGCAGTTCATCCAGCTCTCACTCGCTAAGCCACCAAGCACAAGAACACCTCAACCTCAGGAGGCTGTTCTTCCCTCTGTACTGTTCATCATCAGCCCAAGAGGCAATCCATCCACCACCACACTGGAGTAGGGTAGGGCGTAGATCGGTAGGAGGGAAAGACTTCGCGCTCACCCCAGTGTTCCGACCTTAAGGGTTTGCCGGAACCCCACATCCGACAAACACCATGGTAGTTCTGCTAAAAACAGCGTCAGTTCAGGGTTAGTTTCATTCAAATCATGCAAATTAGAGCCGAAAACAAGAGGAAAAGCGTGAGAAAAAGTAGATACGTTGGAGACGTATCAACTCCCCCAAGCTTAAACCTTTGCTTGTCCTCAAGCAATTCAGTTGATAAATTGAAAGTGAGAAAGAAAAACTTTTACGAACTCTTTTGCTCTTGTTTGCATAAATAAGCTTAAACAACACCCAGGTTTTCAGCCAACATTATAACTAACCATGTCAACAATAACTCTTAAAGATTATATCAACTCATATCAATGACATAATCAGCTAGCGAGCAATAATAAGATATCTCAAATGGCAACACGTTGTGAAAACAACCATGATATAATACGACAATAATGGTATCTCACTAGCCCTTTGTGAGACCGCAAAACATAAATGCAGAGCACCTCCAAAGTTCAAGCAGCGACTTAACATTTTAATTCATGGTAGAAAACATCCAGTCATGATGCACCCAACATTAGCTATACACAATGCATAAATCATGATAGCTGTGCTCTACTCAGTTTCTGGTGCTTGTTTTTAGAAGGTGATGACACAACATAAAAGTAAATAGAAAGTCCCTTCGCAGAGGGAAGCAGGGATTTGCAGAGGTGCCAAAGCTCAGATTTTAAAACAGAGATAAATGATATTTTGAGACATGCACCCTTCTTATTCACTTCACGACCATCAGTTATCAACATCTTCCATGCTAAGCACGCTAGTGGCGGTTCCCAAGTGATAAAAGTAAAGGTTTTGACTCCATTGGGAGTTTTTGTTTGATTAATCTAGAGATGAAATCTTTTTCATGTTTGCAGTTTGGGACTGGGCATCCCTATTACTGCCCATTTTCTCGTGCGATGGCGAGTGAATAAACACTCGACCTGAGAATAACCCGCTTAGCATGGAAGATATGGACCACCTCCTGTCGTTCCATGAACGATCCAGGCACACAAAACGGATAATTTTTAGAAGTTTTTAGAGGTGGCACATGCAAATTTACTTAGGACGGCAGGGTCATACCGTATATAGGTAGGTATGGTGGACTCATCTGGAATAACTTTGGGTTCAAGGTTTTTGATGTACAAGCAGAACTCCCACTTAGTAGAGGCGAAGGCTAGCAATTAAGATTGAGAAGCAGCCAGCTAGAGAGCAACAACGTTCATGACCAGGCATTGTGCATAAGTAACATTGGACACTAGCATGAGTAGGATATGAACACCATGAACATAAATATTATAGAGGCTATGTTGGTTTTGATTCAACTACATGCATGAACATGTGCCAAGTCAAGCCACTCGAACATTCAGAGGAGGATACCATATCATCATACTACATCACAATCATTTTAATGCTATGTTTATATCCAAGATAAATCATTATCCACTCCCAGCTACTTATGCATGGCATGAGAAACTATAATCTCTAATTGTCATTGCAAACATGTTTAATCATAACGGGCTGAAGCCTGGATACTAGGTTAAACATATTTACACAAACATAACAAGTCGAGTTCATACCAGTCTCTCTTCGCCACAGCCGGTTCATCGAATATCGTCATTATTGCCTTTCACTTGCATGACCGAATGATCTGAAAATAATAATAGTGCAAGAGTGCCGTGGACTAAGCTGGAATCTGCAAACATTTTATTCAACGGGAGAAGACAAGGTAAAATGGGCTCTTTATTAGTTCAACAGTTATTCATATGAGAGCCACTCAACATTTTCATCTTGGTCTTCTCCTCGGTAAGACTCGAATAAAAGGAAAAGAAATTCAGAGAAACACACTGAAATATTTTTGGAGTTTTTGGTTTTCTTGAACAATCAAATAAAAGGGAAAAACAAAAATGAGAAAACTATTTACACGGGAAAGCTCCCAACAAGCAAAAGAAGAACAAGGAAATCTTTTTGGATTTTCTTCTTAATACTACTACTAAGCATGCATAGAAAGTAAATTACCACAACTAAGTTTTTTGGTTTTTCTAAAGTTTTTCAACACACAAGAAGAAAGCAAGAAAATAAATCTATGCATGGATGATACAATGAAAAAGTGTGAGCACCGACAAATGGAATGATATGTGAGCATGAATATAATGTCGGTGAGAAACACATACTCCCCCAAGCTTAGGCTTTTGGCCTAAGTTGGTAGTCGATCAGTAGCCTGGAGGGTAGTAGGGTTCCTGAGGAGCGGGCATCCACTCATCCCACTGCTGAGGTACCTGTGCAGCCTCGGCAGCAGCCTGAGCGTTCCAGTAGGCAATGATGTCTGCAGGCATAATCCGGTATCCACCCCTAGCAACAGAATCAAACAAAGCAGGTGCAGGCAAGGGGATAACATCACGAGTTTCAATGCTATAGACCAGGTCATAAGGAATGGCAACATCAGGACGATCATGTGCAAGAAAGTGATGGTGATCCATGGCTGCTCGGTCTAGGTAAACCTTGGTCAGAGGGTAATCATGAGGGCGTATCTCAACCTCGAAGTGAGCCGCCAACCGAGTAGCAAAAATCCCACCATGTATTTTACCCTGGGATTTATTAAGATGGAGGCGACGAGCCACAATAGCTCCCAAGCTATAAGTGTTGTCGCCCTGTAGTGCACGACGTAAAACAGCAAGGTCTGGTGAACTATGTGCACCCACCTTCTCCCTAGCAAGCAAGCATTTGGTAATGAAGAGTGAATAGTAATGAACAACAGGAAAATGTAAGCCACCGCCAGTGATGGCTGACACTCTTATCTCATCACCCACTATCAAATTGCGATAGAAGGCCTCAAACTCAGCCGGCCTAGGCTCAGCCAAGCTCCCATCAGACGAGATCATGCATATGTTACAAAACTCAGTAAGTGGTATTTGATGGTTTTCAACATATAAATCAAAGCTCACTTCAGGAGGATTATTTCTAGGCAGGAAAGTAAAACTTTGAACAAAGTTATTTGTGAGGATTTGGTGCTGGTCACACTCATCTGCGATGAAGTTGGTGAGGCCAGCGTTGGCAATAAATTGCATGAACTCCTCATGAATTCCAGCTTCTTGCAGGAACGGGGTGTGCGGCCATTCGCACGGCCGTACCTCCGCCAACCTCCAAGGATGGAGATCACTGTCAGAAGACTCCCCAATAACACCCTAGGAGTTCTTCTTAGAGCCAAATTTCCTGAAGATATTCATGTCCGCGTACAATTTTTCCTATGAACAAAAATCTGAATTTTTAGTTCACAAATTTTTCTCAACAAAACTTCACAAAATTGATAGCAACTACTCATAGGGACTCATAGTGGCCATAGCAAGCATTCAAACTACTTAGAAGACTAAGAATTAAACATGCAAGCACATCTACAGCAGCACCAACAGTAGCTATTTATTCAAAGTATAAACCACTAAAACAAAAACTAATTCACAAATGGTGGAGTCACATAACAAGCAACAATCCCCCAAAACAGCTTCGGAAACGGAGCTTCGAGCAAAGAGATCGAAATCCGCGGGTTTGAGCTCAAGAACACGGGAGTGAGAGCAATGGTGATTTTTTTCTGGAGGTGAGTGATGATGTGGGATGAAGAGGTAAGTGAGGGGGCCCATGTGGGGACCACAACCCACCAGGGCGCGCCTGGGGGTCCTGGCACGCCTAGGTGGGTTGTGCCCACCTGGTGCACCTCCCTCTGGTATTATTTGCACCAAAAATTCTTAAATATTCAGAAAAAATCGTATTAAGTTTTCAGGGCATTCTGAGAACTTTTATTTTTGGGTCATTTTTTATTGCACGGGAAATTCAGAAAACAGAAAAACACGGCATTTTATTTTATTTAACTAATAAAAACAAAGAATAAAAAGTAGGGACTGAAAGTAGTGCTTACTAAATTCATCAACTTCATACCGCTCAAAAATGATTCATTAATAAGGTTGATCAGGTCTTATTAACAACCACTTTCGATTAGCATGAAACCGAAGAACTTTTGTAAATCACTAAGTTACCTCAATGGGGATATGAATGTCCCCAACAATAAGCATTTCATATTTTTTTTGACAGTAGGTAAAGGTATTTGAAAACTTCCAATAGTGATTGTTAGAGATTTTCAATAACACTAATACCATTCACTTGGAATTGCTTCTTCGAAAAGTGCACCGTATGCTCATTACCATTAATAGGAAAAGTGACCTTGCTTTTATTGCAATCAATAATAGCCCCTGCAGTGTTCAAGAGGGTCTACCAAGGATAATCGACATGTTTTCGTCCTCGGGCATCTCAAGTATAACAAAGTCAGTCAAAATAGTAACACTAGCAATAACAACGGGCACATCCTCACAGATACCGATAGGTACGGCAGTTGACTTGTCAGCCATTTGCAAAGATATTTCAGTAGGTGTGAGTTTATTCAAGTCAAGTCTTTTATATAAAGAGAAAGGCATGACACTAACACCAGCTCCTAAATCACACAAAGCAATTTTCACATAGTTCTTTTTGATAGAGCAAGGTATAGTTGGTATTCCCAGATCTCCAAGTTTTTTAGGCACTCCATCTTTATAAGTGTAATTAGCAAGCATAGTGGAGATTTCAGCTTCTGGTAATTTTCTCTTATTTGTGATGATGTCTTTCATATACTTTGCATAAGGAGGCATTTTAAGGATATCAGTCAAGCGAGTACGCAAAAAGACTAGCCTCAGCATTTCAGCAAAGCGTTCAAATTCTTCATCATCATTCTTTTTAGTTGACTTGGGTGGAAAAGGCATAGGTTTTTGAACCCACGGTTCTCTTTCTTTACCGTGTTTCCTAGCCACAAAGTCGCTTTTATCATATCTTTTATTCTTAGGTTGTGGGCTATCAAGATCAACAGGTGGTTCTATCTCAACATCATTATCTGGTTCTTTATCATTGATTGGTTGAGAGTCTTCATGAACCTCATCATTATCTTTTTCATTATCACTAGGTGAGTGTTCATTACTAGATTGAGTTTCAGCATCCGAGATAGAAGTTTCATTTTCATTATCAGGAGGTTTTTCTATTTCAGGTTCACTAGAAGCATGCAAAGTCCTATCATTTTTCTTCTTCTTTTTCTTATTAGAAGGACTAGGTGCACTAGTGTTAATTCTTTGTGAATCTGGTTCAATTCTTTTAGGGTGTCCCTCAGGATAAAGTGGTTCCTGAGTCATTTTACCTGCTCTAGTTGCAACTCTAACAGCAAAGTCATGCATATTATGATTCATTTCATCAAGTAATTCTCTTTGTGATTAAGCAACTTGTTCTAACTGGGTTTGAACCACAGAAGCATGTTTTCCAACACCTCTAACATCATTTGAAATTCTAAATAACAAGTCACTCAAGCGAGCAATCATATCAAAATTATATTTCCATTGTTTCATAACATTTGCATTGAAGTGATCTTGTTTTCTAATGTAGTTCTCAAACTCATAAAGGCATTGACTAGGATGCATATTGTGAGGATTATCATTTTCATTGAACTTCATTAGAGAATTTACCTCTACCACCTTAGGCATTGGTCGTGTATTAATCCCATGTATTTCTTCAATAGGAGTTAAATTTTTAACATCCTCAGCTTTAATACCTTTTTCCATCATAGATTTCTTTGCCTCTCGCATATCTTCGGGACTGAGATATAATATACCCCTCTTCTTCGGAGTGGGTTTAGCCAGTGGTTCAGGAAGAGTCCAATCGTCATAATTTTTCAATATGTTATTCAATGATTCCTCAGCTTGAGCAATAGTTCGTTCCCTGAAAACACTACCAGCACAACTATCTAGGAAGTCCCTAGAAGCATCGGTTAGTCTATTATAGAAGATATCAAGTATTTCATTTTTCTTAAGAGGATGATCAGGCAAAGCATTAAGTAACTGGCAAAGCCTCCCCCAAGCTTGTGGGAGGCTCTCTTCCTTAGTTTGCACAAAGTTAAATATTTCCTGCAAGGCAGCTTGTTTCTTATGAGCAGGAAAATATTTTTCAGAGAAGTAATAAATCATATCCTGGGGACTACGCACACAACCAGGAGCAAGAGTATTGTACCAAGCTTTAGCATCACCCTTTAATGAGAAATGAAATAATTTGAGAATAAAGTAATAGCGAGTTTTCTCATCATGAGTAAAAAGGGTGGCTATATTATTGAACTTAGTAAGATGTGCCGCAACAGTTTCAGTTTCATAACCATGGAAAGGATCAGATTCCACCAAGTAATTAACTCTGGGTCGACAGAGAATTCATAATCCTTGTCATCAATAAAGATAGGTGAAGTAGCAAACTTAGGATCACATTCCATTCTAGCATTCAGAGATTTTTCTTTATACTTTTGTAGCAATTTCTCTAGATCATCTCTATCATTTCAAGAAAGAATATCTCTAGTTGCTTCCTCACTCATAACATAACCTTCCGGTACCTTAGGCAATTCATATCTAGCAATGCTAGTTCTAGCAGGTGTTTCAGGAGTTTCAGTTTCAAGCTCATCATCAGATTCAACAACATCATGTTGCATAACTCTAGCAATTTGTTCATCAAAAAATCACCAAGTGGCACATCATCATTAACAAGCAAGGTACTAGCATCATCATAAGCATTATCCATAGCAGAAGTAGCATCATCAATAACTTGCGACATATTAGAATTGATAGCATGTGGTGGTGTTGCAAGTTTACTCATAACAGAAGGTGAATCTAAAGCAGAACTGGATGTCAGTTCCTTACCTCCCCTCGTCTTTGAGGGAAATATCTTAGTCTTTGGATCCTTCAGATTCTTCATAGTGATAATATGATAATAATCCCAAGTGACTCGACAAATATAGCTATGCTCCCCGGCAACGACGCCAGAAAAAGGTCTCGATAACCAACAAGTATAGGGGATCGCAACAGTTTTCGAGGGTAGAGTATTCAACCCAAATTTATAGATTCTACACATGGGAAGCCAAAGAATATTTGAAGGTATTAGCAACTGAGTTGTCAATTCAACCACACCTGGAGATTAATTATCTGCAGCAAAGTGATTAGTAGCAAAGTAGTTTGATAGTTTCGATAGTAGTGACAGTAGCAACGGTAACAGTAACAGTGATAGCAGTAATTTGTAGCAAGTGTAACAGTGATGATAGCAATAGTATTGCAGCAAGATCAATAAGGATAAATTCGTAGGCATTGGATCGGTGACTTGTTGGATGATATTCATCATGTGACAGTTATAACCTAGGGCGATACGGCACTAGCTCCAGTTCATTGATATAATGTAGGCATGTATTCCGTAAATAGTTAGATGTGCTTTATTAAAAGACCTTGCATGACATCTTTTGTCCTACCGTCCCGTGGCAACGGGGTCCATATTGGAAACTAAGGGATATTAATGCCTCCTTTTAATAGAGAACCGGAACAAAGCATTAACACATAGTGAATACATGAATTCCTCAAACTACGGTCATCACCGGGAGTGGGCCCGGTTGTTGTCACTCCGGGGTTGCCTGATCATAACACGTAGTAGGTGACTATAACTTGCAAGATCGGATCTAAAACATGCATATAATGATGAATTCATAAACGGTTCAGATCCGAGTTCATGGCACCCGGGCCCAAAGTGACAAGCATTAAGCATGGCAAAGTCATAGCAACATCAATCTAAGAACATAGTAGATACTAGGGATCAAGCCCTAACAAAACTAACTCGATTACATGATGAATCTCATCCAACTCCTCATCGACCAGCGAGCCTACGAAGGAATTACTCACTCCCGGTGGGGAGATCATGGAGTTGGCGATGGAGATTGGTTAGTGATGACGAAGAACGAAGACCCCCCTCTCCGGAGCCCCAAACGGACTCCAGATCTGCCCTCCCGAGGAAGAACAGGGCTTGGCGGCGGCTCCGTCTCGTGGATCGTGATAATTCTTTCTCCCTGTTTTTTTCTGGAAATATGTGAATTTATAGTATCAGGGGGGTCGTCAGCGGGGCCACCAGATGGGTACAACCCACCTGGGCGCGCCAGGAGAGGGGGACGCGCCCTGGTGAGTTGTGCCCACCCAGGTGCCCCTCTTCGGCAGATCTTGGCTCCATAAATTCTTATTATTAATATAAAAAATCCTCGCAAAGTTTCATTCCATTCCGTGAACTTTTATTTCTGCAGAAAAACAACACCATGGTAATTCTGCTGAAAACAGCGTCAGTCCGGGGTTAGTTTCGTTCAAATCATGCAAATTAGAGCCCAAAACAAGAGGAAAAGCATGAGAAAAAGTAGATACATTGGAGACGTATCAGAACCGAGCACAAGCGCCATGCCGACATGTGTACCCCCGTTGCGGGATGAGCAGGAGGCCGGTCAGCAACGCGGGAGGTTGCGAAGAGCAATAGGCAAGCAGGTGACAATATAAATCATCTTATGGAAGGAGGTAACGCTAGTTCTGATAGATTCAAGATCGATACATGCCGTAGGGACAGACCCACGAGGCCTGGGGCTGATGCAGCCCGAGGGGCGCCCCCAACAAAGTAAATCAAAGGCACGAAAGGATATATGTCACATGGATAGGCCCATGCGACCTGGGGATAATCCGGCCCGAGGGGCGCCCCCAACTGAATGAGCAGGAAAATGTCACCTGGCATCATTGCTGAAGAGATGTTGAAGTAGTTGAAGGCGCGTGCCGAGGAAGTTGCTCCTCACGAGCCGCCTGGGTCCTGAGCCTGAGGAGGTTCTGGAGGCTCGGGGGGCTCGTGAAGAACTGTTGCCATCTCCACCAGGACCGTCTGGTGCCTGGCCTCCTGAGCCGCCAGAATGCTCCGCAGGTGACGCTGGAAGGTAACAGCCGCGTTCGGCAGGCCAAAAGGCATGCAAACGTAACTGTGAGGGGGGGGGCCTTCACACCGACCAATGTGCGATGGCCAGAAGCGCTCCTGGGATGCGGCCTTGTTGAGCCCTGGGATGTTGATGCATACGCGCAGCTCATCATCCTCGCCAGGGCAAGGAGCCGCGCCAGGTGGCGGGCGGCGGTTGCCGCGCATGGATCTCGCCTCTTGAAGCTCCTCGGTTGCCTTGGTGATGAACTCCCGAGAACCCAGCACCCCGTGCCTTGTGCCCTCGTGAGGGAAGCGTGCGATGAAGCATGCCTCCATGTGGTGCCCGAGCGCCTCCCTCGTGACATTGGCTAAGCTTGAGGCCCTCCAGAAGAGAGCCCCCAAGCCCAGCCCGAGGAGGGCGCCGGGCGCGCCTTCCTATGCGAGAGAGGGAGGCGCCCCATCTGTGGGCGCAGGTCCTGAGGTGGTGCCACTGGAAACACCGCTCTCCTGAGGCTCTTGGCAGATCAGCTGTTTCTGCTTCTTCTTCTTGGGGACAGCCTCAAGAGGGTAGATGGTGCCTTCGTTGTCTGGGTCCTCGACCGCTGCAGCCTGGTAGGCGCGCTCGAGAGAGCACACCGCGTCCTTCTCCTCGCAGGCGATCATGATGATGTCGCGGTTTCCTGGCATCTTGAGGACATTGTAGCCATGATGAGTCACCACCATGAACTTGGCCAGGGCTGGATATCCAAGGATAGCATTGTACGGAAGGCGGATGTGAGCGACATCGAAGTCGATGAGCTCGGTGCGGTAGTTGTCGCGCTGGCCGAAGGTGACAGGGAGGCGGATCTGCCCTATCGGGGTGGTGGAGCCGTCCGTCACTCCCGAGAAAGGCTTGGTGGGCTGCAGCTGATCATAGGGTACTTGAAGTCGGTCGAAAGTCTCGATAGAAAGAACATTGAGCCCCACACTGCCATCGATGAGGATCTTGGTGACAAGGACATTGCTGATGACGGGCGAGCAAAGCATCGGGAGGGCGCCGGCAATTGCGGCGCACTTGAGCTGGTCGGACGAGCTGAAGGTGATGGTGCACTTGGACCACCTGAGCGGACGTGTGGCCTCGATCCTGGGAAGGGCCGCGTTCACCTCACGTGCGAACTGCTTGAAGATGCGCTGAGAGGCTGGGGCCTATGCGCCTCCCAAGATGCAGGCGATGGCGCGAGGCTCCTGGAAGCCCCCAGCCCCCTCATCATGGTGGTGGTCGTCATTCCTTCTTGGCGGTGGTGGCAGCAGAGGGAGGCCGGCGTTGCCCTGAGGATGGTCCTCACGAGGCTGATCTCTCCAGGCGCCCTCGTGAGGCTGGCCCTGCTAGCGGTCGTCACGAGGCTCGTCGCGCCACTCCTGGCGGGGGCCGCAGTCGTCCCGGCGCCCCCCACTTCGTCCTCCTCCGCGGCCGTAGCCTTGGTCGTTGCGCTTGGGGCATCGACCGAGGCTCCCATCGCGGATGGCCCTGAGCTCTTGACAGTCGTTGGTGTTGTGGTTGTGTACGTTGTGGAAGACGCAGAATGGGCGGCTGCCCTTGGATGACTCTGGGTGGTTGCAGCCGCACTTCATCTCTTGTTCAGCCGCGAGAACGGCCGCCCCCTTGCGCTTCACGTCCTTGGCCTTGGCCTTCTTGTCTTCCGGGTCGGTTGCTGGGAGCTCGAGGAGGGAGAGGCGTCCTTCCTCGACTCTCACGCACTTGGTCACTATGTTGAACATCTCTAGAGCCGTGCATAGGTCCTCGTGTATGGCGAGCTCCTCCTTCATATTGACATCGCGGACGCCATCGGAGAACGCCGAGATGATGGCCTCGTCCAAAACCTTGGGGATCTTGAGGCGAACGCTGTTGAAGCGCTGGATGTACTTCTGCAAGGTTTCCCCTGGCTGCTGCTTGATGCGCCACAGGTCACCCGCGGCAGGCGGGCGGTCATGAGTGCCCTGGAAGTTGGCGACGAAACACTCACACATCTCGCCCCAGGAGGAGATCGATCACACGGGCAGGTTCAGGAGCCATGAGCGCGCACCATCCTTGAGGGCCATGGGGAACCAGTTCGCCATGACCTTCTCGTCGCCATTGGCTGCCTCGATGCTCTGCTCGTAGAGCTGCAGGAACTCCGCAGGCTCGGGGGTGCCGTCGTAGCGCGGAGGCAGGTCAGGCTTGAACTTGCCCGACCAGACGACGATGCGTAGCTCGGGAGTGAAGGCTCGGCAGCCCGCGGTGGTTAGGGGAGCTCGGCGCGGAGGTGGAGCCTGATCTTGGTGCTGACGGGCCGCCACCGCAGGCAGCGCGCAGTCTTGACGCAGTGGCGCAGGGAGCGCTAGAGCGTCTTCTTGCGGCTGCTGGACTTCCTGGCAGCTTTCTTCTTTGTGCGCAGGCCTGGGACCGAGGGCGACGCCCTGACACGGAGGTGGCGGAGGTGCTCCATGGGCTACGTCGCCCGCAGCAGGCGGCGGGCGAGGCAGCGAGAGGGACAGCGCAGGCGAGCCCCCAGCCGCGCTGACAAGCTCGGCGATGCAGTCCAGCCAGTCCTCGTAGAAGCCGTCAACGGGGCGGTAGCGCAGGAGCTCGCGCGCCATGAGCAGCGCAGCCGCGTCCGCCGGCCGACGACGAGCCAGCCGGAGTCAACGATGGGGAGGCGGTGCGCCCATCGCGCCGCACGGAGGGGTGCAGTGATGAAGCTTGCTGCTCGTGCCCCGCCGGGCCAGTGGCGGCGTTGGCGACAGGCGATGGAGAACGACGGGGAGGCCCGCTAACGGGCGCCGTCTAGGTGACACGAGCGGAGAGGGCGGCCCGACGCTCAGCATGGGCTCGACGGGCGTTAGCCATGGAAGCAGTGGAGCGGTGGTGAGTCGACCGGTGGAAGAGAGGCTCGGACGCACCCCTACCTGCCGCGCCAAATGTCGGATCCGGGGTTCCGCAGACCCTTGAGAGGTTCGAACTTTGGGGTGCATGCGAAGAACACTCTCTCCCCAGCCCGCCTGCTCAATGATTCCAAGGCCTAGCTCGAAACCCAAGGGACAAAACAGTTTATCCTGGTTTGGGCCACCTTGCGGTGTAATATCCTACTCCATATTTGTGGTGGATTGCCTCGAGGGCTGAGGACGAACTAGTACAGTGGTGGAACAGCCTCAGGAGGTGAGGTGTTCTTGAGCTCGATGAGTTGGTGAGCTAGTCGGGCTGGAATGGATCCGTCCCCTCTATGGTGGTGGCTAAGTCCTATTTATAGTGGCCTTGGTCCTCTGCCCAAATGTAGGCAGGAAGGGAGCCCACAATGGCCAAATTTGAAGGGAGACAACTAGTACAAGCTATTCTGACAAAAGTAGACTTCGCCTGCAAAAGGCTCTGGTGTTGACGCTGCGGTGGGCTCTGCGATGACCTCCGTCCTGCCGTCCTGGCAGTCTTGGTCTTGTTGCATTGCTATGGAAACCTTTGCTTGATTCCTCGGGACCCCGCGCCTGCGCTTGCCTCCTTAGCACCAAAGAGGAAACTGGTAAACTGCGCCCGCTGGCGCCCGCCTGGCCTTGGTCGTCATGGCTCACATCATGTGAACCTCGCGAGGTGCGCCTTGCATAGATATCTCCGCTCCTCGGGAGCCAACCTGGTGAGGCCACCCCCTAGGGAGGTCTTGGTGTCGTCTGCCTCGCGAGGCTTGGCCCTCGCGAGGGTCTGGGGTTGTTGTTGCTGAAGCTGGGCCATACCGGGCCGTTGACGGAGCCATGCCATGGGCCGCAGGCAGGCAAGTCTGGGTACCCCCATTCCCAGGAGGCCGACACACACCGTGGGTCAACAGGAATAATTAACCTACACACGTAGGTTATACTTGTGGCACTTGTTATGACGGTGAAGTTGTTGGAACCATCGAGATGGTTTCTTTTGTGATTCGGAGGTGATCACCGTGGTAAGATGATGTTCGTGGTTACGAGGTAACCAAGATGGTAAGTGGGTCCGAGAGACCCTATTTGCAAGCAATGTCACTTCATGAGTAGCATGTTATGTTCTTGCATATAACCTGCTTAAATATCATGTTATTGTTTGCCATTGTTGCATTATTTGTTGTGAGCCTGCGAGTACATTAAAAGTACTCACCTGGCGTGTCATGCCAGTTTCAGGAGAAGTCGTACCGGAGATGGAGTTGCATCGTGCATTGCAGTTTAGGCCGTGTCCATATCAGTGCCCCTGTGAGATGGAGTCCTTCTACATCGTCTTTCCGCTGCCGCGTAGCTGTACCGTTGTGTTCGAGGCCCCCTTCGTGTTCACTAAATAATGTATGTATGTGCAGCAGCACCGGGTGTTCCGCTTGGCCTCGCTACTTGATGTACTATCGAACTTATGTTCCCGCAAAGTATCAATAAAGCGGTTATATTTATGTACCAAGTTGTTTGTGTGTTGCCAGAAGGCATGATCTCTGGGCTGTCAATGCAAGGTAAACCGGTTGCTCTGAGCCGGGGTGACACATTTGTGTCGATGCATGCTTTTAGATTCCATTCGATAGTTTGTATTCACTCACTTTATACAGTTTTCTTGCGCTCCGCTACTGGGTTCCGAGAGTTTTGATATTTCTGAAGAAATTTTAAAACTCCCATTCACCCTCACTACTATGGGCAAAATATGATGTCCGGAACCAGACACACGTGTGGGTATGTCTGATGAGCTGCGTGAATATTTAGCTGTTTTGCGCGAGCGATTTGGCCCTGAAGATGGCCTCAAATTGAAAAATGTTCAACACAAAAGTTGTTCGTCTCATCGAAACGAGTAAATATGCGTTTGGGTGCATTTCCATTGGAGGTCGTTTACTGCCACAAAATTGACCTGCAAGGTGCAGCCAGGTTGTAAACCGAACAGTTTTGGAAAGTTCGGATTCCGAGTTGGACCCAAACTAGGGTTTTGGACGTGAATTATAACTTCTCCTTGCACGGGAAGTCCAGCCGCCTCTTATATACATGAGGGGTGATGGCCGATTGAAACAACAACACACAATCGAACAAATCTATCTATCACTTTTTATCTTTTTATCTTTCTCCTTAACCCTAGTTCTTCTACTTCCTCGTTCTTCGTCTGTTCTTCTTGTTGCAGTGCGGTGAACCTCGAGGCCATAGGGGCGATCAGGTCGACCTAGGGAAGCCCATAGCCGTGGCGCGCTCTGACAGGGTCCCTCCCGGGCGTGTGGGGTTTCGGGTCCTCAAAAGCATCCGCTGGCTCTCCTGCGTATCACGCCGCCGGTCGGATCCCCTTCGACGTGAGTTGCGGTGCATCACCCTCGGCGTTGGAGGTACACGGTGACGTGTTCATGTGCGAACACACTTTTTGGCGGCTCCGCTGGGGACGAAGCTTTGAACGGTCTCCATCCCGTTCTTGCTACAAAGAGATCATCATGAAGTTGCTGCAATCTACAAAGGTAATATGAATACCCAATTCCCCTTTGTAGATGCAAATAATCCATATGTTGTTGCTGGATCACCTAATGAGCATAATGTATCGGCTAGCCCTAGTTTTATCAATCATGGATCTAATTATGCGCAAGGGCCGATGCAAAACAATCTTCATGCTTCAAATTCTTATGATTTTAGCAACGTACACCATATGTATCCAAACTCTCATGCATCGGCAACCCCACAAATCCATATGCCGATGAACAACATGATGGGTTTGGTTAATCAATTTGAAACACCTCATGTTAAAATTTCCAACAGCATACAAGAATGTGTTTCACCTTTTTATTCATCGGCAACTAATTTGCAATATGTGAATCCAACCTTGCCGATGGATGGGAGAATTGGCCATGCTACTACTAGCTATTCGGCCAGTTACTCTCAACCATCACATGCTACACCTCATGTTAGTAATTTTTCAGCTCCGTATGCAACTGTAGATGTTCATAATTCGGCCCCGCATCTTCATGGTCATAGCCGAATAAGTGAAAATTTTACAGGAACACATGTGCCGTCATCAAACACTGTAGCATATAATGCATACTCTATGCAATTCAAGAATTTCGGCAACACTCAAGAATCATTGCCGAAAGAATCTGAAAGTATTGCGGAGCAATCCCTTCCAGAAGCGGTCGTGGCTGCATTAAAAAAGAGCTTGGCACAAAACAAGAGAATTAGTGCTCTTTTCCTTGAACAATATGAAAAGGGGTTGTTTCCTGATTATGTTGCAATAAAGGCTAGAGTTTTGCAAGAAGATGAAACTTCATCAATTGGTAGTACTGGTGAGAGAGCATATGCAGTGCATACAACTCCACCTAGTACCGCAGCATATTATACACCCCCCTACACAATTGCAAAATTTCGGCAACACTAACACTTCATTGCCGAAAGATCCTAAAAGCATTGGGGGGCAAACTAATCTAGAGCGGGCTGAAATTGAGAGGGGAGTTAAAGCTTTGCACGATAGGGTGCAAGTACTTCGCCAAGAGAGAATTGATAGGGAATTAGCTCAAAGAAAAGAAGCCTTTCCAATTGATATAACCGGTGAAAAGAATGATGATTCGGAAACTAAAAGTGCTTCAGCTGAAAAAGCCGAATCAAGTAGTATATATTCCGAATCCATCAAATCCAAAGAGGCAAACATTGTTTAGAAAGGGCGTGGAAAGTATAGCAAGACATCCATACTTGATTTTTCTGAAGTTAATGGAACCTACTTCCTGCCCTATGAGTTTCGTGCCATAGAAATTGACGAGCTTCAAGAACAAGAACAAATAGCCAAAGAAAGTTTGGTGGACAAATATCTTCAAACTAATGATGCACGAAATCAAGAAAAAGATGATGACAAGGTGTTGGGAAGCTATCCGAAGGCGGAGCAAGATATTCTTCAAGTAACACCACCATCATGCTCTCCCAACATATTTGAAGAGGTATGTCTAGCAATTAATTTACCTGTTTTCAGATTTGGTCATGACTTAGTTGTTGATGCATATATTAGAATAATTTTCATAAGAAATATTGAGAGACCAATGAAGAAGGGTAATTTATTTGTTAGCAATCAGATTGTCACAAAGCATATCGGTCAACACATTGCACCATTCAGAAAGACCGATAACGAAAAATTATTGTAGCCAAGGCTTTCCCCATTGCTTTATCTAAAGCTCATATCTAATTGGGTAGCTTTGCTTATTTCTTACTTGGCTTACACTTGGTATCAATTGAGACATGTATGTTCTAACTATTTTCGTTTAAGAAATTTAAAGCTAAGGTTAAAATCTTCTGAGCAAACCGATGCCAGTATAGTTTCTTATCCAAAGACATCGGAGATAGAGTGCAAAACACAATGCATAGCTGAATGGGGTGATGCAAAATCCGAACCATTCGTTTGCTTAACTCCAAAGCCGTTCTCACAACAATATCGGCTTGAGAATAAAAATTTTACCTTCAATTCAAGCATGTGTGATCAAATATTTGATTTGTTGTTGAGAAATAATTTGATTAGAATTTTTGATCACCATGTCGAGCCATCTGTCCAGGGACGAATGTATTGTAAGTTGCATGATTCGTCCAAGCATAATTTTGAGGATTGAAACATGTTTCATCAAATAGTTAAATCGACCATTGATAAAGGGCGATTGAAATTTGTTGAGACACCAAGAGATGACCAGTCTATTCTGATTGGTCCCGATGGCAGAAAGTTGTTGCATCGGCTGCTTCAAGCCGATCCATTTAAAGAGAAGGTAAAAACTGCAGGTGATGGGATCAAGCTTTCAAGTAAAGAAGTTGTTGAAGAGCATAATGAACATAATTTTGAGGGCGAAAATTCCATCAAAGCTACAATGGAGACGCCAAGGACTGGGGGGCAGCAAGCAAATCCAATGATTGATGAAAGCAAACCAAAAGAAAGAAAGGCCGAAATAAGCGCAAGTGTAAGAGATCAAAAATCACCTTCGCTGAACTATTGGATAAATATCAAAAGAAGAGTGAAGAGAAGAATGCTTATCAGCCAAATCATGCAAAGGAACCAAGATCACCCCCAAGGCGCAAATATGAGGATCGGTATTGGTAAAGTGAGAATTTTAATGCAACATATTCATATCCTTATTTTGGGCCGCCAATGCCAATGCCGTGGATGCCGCCCTATGCTCATATAGATCCATATTCATCATGGGACATGTATGATACAAGGGCACATTATCCATCTTATTTTAGACCATCTCACCAATACTATGCAGCTCCAAGAAGATCAACATTTGAACAATCACGCGTCAAAGACCGTTTCAATCATAAGGAATCATTCCAGAGCTCAAGGAAGAAGAAAGAGGTGGTAAAGCAAGTTTACCGCGTGAAAAGAGATGGTCGTAAGTGTGCTACTTTAGATTTGATCTCAAATAACAAAGAGCCAATTGAAGTGTTGACATTGGCTACAAAAGGCAAAGAAGTGAAGCAACCAATTGATAAAAATCAGAGTGCCAAATCTAAAGAAAAGAAGTTGAGGGTCCACAAGGTCCAAAAAGATTTGCCATTGGTTGAAACAAAATCACAGTCGAGGTGCTCACTCGGTTTATCGTATTGGCAAAAGAAGAAACATGGCATGGGTTCCCAAAGGAGTTACAAAAGCTTAGTGCACAAGAACTTGAAGCAAGAAACATGGCATGGGTTGCCAAAGGAAGTACTCAAAATAATAATTATGTGCAAGCTTCCATTACAAGAAGTGCGGCGAAGGTGAAGAAGGAAAAGAGTGAAAACTATGAAGGACCAAGCCGAAGGTTTCAACATCTTCAGTCTACACATTATCCATATTCTTTAACTATGCCATTAACGCCTATGCCATGGAATTCGTCATCAGGTATGATTGGTAACCCTCAATGGGCTTATTTTAATCCATGGATGCAATATAATTTCTTACATCATGAAAGGGTATTGCCAAATCACTATACATTTGATTAGCTACAAGTTTTTTGCTGATCCAAAGGGTCGAAATACTTGATTTGTCATTTCATTTATTTATTTTGGCTATATGTGCTTTGAATGAAGTTTACATGGTAATGGCCGATATTTATCTATCGTCCTAAGATTATGTCAATGCATGGCCGGTGTAGTACTCTAACATCGTCCTTAGTTCGATTGGAGAACGAGATAAGGTACGTGCTCATGGAAATTTATATGTATGCCTATATTGTGATTGAATGGAGTTGAGACATCATGACCGATGTCATTGAATATATGCTGCATAGGCCAATTCAAAGTGTTGGTGCTGTTTATATATTTCTTTATGGTACTATTTTTAAGCCTCATGCCGCTTAGAATATTTTTATGCACGATTAATCAAAGCCGAATATGCATTGTTATTCGGATTGAATATTTTATTTGCTATAGGTGCTATACATATTGAGGTTTTCGGTGATTCGTTATGAGTAGTGCAACAAATATCCAGGGTTTATCAATGTTTTAACGAATCACTTATAGTTTATCTTGGGGTATGTCTGGATGCCAAATTTACCTTGGATTGCTTTAATATTCTTCATATTTCTAGACATGACAATTGGAGAGTGTTGGCATAGCAAGCATCCAGCTACCATGTTTGTCATGTTGTATTGCACATCTATCAATAGCCGATGCCTATTCTTGCCAAAATAGGTAAGGCCGAATTGGAGCTCACCACCTCGTCCACTAATGAAACTTTTATGCAGGCAAAACAAGGATTTGAGGAAGTTCATTCTTGATTATCTGCAAAATATTAGCGAAAGGGTGAATAATATGGTTCGGAGGATGGCTTTGAGATACATATCTATGGAATCTTATCATCGGATTGTTATATAAATTGAGGAGTTTTCACCCAAGTTGCATCAAGAGGTTCAAACAAGCAACGACCAATATATGAATATCGTCCTAAGCAAAGACATGGCCGATAAATAACTATCGCCCTTAGCATAAACATGGCCGATACATAATTATCGCCCTGAGAAATATAAATGGCCGATGGAGTGTTGACATCGTCCTTAGAACAAATACATTGCAAATTATTTTTCGGCACGCAAGTTTTGCCAAAAAACAGGGGGCATGTGTTGACACCAGATTTTGGCATGGTCAAAAGCATAATTAAGAAGGCCTCAAATGGAAAAGTTCTCAAAGCGAGAAAGTTTCGTATCATCGAAAGGAGAAACTTAGATATTTGGGCCATAGCCATCCGATCTCATCTCTAAGACCGAAGTTGTGTTCGAATTACTGAGATTTTATATCCAGAACACTTTTCGGCTGATTACACCCCCAAGACGGCCGCATATGGAAAACTGATCTACATGAATTGTGTTCGTCTTGTCGAAACGATCATCCCAATCCGAGATCATATCAAATAGTTAGAGCCCGCACAGTGCGACCCTTCAGTGGGCAAAATATGACGCCCGGAACCAGACACACGTGTGGGTATGTGTGATGAGCTGCGTGAATATTTAGCTGTTTTGCGCGAGTGATTTGTCCCTGAAGATGGCCTCAAATTGAAAAACGTTCAACACAAAAGTTCTTCGTCTCGTCGAAACGAGTAAATATGCTTTTGGGCGCATTTTGATCGGAGGTCGTTTACTGTCACAAAATTGACCCGCAAGGTGCAGCCAGGTTGTAAAACGAACAGTTTTGGAAAGCTTGGATTCCGAGTTGGACCCAAACTAGGGTTTTGGACGTGAATTATAAATTTTCCTTGCACGGGAAGTCCAGCTGCCTCTTATATACCTGAGGGGTGATGGCTGATTGAAACAACAACACATAATCGAACGAATCTATCAAACACTTTTTATCTTTTTATCTTTCTCCTTAACCCTAGTTCTTCTTCTTCCTCGTTCTTCGTCTGTTCTTTTTGTTGCAGGGCGGCGAACCTCGAGGCCCTAGGGGCGATCAGGTCGACCTAGGGCAGCCCATAGGCATCGCGCGCCCTCACGGGGTCCCTCCCGGACGTGTGGGGTTTCGGGTCCTCAAAAGCATCCGCCGGCTGTCCTGCGTAACGCGCTGCCGGTCGGATCCCCTTCGACGTGAGCTGCGGTGCATCACCCTCGGCGTTGGAGGTACACGGTGACGTGTTCATGTGCGAACTGAGGGACGAGGGCAGAGCACCCGGAAGGACGCGAGAGCAGAGCGCGCGCGGCGGGACGCGAGTAGAGCGTGCCGCGGCCGCCTGAACTGCAAGCAACCACACGCATCACTACAAAAAAAGACACATCGCTGACATTTTGGGCCGAACGATATTTTTTCTGTCATGCTTATGACACTTCTATGACGATAATTGTGACAAAACCTGGTATCATCATAGAAGTGGTGGGCTCCTACTTCTATGACAAAACATCATGACAGAAAATGGGCTTTTCGTCCTGGGCGGGCAGGAGACGCAGCTGCATGACATTCTTTGCGCCGTCTATGACAGAGAAAACCGTGGTAGAAGCGAGGGCGAGGAAAATATCGGGGGAGTTCCCGGTTATGGTGGGTGGTCGGGGGCCGAGCGATGCGCGTTTCTCTCATACATACGCGCGTGTGTGTGAGGCGTTGCGCTCTAACTGAACCCGAGCGAGGCGTTGCGCTCTAACTGAACCCGAGCGATTGCACTGCAGGCTACGCGTTACTGAACCCGAGTGATCGATCGATGGCTGTTAACTGAACCCGATCGAGCGATTCCTTCGCTACTGCTGCTAACTGAAGCCGATCGATGCTGCCTCTGGATGAACAGTGAGCGTTGTTGGGGGGTTTGGATGAATAGTTCCCGGTGGGGGTTGGATGAACAGGACCCCGTGGTAGTAGAGGCCGTTGCCGCTAGATGAACAGTGCCCCGATCGATCGAGCCGGTGGATGAACAGGACGCCGTGGAGGGCTGGTTGAACAGTAGCCGGTGGAGGGCTGGTTGAACAGTAGCCGGTGGAGGGCTGGATGAACAGTAGCCCGTGGAGGGGTGGTTGAACAGGACCCCGTGGAGAGGGTTGGTTGAATAGTAGCCAGCGGAGGAGCGCGCGGTGGAGGCTAGATGAACATGAGCCCGTGGATGAACAGTCGCATGTGGAGGCTGGAGGAGGTCGACGGTGGATGAACTGTAGTCCGTGGAGGCTGGTGGAGGTCGACGGTGGAGATGAATAGTATCCCGTGGAGTCCCGTTTTGCGGTACGCCACACCCCTCCCAATGAACAGGACCCCCGTTTTGACCATAGCGCTCCAACATAAGTTCGTTTCTTTCGTTTTGCGGTATGCCACACCCCTCCCGATCAATAGGACCCCGTTTCGACCGTAGGAGGTCCGTTTGCTCCGTTTTGCGGCATGCCAGACCCCTCCCGATGAACAGGATCCCGTTTCTACCATGGCCGGTCGAACACAAGGCCGTTTCCTCCGTTCTACGGTACGCCAGGCCTCATTTCCATCGGCTGTTCCGTCCAAGCCGGTTGGCTCCCGATGAACAGCACGCGTTCCGTTGCCTCCTGATGAACACGACGCATTCCGTTGCCTCGCCATGAACACGATGACGACGCAGTTTCTCCGTTCCGACCCAGCCACAACCATGTACATGAGCCCTGGCCATACGTATGCGCGAGTAGGCGTTCGAGACCCCGCCTATATGTACGTACGTGGCCGTATTTACTTTCTTGCACCCTGGCCGCTGTACGTATGTGTACATGCTACGTGCACGCCTCTACTACCACACGTGCGCGCCTCTACATCGACCAGTATGTACGTACACGTTCGCGACCAGAATGACAACGCTACGTACGCTTCGACCGGGTGGGTCCCGACTGTCAGGCATTTCCTTGCGTGCGAAAATGCAGCTAGCGGGTCCCAGCAGTCAGGGGGTGAATCATTTTTTTGCCCATAATATGGACGCACCTCCTTGCGTGCGAAGATGTAGCTGGTGGGTCCCAGCAGTCAGGGGAAACATTTTTTCATGAAATACAGTGGCCCGTCTGGTGGGTCCCTGCTATCAGGTGGAGGAATCATTATTTTCCGCGTAATAAGGAGGCACTTCCTTGCTGCGGCCGTGGACCCAGCTGTTAGCCTCTCAACGTACAGTACTCTTCTGACGGAAGTCGTTCATTGACCACATTGACCACGCCGCACTGAGAGCACCAAGGCGGTGGACGATGGCGAGGCCTAGGATGGGAACGACGCGGAGCCGGGGAAGACACGGCAGTGGATGCCCACGCGGAGAGGAGTACGAGAGTTCACTGGTTCGGCTGCGGTGTGAGGCTGCCATCGCCGCAGGGCCTGGCCAGCGGTGGGAGTAGTAGGGGGCGGTGAGGCCTCCGCGGCAGCATAGTCGGCCACGGGAGGCAAGAGCACGCGGTGGTTTGGACGGCTAGAGCAAGAAAATCAGAGGTTGAAGAAGCAGGATGACCGTTGGATGTTAACAATCCAACGGTCACTGGTGATAGAATCGTTTGTTGACTAAGTTGACAAAGCCCTCCGTCTGCGTCAACTTAGTAGTCCCACAAGTCATCCTCCCACTATGGTGGGTCCCAGCTAGCAGGGGGAGTATTCATTTTTGTGTGCGTCATAAGGAGGCACTTCCTTGCGTGCGAAGATATAGTTGGTGGGTCTGAGCTGTCAATGGGAGTATTCATTCTTTTTGGCGTAATAAGGAGGTACTTGCTTTCGTGCGGCCATGGACCATGTGGGTCCCAACTGTCAGCCTCTCCATGTACGTCCCTCTTCCGATGTTGTCGTTTGTTGACAATGTTGACCATGCCATGCCGATAACACCAGCGCGATGGACGACGGCGAGACCCAGGAAGGGAATGACCCGGAGGCGGCGAAGCCACAATAGTGGAGGGATGGCCTGGCCAGAGGTGGGAGTAGTAGGGGGTAGTGAGGCCTGCGCGGCAGCACAGCCAGCCACGGGAGGCGGGAGCAGGCGGTCCCGCCGCCGCTGGATTTGGCGGCTAGAGCAAGAAGATCAGACATTGAAGAAACACGACGGCCGTTGGATTGACATCCAACAGTTACGTCTGCTAGAATCGTTTGTTGTCGTATATAATAACTAAAAAAAAATCTTGCATACGCGTCAACTTAATAGGCCCACAAGTCAGACCATTCCCTATTTTTTAACAATTTATATATAGCTCATTGAAACTTCTTATGCAATTTATTGCAGTCCTTTTTTTGTTGGCCAGGGCCAGGGTTAAAAAATTAAACTAAATTTCGCATATTTCTGTGGGTTCCAAACTATTTTTAATACCGAAATGCCGAGCCATATTTAAAGTACATTGAAGATATATTTAAATTAGGTTAAAGCCTAGTGAAATTGGAATCTGAAAATGTGAAAAAATTCAGAAATTATAAAGTAATTGCCAATTTGTCATCTGTTTTTATATTTACAGCCCATTTCATATTACTGTCAAGATTTGCAGGTGTCTTGAAAGAGTTGAAGCCCATCAGGGCGTAGAAAAATAAGTAGGCCTGGATTGGGTATTCTTCAGAAAAAATAAACTGGGCTCATTTTCACAAAAGAAAGTAGCTGGGCTGGTCATGTGGTGAACATAAAAGATAAGCCTGGGCTAGACGGGCCATAGCCTAGTTGAAACCCTGCTCCGTCTCAACGATAAAAAAATACTGCTCGAGCAGCTACTTCCCAGGTGTCAGCCGATCTTGTGTTGTTCTCTTGTCTATTGACTATATACGTTGACAATGTCGTGGGTCCCAAATGTCAGGAAACCACTAGCAGGAAACATTTTCTTTTTCCATACGCTGACAATGGAGTATATATATATATATAACAAAAAATGAGGAACTTCCTTGCGTCCGGCCATGGACATGGTGGGCCCCTACTGTCATCCTCTCGACGTACAGTCCTCTCCCGATTCCTCTTGTTTGTTGACCATGTTGACAACGCGAGAGGGCGGCGCCGCGGAGAGCGCAACAAAGCGTGCGGAGGACGACGGTGAGGCCTCGGAGGTCGGTGCTAACGATTTAGGAGACGGTGGGGTGGCAATGCGTGCGCTGAGGCGCAGCCAGCCGTGGGAGGCAGAAGCAGGCGGCCCCGCCGGCGCTGGTTTGGTTTTGGCGGCTGGACGAAGACAGGACTGCAAAAACACGACAAACTGTAAAAGCAGCAGGAGTACTTAAAAACCTTAACTGAAACCAGCAGGGGCACTTAACATCCATAGCTGAAAGCAGTATGAGTACTTATACAGGTTCAACCGTACAAAGCACGCCTCGAACAGTGCTACTTTGCCTACAGTTAACCAAAGGGTCAGGCCGCCAAGCCCCAGGACAAGGCCCAAGCGCCACCCCGCGCATCCACAACCTTCTGAAAGCGGCTTCATCTCGCAATGTGGTCAATAAACTGGATATTCGCTTTAGAGCCATGGAAAAGCAAGAACATAATCTTCTGTCCTATTCTCCAAGATGGACGAGCCTTCATTATTTGAGACCACCCATGAATAAGTATCTTTTCACCTCCAAGGGGAATGGAGTAGGTCGACATAAACATCATGTTGTGACCAAGCACAAGTCTGACCCGACCATGGTCAGGCATCTGTATAGGAACAATAGAACTGGGCATTTCCTGTTTCAAGAAGATCACAGCTGTAAAACTGTGTGTAAGCAAGAGTTTATGAACAACATATATAACAGAAAATAGCTCGTACCATAAGTTTCTCAACACAGTTGGACCTGTTCAACGAGTGCAGCAGTGGCACACATATCCCACGTGGCCTTCCACCATTGAAACGCCCCACAAGGACCTCAAGACGATCAATAAAGTGTAGGAACTTGTGGATGTCGTCCAAGTCAACTTCAGTGCCATGAGTAACAGCCGAGTTCTTAATGAATAACAAACGAGTAGCCTGCTTAACTCTGAAAAAACCTACACGTGCCACCAATTATAAGAAAATATTAGTTAGAAGTAGCATCTTCGTGAGAGATTCGTTGCTACTTCTAAAGTTAAATTGTGATTAGGTAGACAGAGAAGTAATCGAGGCAAGAAGCAAGAACCAGATACAAAAGTAACATGGATGAACGATTGGAATGACGTCGGGGTGGAAGATCGCAGTGAAGATGAGACCAGGTTCTGCTATTTCCATCAACATTCGTGCGCCAACTTTCAGTGTGTAACACTTGAGAAGGTTTATCCAAGTTCGGCCATAAAAAAGCAGCGATCTTCTTGGTTCATGAACCCAACTCGAAACTTATATCCATGGCTTGTCTTCACTTTTACCATTAAACTGGTGTATTCGGTTATGGCAAGGCCGAGCATCTTGAGTACATGTATTCTGGCAGAGCAAGGAATGCACTGCAGGAAAAATAATATGAGAACACAATGTATTCCCTATATCCAAATCTAGAAATAATTTCCTCCTTCACGTCAGTGTTGACCATGGTACTAGTACCTTTTATCCAAATATAGCAATCCAAATTTCCAAATTAGTCGATAGCATGTTCAAAAAACCCCACCCTCTCGGATAGAAAATAGGATTCTAGGAACATATTGTGCGCATTTTAAAATCCTGTGTTAGGATGAGAAGGAACAAGTGTGGCGTCTCGCCGAGGGCGCAGAAACCTGTAGGGTCCTCGCACTTTGGGCACTGCAAATGAAACACACTAGATTCAGTAGGAAGAAAAATGCATCAACGGCGGCGGCTGCCATCCTAGGAGTACCCGCGACCAAGGGACTTGGATTTATTGGGGATGGTTGAAGAATTCGTACCAGGTTCTCCTTGAGAAAACCCTATGCATTCGCCGAGTGGGGGTTTTCTCTGAACAAGCAGACGACGGAGAAGGGGATTCAGGCCCAGTGAAATATTGCCGCTTCGTCCGTCCAGCTTACTGCTAAAGCTAGAAAGGTGGGGATTTTTGTGATTGGATGGCTCATTGGGCATTAATGCGGCGCTACGACCGGGGTGTGTCTATCGTGCAGTTGTGCACTCTAATTTGGTGCATATGGCATGTGGACCCTGTTGCCAGATGCCCCACATATCAGCGAAAGGAAGTAGAAAGACATGAGTAACTAGTTATTACACATAAATATATTTTTGACAGAGAGATATTCCCTCTCAAAAGAAATATAAAGATCTTTTATATCACAACTTTATACATAAGAAAAATCAAGGGGAATATATATAACATATATAATTATAAAAACAGAGTTTTTTTTAACACGACATAGACGAGTTGGTGATGATGGTGTGCCTGCCATCTTGCAATATAGGACGTCCGATTTATATCTGACGGATAGGAAGGAAACTATGGCAATTTTGCAAAAAGGTACCCACACACCTCTCCACATTTGCAAATAAGGCCTTCCCTTGTTCATCCTTTTCTCTCACAAGATAAAATACTCATACAAATGCATCTTGATGTTACGTGCAACGCACTGGCATTATGGGGGTTCAGCTGAGAATATAATACTCAGACAGGCTCATGGTTCTGGACTTTGGGCCACAGTCCGGTGGGCCTGCATGTTTGGGGGCCCATGTGTTCTACCTCAGCGCTTTTCGTATTGCAAGCGATCGGTACGGCGCTGGTTTTAGATGCTGTCGCAAGGCGAATACGCAAAATTGAATAAAGCACGGCAACTGTTGGAATGAAATCGAACGACAGTTCCTAACCAGCTATTAGAGTTGCAATTCTATCAACGATATACCATGTGATAAATAATACTGTCGTACTACTTATACACATAGGACACTTGTTTCACCATGACAGATTATTACATCAAAATCTCTTGGAGGATAGATCAGTTCGGTAGTTGCGTGCTGCTACTGAAGAATTTCAAAGTTGATTTGGACCAGCTCTCCTTGCCGAGAAAGTTCGATTTTGACATCATCCCCTACCGCAAGATATGATTTAGATTTGAACCTTGACCATCCTTTAGCATCAATCATCATGCGACCATCCTTTGTACTTACGGTATATTGAGCAGGTTCATTCACACCAAGGCTGTGCTTGGTAAGAGAAACTTGGCCACGGTCGCCCGAATTGTTGAACGACTCCCTCGTTGCTCTAGGAATTCTCTGTTTGCAAACAAGAAGACATACACAAACAGTTAGATCAACACAGTGAATCATGTGAAACAACATGGAAAGAAAAAAGAACCACCCGCAAAAAAAAGAACGAAGCACTTGGGCGGCCAATGCTTACCAAGAAGGTGGACATGTCGGTTTTTGTAAGGACTTTGGTATATGAAGGGCGAACTGCAGCCCAGTCTGTTGCCAGTGCAACTGCTCGTTCGGTTGCCGCTACACGGGCCGGAGCAGATGCAAGTGCAAGTATTGGTGCAGGTGCCGAAGCCGTTGTTGGTGCCCGTGCCGGTGTGACTGGTATTGCCGCTGCTGCTGCCGGAGAAGGTGCTCCTTGTAGAGCTGGTGCCAGTGTCGGAGCAGGTGCCGGTGTCGATGCCCGATCCTCCGGTAGATCAGCCTGATCCGCTGACGCGGTCGGTGCCCAATCCTCGGCTGGATCAGACTGAGCTACTGCCGTTGTCAGGGCTAGAGCAACTGGCGGTGCTCGATCCGTTGCTGAAGGTGGTACCGATGTGCGAGACAACGGCGATCGTGTCTGGTCTGCTATGATCAGCTTTCTAACTTGACTAGGCTCCGTGACCGTGATCCAGTTTTTTTCTTCATTTCTTTTAAATGTGGGAATGACTAATTGTGGCATGTTTGTTAAACCAAACTTCAGTTCATCATAGGGATTCAACTTGTACTCAGACAACAGACTGATCCAATTTTTTCCAGTAATATAAGTGATGGATAGTGCCTTCGTTACTGACACGACATAAGAAGTGAAACCTGCAAAAATAGCCATCGTAGAGCAAACCAAATGGTTTATTCTGTGATGAATCTCACATGGCAAAACCTGCATCGTAAAATTGTTGCAAAGAAAGAAAACATGACATTAAATCAATAAGATTTAGACAGTAAATCAATAAGATTTACTTGATGTGACATGAGTGAATCCTTACCAGGAAATCACTATGTTGAAGTACTAAAGAGAAGATTGATCGTCGAAGTACGCGTGGCATGCAGGCCCCCCGCCTACTCCCACAAGCAGGACAGTCCAAAGGTCCTGACAAATCGTATGGACCGAACATCCAAGGGACTGGAAATCCTGGTGGGTGCGATAAACCCTGGAATGCATACATATATTGGAGTGTAACCATAATTGATAAACCGTCCTCACAAAAAAGATGATCTGGATACTTCAAAATATACAGACTAAATTGAGTGGACAGACATTAACATAGACTGTTCTCAGGACTCACCACACACCAAAAGCGGCAGTACTAAAAAATACATAGTTCACAAACAAACATCAAGTACTGAACAGTAGTACTTACTACAGACAAGCAAAGTTGCACTAATTGAACTCTGCAGACTATTTCTTGCCACCGACCTACGGGATGAACCCCACATAACCGACTAGGCCATGGACTTCGTGAGAGATGTCTACCGGCACCATCACCATCTTGTCAACCTTGGAGAATCTAACATAGTGGTCTTTCCACTCATAAACATGACGATGAAGACATGCCGCATCAGATTTGTCGGGAAGCTTTACAAGAACCACAACCTTTGTAATCAAAGGCACAACCAGGAAATTGTTGTGGTCAAGTACAGCCTCGAGAACACGCCTGACAACAATGCTACAGGAAAACACTAGTTCAGGACACGTGGCGACAAGGACACAGTAGCTGGATAGTTTAGCAGTGGAACTCATCCTCAGGTCTTCTAGTTCACACGGCATGACTTTCAGAACTTCATCTCAACCGCGGACCTCATTCTAATTCAAACAGAAACCAAATATTTTATTACTACCTCTGTTCAGAAATATAAGATGATTTCCGATATTATACTCCATATATGACTACATATACATACAGAAATGAGCGAACAAAGACACTAGAACATGTCTTCAAAGGCATGAGAGCAGAGGGATTACTTGCAATATCCATAACACAAGTTACTGAGGCAAATATACCCTCTTCAAAGGTAGCATTGATGTTCATAAAGTAGTTGAAAGTAATCTATAATAAATCAGTGTCAACCTCTCACATGTTTTGGTCAAAAGAGGAATTTAGAGCCGTCACTTCACACACAAAAATCACATGCAAGATCACCCAGAAAGTTGTACTACTATTACTAGTACTGCGTGTTAGATGAAAAAACACGATCAAGATCGGAAAAAAAGATCGTCAAGAAGAGATATTACTTGGACTTGCTTAATGAGAGATCCCGAAGAGGGGGGCTTGGAGAGGGTGATGGCTTTGAGCTTGTCTGCGGTAGTCTCAGCGGGGTGCTTGCACTTCTTCGTACCATGAGCCTCGACGGTTTTGGCCAGAGCCATAGACATCACTTCGGCCGGTGCTCCAGCGTCCATCAAGAAACTGTCAAATAGAAATAAAAGAAAAGAAACCATAATCACAAACCCAAAATAAGAACAGAGAGGGAGTTATAGGATCAGTCTCGGGGTTGCAAGACCGGGACTTGGCCAGAATCAACACCATTGATGCGCTCACCTTTCCTTGTTTGGGAGAGAAGAACAATGGCAGAAGCAGGTCGGGGTTTTCTTGAACAAATGAGGAACAAGATGAGGGAGAAGAGAGTGGCGGTTTTCTTCAAGAGAGGAAGCTGAGAGAGAAGAGTGAAATGATGGTTGCTTCGTCCATCCAACTTACTGCTGGAAAGGAGGGGGTTTTGTGATTTGACGGCTCATTGGGCATTACTGCGGTGCTTCGATCGGGGTAGTCTACCGTGCAGTTGGGCACTCTACTATGGAAAAAGTTAGTGCATGGCTGGTGGACCCCGATGCTGGCTGTCCCACACGTCGACAAAAGTGAGTAGCAAGGTTCCCGGCGACCATGGAGGAGGATCCGCACGGTAGAGCATGTCCACTATTTTTCTGAAGAAAAAAAATGTTTATAGCAAGTGTTTCCACTCTTACGACGGAGGAGTGCGAAACACGGCAGCCAGTTGAACATACACAGTGCTCCTACTACTAGGCATGTGCACTGGTTCATACGTCAGTACTACATAATCTTGTTGCTAGTGTAGTAAGATATGACGATAACAAATGATGTTGTGCGCATGTCAACTATATGAACAATAATGTATTAACATAGTACCGCTTTTTCGACTGTCCGGTCGAGAATGAACGGTGAGATCAATGGTAACATAACTAGGTCTATAGTGCACGGAGAGTATGGTGTTGGGGAACGTAGTAATTTCAAAAAATTTCCTACGCACACGCAAGATCATGGTGATGCATAGCAACGAGAGGGGAGAGTGTTGTCCACGTACCCTCGTAGACCGACAGCAGAAGCGTTATCACAACGCGGTTGATGTAGTCGTACGTCTTCACGATCCGGCCGATCAAGTACCGAACGCACGGCACGTCCGAGTTCAGCACACGTTCAGCTCAATAACGTCCCTCGAACTCCGATCCAGCCGAGTGTTGAGGGAGAGTTTCGTCAGCACGACGGCGTGGTGACGATGATGATGTTCCACCGACGCAGGGCTTCGCCTAAGCTCCGCAACGGCATTATCGAGGTGTAATCTGGTGGAGGGGGCACCGCACACGGCTAAAATATCGTATATCAAGTGTGTCTAGAGATGCCCCCTGCCCCCGTATATAAAGGAGCAAGGGGGAGGCCGGCTGCCTTTGGGCGCGCCAAGGAGAGGGGGGGAGTCCTCCTCCTAGTAGGAGTAGGACTCCCCTTTCCTAGTCCAACTAGGAAGAGAGGGGGGGGGGAAGGAAAGAGAGGGAGAGGGAGAGGGAAAGAGGGGCTGCGCCCCCTCCCCTAGTCCAATTCGGAGTCCTCATGGAAGGGGGCGCGCCACCTCCTGGCTGCTGCCCTCTCTCTCCCCTCAAGGCCCACTAAGGCCCAATACTTCCCCGGGGGGTTCCGGTAACCCCTCCGGCACTCCGGTTTTATCCGAAACTTCTCCAGAACACTTCCGGTGTCCGAATATAGTCGTCCAATATATCAATCTTTATGTCTCGACCATTTCGAGACTCCTCGTCATGTCCGTGATCACATCCGGGACTCCGAACAACCTTCGGTACATCAAAACATATAAACTCATAATATAACTGTCATCGTAACTTTAAGCGTGCGAACCCTACGGGTTCGAGAACTATGTAGACATGACCGAGACACCTCTCCGGTCAATAACCAATAGCGGAACCTGGATGCTCATATTGGTTCCCACATATTCTACAAAGATCTTTATCGGTCAGACCGCATAACAACATACGTTGTTCCCTTTGTCATCGGTATGTTACTTACCCGAGATTCGATCGTCGGTATCTCGATACCTAGTTCAATCTCGTTACCGGCAAGTCTCTTTACTCGTTCCGTAATACATCATCCCGCAACTAACTCATTAGTTACAATGCTTGCAAGGCTTATAGTGATGTGCATTACCGAGTGGGCCCAGAGATACCTCTCCGACAATCGGAGTGACAAATCCTAATCTCGAAATACGCCAACCCAACAAGTACCTTTGGAGACACCTGTAGAGCACCTTTATAATCACCCAGTTACGTTGTGACGTTTGGTAGCACACAAAGTGTTCCTTCGGTAAACGGGAGTTGCATAATCTCATAGTCATAGGAACATGTATAAGTCATGAAGAAAGCAATAGCAACATACTAAACGATTGAGTGCTAAGCTAACGGAATGGGTCAAGTCAATCACATCATTCTCCTAATGATGTGATCTCGTTAATCAAATGACAACCCATGTCAATGGCTAGGAAACTTAACCATCTTTGATCAACGAGCTAGTCAAGTAGAGGCATACTAGTAACACTCTGTTTGTCTATGTATTCACACATGTACTATGTTTCCGGTTAATACAATTCTAGCATGAATAATAAACATTTATCATGATATAAGGAAATAAATAATAACTTTATTATTGCCTCTAGGGAATATTTCCTTCAGTCTCCCACTTGCACTAGAGTCAATAATCTAGTTCACATCGCCATGTGATTTAACATCAATAATTCACATCACCATGTGATTAACACCCATAGTTCACATTGTCATGTGACCAACACCCAAAGGGTTTACTAGAGTCAATAATCTAGTTCACATCGCTATGTGATTAACACCCAAAGAGTACTAAGGTGTGATCATGTTTTGATTGTGAGATAATTTTAGTCAACGGGTCTGTCACATTCAGATCCGTAAGTATTTTGCAAATTTCTATGTCTACAATGCTTTGCACGGAGCTACTCTAGCTAATTGCTCCCACTTTCAATATGTATCTAGACCGAGACTTAGAGTCATCTAGATTAGTGTCAAAACTTGCATCGACGTAACCCTTTACGATGAACCTTTTGTCACTTCCATAATCAAGAAACATATCCTTATTCCACTAAGGATAATTTTGACCGCTGTCCAGTGATCTACTCCTAGATCACTATTGTACTTCCTTGCCAAAATCAGTGTAGGGTATACAATAGATCTGGTACACAGCATGGCATACTTTATAGAACCTATGGCTAAGGCATAGGGAATGACTTTCATTCTCTTTCTATCTTCTGCCGTGGTCGGGCTTTGAGTCTTACTCAATTTCACACCTTGTAACACAGGCAAGAACTCTTTCTTTGACTGTTCTATTTTGAACTACTTCAAAATCTTGTTAAGGTATGTACTCATTGAAAAAACTATCAAGCGTCTTGATCTATCTCTATAGATCTTGATGCTCAATATGTAAGCAGCTTCACCGAGGTCTTTCTTTGAAAAACTCATTTCAAACACTCCTTTATGCTTTGCAGAATAATTCTACATTATTTCCGATCAACAATATGTCATTCACATATACTTATCAGAAATGCTGTAGTGCTCCCACTCACTTTCTTGTAAATACAGGCTTCACCGCAAGTCTGTATAAAACTATATCCTTTGATCAACTTATCAAAGCGTATATTCCAACTCCAAGATGCTTGCACCAGTCCATAGATGGATCGCTGGAGCTTGCATATTTTGTTAGCACTTTTAGGATTGACAAAACCTCCTGGTTGCATCATATACAACTCTTCTTTAATAAATCCATTAAGGAATGCAGTTTTGTTTATCCATTTGCCATATTTCATAAAATGCGGCAATTGCTAATGTGATTCAGACAGACTTAAGCATAGATACGAGTGAGAAACTCTCATCGTAGTCAACACCTTGAACTTGTCGAAAACCTTTTTGCGACAATTCTAGCTTTGTAGACAGTAACACTACTATCACTGTCTGTCTTCCTCTTGAAGATCCATTTATTTTTTATGGGTCGCCGATCATTGGGCAAGTCAATCAAAGTCCATACTTTGTTCTCATACATGGATCCCATCTCAGATTTCATGGCCTCAAGCCATTTTGCGGAATCTGGGCTCACCATCGCTTCTTCATAGTTCGTAGGTTCGTCATGGTCTAGTAACATAACCTCCAGAACAGGATTACCATACCACTCTGGTGCGGATCTTACTCTGGTTGACCTACGAGGTTCAGTAACAACTTGATCTGAAGTTTCATGATCATCATCATTAACTTCCTCACTAATTGGTGTAGGTGTCACGGGAACCGGTTTCTGTGATGAACTACTTTCCAACAACCGATGAGGTACAGTTACCTCATCAAGTTCTACTTTCCTCCCACTCACTTCTTTCGAGAGAAACTCCTTCTCTAGAAAGGATCCATTCTTAGCAACGAATATCTTGCCTTCGGATCTGTGATAGAAGGTGTACCCAACAGTCTCCTTTGGGTATCCTATGAAGACACATTTCTCCGATTTAGGTTTGAGCTTATCAGAATGAAACTTTTTCACATAAGCATCACAACCCCAAACTTTAAGAAACGACAACTTTGGTTTCTTGCCAAACCACAGTTCATAAGATGTTGTCTCAACGGATTTAGATGGTACCCTATTTTAACGTGAGTGCAACTGTCTTTAATGCATAACCCCAAAACGATATTGGTAAATCGGTAAGAAACATCATAGATTGCACTATATCCAATAAAGTACGGTTATGACGTTCGGACACACCATTACACCGTGGTGTTCCAGGTGGAGTGAGTAGTGAAACTATTTCACATTGTTTTAACTGAAAGCCAAACTCGTAACTCAAATACTCTTCTCCACGATCAGATCGTAGAAACTTTATTTTCTTGTTACGATGATTTTCCGCTTCACTCTGAAATTATATGAACTTTTCAAATGTTTCAGACTTCTGTTTCATTAAGTAGATATACCCATATCTGCTCAAATCATCTGTGAAGGTCAGAAAATAACGATACTTGCCGTGAGCCTTAACACTCATCGGACCGCATACATTAGTATGTATTATTTCCAATAAGTCAGTTGCTCGCTCCATTGTTCCGGAGAACGGAGTCTTAGTCATCTTGCCCATGAGGCATGGTTCGCAAGCATCAAGTGATTCATAATCAAGTGATTCCAAAATCCCATCAGTATGGAGTTTCTTCATGCGCTTTACACCAATATGACCTAAACGGCAGTGCCACAAATAAGTTGCACTATCATTATTAACTTTGCATCTTTTGGCTTCATTATTATGAATATGTGTATCACTACGATTGAGATCCAATGAACCATTTTATTGGGTGTATGACTATAGAAGGTTTTATTCATGTAAACAGAACAACAATTATTCTCTAATTTTAAATGAATAACCGTATTGCAAAAAACATGATCAAATCATATTCATGCTCAACGCAAACACCAAATAACACTTATTTAGTTTCAACACTAATCCTGAAAGTATAGGGAGTGTGAGATGATGATCATATCAATCTTGGAATTACTTCCAAGACACATCGTCACCTCGCCTTTTACTAGTCTCTGTTTATTCTGCAACTCCCGTTTCGAGTTACTACTCTTAGCAACTGAACCAGTATCAAATGCCGAGGGGTTGCTATAAACACTAGTAAAGTACACATCAATAACATGTATATCCAGTATACCTTTGTTCACTTTGCCATCCTTCTTATCCACCAAATACTTGGGGTAGTTCCACTTCCAGTGACCAGTCCCTTTGCAGTAGAAGCACTTAGTCTCAGGCTTAGGACAAGACTTAGGCTTCTTCACTTGAGCAGCAACTTGCTTGACGTTCTTCTTGAAGTTCCCCTTCTTCCCTTTGCCCTTTTCTTGAAACTAGTGGTCTCATCAACCATCAACACTTGATGTTTTCTTGATTTCTACCTTCGTCGATTTCAGCATCACGAAGAGCTCGGGAATTACTTTCGTCATCCCTTGCATACTATAGTTCATCACGAAGTTCTACTAACTTGGTGATGGTGACTAGAGAATTTTGTCAATCACTATTTTATCTGGAAGATTAACTCCCACTTGAATCAAGCGATTGTAGTACCCAGACAATCTGAGCACATGCTCACTGCTTGAGCTATTCTCCTCCATCTTTTAGCTATAGAACTTGTTGGAGACTTCATATCTCTCAACTCGGGTATTTTCTTGAAATATTAACTTCAACTCCTGGAACATCTCATATGGTCCATGACGTTCAAAACGTCTTTGAAGTCCCGATTCTAAGCCGTTAAGCATGGTGCACTAAACTATCAAGTAGTCATCATACTGAGCTAGCCAAACGTTCATAACGTCTGCATCTGCTCCTGTAATAGGTCTGTCACCTAGCGGTGCATCAAGGACATAATTCTTCTGTGCAGCAATGAGGATAATCCTCAGATCACGGATCCAATCCGCATCTTTGCTACTAACATCTTTCAACATAATTTTTCTCTAGGAACATATCAAATATAAACACAGGGAAGCAACAACGTGAGCTATTGATCTACAACATAATTTGCAAAATACTATCAGGACTAAGTTCATGATAAATTTAAGTTCTATTAATCATATTACTTAAGAACTCCCAATTAGATAGACATCTCTCTAATCATCTAAGTGATTACGTGATCCAAATCAACTAAACCATGTCCGATCATCACGTGAGATGGAGTAGTTTCAATGGTGAACATCACTATGTTGATCATATCTACTATATGATTCACGCTCAACCTTTCGGTCTCCGTGTTCCGAGGCCATATCTGCATATGCTAGGCTCGTCAAGTTTAACCTGAGTATTCCGCGTGTGCAACTGTTTTGCACCCGTTGTATTTCAACGTAGTGCCTATCACACCCGATCATCACGTGGTGTCTCAGCACGAAGAACTTTCGCAACGGTGCATACTCAGGGAGAACACTTTTATCTTGAAATTTTAGTGAGAGATCATCTTATAATGCTACCGTCAATCAAAGCAAGATAAGATGCATAAAAGATAAACATCACATGCAATCAATATAAGTGATATGATATGGCCATCATCATCTTGTGCTTGTGATCTCCATCTCTGAAGCACCGTCATGATCACCATCGTCACCGGTGCGACACCTTGATCTCCATCATAGCATCGTTGTCGTCTCGCCAACTATTGCTTTTACGACTATCGCTACCGCTTAGTGATAAAGTAAAACAATTACATGGCGATTGCATTTCATACAATAAAGCGGCAACCATATGGCTCCTGCCAGTTGCCGATAACTCGGTTACAAAACATGATCATCTCATACAATAAAATATAGCATCATGTCTTGACCATATCACATCACAACATGCCCTGCAAAAACAAGTTAGACGTCCTCTACTTTGTTGTTGCAAGTTTTACGTGGCTGCTACGGGCTTAGCAAGAACCGTTCTTACCTACGCATCAAAACCACAACGATAGTTTGTCAAGTTGGTGCTGTTTTAACCTTCGCAAGGATCGGGCGTAGCCACACTCGGTTCAACTAAAGTGAGAGAGACAGACACCCGCCAGTCACCTTTAAGCATCGAGTGCTCGCAACGGTGAAACCAGTCTCGCGTAAGCGTACGCGTAATGTCGGTCCGGGCCACTTCATCTCACAATACCGCCGAACCAAAGTATGACATGCTGGTAAGCTGTATGACTTATATCGCCCACAACTCACTTGTGTTCTACTCGTGCATAGCATCAACGCACAAAACCTGGCTCGGATGCCACTGTTGGGGAACGTAGTAATTTCAAAAAATTTCCTACGCACACGCAAGATCATGGTGATGCATAGCAACGAGAGGGGAGAGTGTTGTCCACGTACCCTCGTAGACCGACAGCGGAAGCATTATCACAACGCGGTTGATGTAGTCGTACGTTTTCACGATCCGACCGATCAAGTACCGAACGCACGGCACCTCCGAGTTCAACACACGTTCAGCTCGATGACGTCCCTCGAACTCCGATCCAGCCGAGTGTTGAGGGAGAGTTTCGTCAGCACGACGGCGTGGTGACGATGATGATGTTCCACCGACGCAAGGCTTCGCCTAAGCTCCGCAACGGTATTATCGAGGTGTAATCTGGTGGAGGGGGGCACCGCACACGGCTAAAGTATCGTATATCAAGTGTGTCTAGAGGTGCCCCCCTGCCCCCGTATATAAAGGAGCAAGGGGGAGGCTGGCTGCCTTTGGGCGCACCAAGGAGAGGGGGGGAGTCCTCCTCCTAGTAGGAGTAGGACTCCCCTTTCCTAGTCCAACTAGGAAGAGAGGGGGGAAGGAAAGAGAGGGAGACGGAGAGGGAAAGAGGGGCTGCGCCCCCCTCCCCTAGTCCAATTCGGACTCCTCATGGGAGGGGGCGCGCCACCTCCTGGCTGCTACCCTCTCTCTCCCCTCAAGGCCCACTAAGGCCCAATACTTCCCCGGGGGGTTCCGGTAACCCCTCCGGCACTCCGGTTTTATCCGAAACTTCTCCGGAACACTTCCGGTGTCCGAATATAGTCGTCCAATATATCAATCTTTATGTCTCGACCATTTCGAGACTCCTCGTCATGTCCGTGATCACATCCGGGACTCCGAACAACCTTCGGTACATCAAAACATATAAACTCATACTATAATTGTCATCGTAACTTTAAGCGTGCGGACCCTATGGGTTCGAGAACTATGTAGACATGACCGAGACACCTCTCTGGTCAATAACCAATAGCGGAACCTGGATGCTCATATTGGTTCCCACATATTCTACGAAGATCTTTATCGGTCAGACCGCATAACAACATACGTTGTTCCCTTTGTCATCGGTATGTTACTTACCCGAGATTCGATCGTCGGTATCTCAATACCTAGTTCAATCTTGTTACCGGCAAGTCTCTTTACTCGTTCCGTAATACATCATCCCGCAACTAACTCATTAGTTACAATGCTTGCAAGGCTTATAGTGATGTGCATTACCGAGTGGGCCCAGAGATACCTCTCCGACAATCGGAGTGACAAATCCTAATCTCGAAATACGCCAACCCAACAAGTACCTTTGGAGACACCTGTAGAGCACCTTTATAATCACCCAGTCACGTTGTGACGTTTGGTAGAACACAAAGTGTTCCTCCGGTAAACGGGAGTTGCATAATCTCATAGTCATAGGAACATGTATAAGTCATGAAGAAAGCAATAGCAACATACTAAACGATCGAGTGCTAAGCTAACGGAATGGGTCAAGTCAATCACATCATTCTCCTAATGATGTGATCTCGTTAATCAAATGACAACCCATGTCAATGGCTAGGAAACTTAACCATCTTTGATCAACGAGCTAGTCAAGTAGAGGCATACTAGTGACACTCTGTTTGTCTATGTATTCACACATGTACTATGTTTCCGGTTAATACAATTCTAGCATGAATAATAAACATTTATCATGATATAAGGAAATAAATAATAACTTTATTATTGCCTCTAGGGCATATTTCCTTCATATGGTGCTACAGTACTCCACGAAACATGAACCATATGAAGCACGAATCAGTGTTAGGCAGGGTGTATGAAGGGTGCACGGGATGGGAGCAAAACTTCCCTTCTCGACCCACTTTTGGGTGTTTTGCAGAGTGCATGAAGGGTGCATGAGTCCACACTAGTAGGTTAATAGAAATGCACGAAGAGGGAACAACTATATTGAGATGAGAATGCAACCAAACACACCCATACGCTTTGTGCTACAGTGGCTGATCTTCACCGTCTGAGTTTGGTCCAACGGTCATGTTGCACCCGAGACATGGACATGCCCATCCAGAGGGTGCCTAAACACCACCGAAGTCCCTCTGCTTCTCGAGGCGCACGACGTTGGTGATGCAGGGTGCAACCGCCCGCAGAGCCCGCTCCCGGTCGACGGGAGCCAGCTCGTCAAAGACGGCGTCCAATGGCATGAATGGATTCTGGTGAGGGAGCCCTGAGAGGATTCGCCCGGCAACGGCGACGGCAGCCCGCAACCCCTCCTTGTCCAGCTCCACCCCCACCATCGCGCGGAGATGGCTCAGCTCCTCGGAGATATAGGTGAAGAAGGAGACCAGGTCAGGAAGCTGCAACACATTGAAGTCGATGGGGTGGTCGAACGGGTTTAGCCTGACGGCCGGCATGGTCGCACTGGCATGACGGTGGGCATCGTGCAGCCGCAACACGTGTGTGGCAACTTGGTCCACCAAGTGGCTGAGGCGATCCTGGACCTCGTCATGATCGGCTCGCTCGCGCTCCAGCCGACTCCCCTGACGGCCTATCGTATCTCCCGCTTTCTGCAGCAACGCCGCCGATGCCTCGAGCATCTTTGTGGTGGACGCCTGCCGCTTTTGAAGCTCCGTGAATTCCCGCACATAATGGAGGAGCATAGCACTCTTCTCCTCCTTGAGCTCACGGAGCTCCACGTCCTTGACCCTGACTTCGCATCATTGGCCTGGAGCTCCTATGTCAGGCGCCTCACCTTAGACTCCGTGATCTGCTGCGCCGCCATGGCACCAGGTAGAAGCAATGGGGAGAGGAAGCAAAGGGGGTGAAACAGCTGAAAGGCAATGCAATCTACGGAAGGCGGAGGGAGCCAGCCGAGGGGCAGGGAATCTTTTGGTTTTCACCATGGGAAAACACCAGTCGACGACTTCTCACATCAGCGAACAGTGGGTTTTACAGGTGGAGTCATCGTGACTAATTGTTGCCGCGCCTGCTCCCGTCAATCAAAAAATTAAAGATCTTGCCGCGCCTGCTCCCGTCAATCAAAAAATTAAAACTCCTGCCACACCCAAACACCAGAGCAACGCCGCGGTGGATATTTAAATTTACCTGCCGGCAAGGAGATAAAAAAAGGGGTGAAAAAACAAATGTGGCGGCGGCCTAGCTAATCGATCGCACTAGCCCAACTAGCTAGCCATCGTGCTTCACCGATGTACTTGGCGGAAAAGGTGGTCTTTCGTGATTTGATGACTCATTTACTTGCTTCGGTGCTACGACCAAGGAGGACCCAGAAAACGCGCGGTATGGCGTCCCACGTCTCGGCAAGGAAGAATATATGCGTGCACCACCTGGGAGGACCCCGAAACCGCGCGGTAGGGTGTTCCACGTCTCGGCACGGAGGAAAAATGTGCATGTAAAAATATACTGTATCAGACGTAGTACCTATGGTTCGACCTCGGGACCTAGCCACTCGGTCGAAAACACCCCACTAGCCACACAACTTCATCATGCTAACGTGGCACGAAGGATAGGTGTGGTTAGCTCCATCTCGACCAGCCACAACGTCTCTTGTTCTAGGCGATTCTTCTATTTTCCAAGCTTTTTTTAGTTATAATAACACCATGGCAAGCTAGCGCTGCTCTTCGTGTGTGCCCGTGCGTCTAAAGGTTAGACGATGGAGAGGAGAGAGAGATCGTAGACCTGGGAGCCACCAGTAAGTGAGTCAACGGTCATGCATGCGTTGACGAGGTAGTCCCTCTACTCTACTCAACGTAATACTGTATAAAATCAAGTTATGGGACAAAGCAAACAACCGTTGTTGTTTCAGGCTATTGACTTACGCTTTGTAGTCCAGGTTGCCAGTTCGAATCTCATCTTTCAGATTTGTTAGTTTTAGGTCCAAATTTGATCAATGACAAGTGGGACCCCCGTGTGTTGTTCCGATATTTCAGTGTAGGATGGTTTTTTGGAACAAACACTTTGCGCGGTTAGACAAGTAACGGCACGAGTTACACGTATTTTGCAAGTTTACGAACAAAAATGATAATGGCATAGAATATCACATCCACCCCGCAGCTTAGATGCTATGGTGATACGAGTTTTTTACATCGTTGGAAGTGAGATCCAATGGCTTGGGAGTAGTCTTTGTAATTATGCGCAATTTCCAAACTCTCCAAAGTTTTTTTTGCAAATAAAACATTCATGCGTCGTGTGTGCCGCTGCATCTTGGATCCAACGGCTCCCCATTGCTCATATTAGGTGCTCCCTGTAGCTTAATTAGCCGCTACAGTGATACGAGCATCTAGGTCGTATGATCTGTGTTTAGATGGCACATGCGTAGCACTTGTACTTTCTGCGAAATTCTCAAACTCTGTCAGTCGTATATTGCAAAAACATTGAAACCTCCTACTGTGGGCCGTTATATCTCCGTGAACTTGTATCACCATAGAATCTACGGTGCGGGAGCACCTCATATTCTCCCGTGCGAGAAAACATCAGGTGCTCTTGCAGCTTGGATGCTACGGTGATACAAGCTTCGAGGTCGTTTGATCTGAGATCCAATGGCATCTGACCAGTCTTTGTGCTTGTAAGCAGTGGTTGAACTCTATGGGGGCTTTTCTGCAAAAAACCATTCAAACCACCGAGGAGTTGTTGGATCACAAATCCAACGGCTCCGAAGAGCTTGTATCACAAAAACATCAAAGGTGTGGTAGCACATGATATTCTTACATACAGGAGAATATGATGTCCTCCTTCATCTTAGATGCTACGGTGATACGAGCTTCGAGGCCGTTGGATATGGGATCCAAGGGCATTTGAGTAGTTTTTGTACAAATTGTGTGCAATTCTCAAACTCATTAAGGTTTCCTGTAAAAATATTAAGACATCACGTGAGCTGCTATATCTCAGATCTACAAGCTCCAAGCAACTCGTATCAGCATATAACATCTAAGGTGTGGGGGCACATGATATTATCTCGGGGAGGAGGGGGTGCACAACCAATCGGTGTTTGCGAGCTAGGGTGGGGACAAATATAATCTAAACAATCCTAAATAGAGCTTCACAAATTTATCTAAGGTCGAGGGGTTAACCCCCGACAATCTACATAGCTCCACCTAAACACACCATTTGCATGTACTGTAGTACTAGACTTAATATTCATGTTTCAGTTTCCTGTTCATTTTAAATATTGAATTGAGGACCATGCATGTCTTACATTTTACTCCCTTTGTTCCTAAATATTAGTCTTTTTAGAGATTTCAAATGGACTGGCACATATGGATGTATATAGACATATTTTAGAGTGTAGATTCACTCATTTTGCTCCGTATGTTGTCACTTGTTGAAATCTCTAAAAGACTAATATTTAGGAACAGAAGGAGTATTTTGAATTCGTGTCATACATGCATGGTTTGGAAAAATAGATGCACTATACTTATTGGATTGTTGTTGTGTTCGTGTGTGTTTGTGTGTGTGTGTATGTGTGTGTGTGTGGTCATATACTTGATACATACAAAGTTTTCTCACCACCATATTGTTCATCTTTTAAATTTGAATTTGCAATGAAAAACTTACTAGGGATACCATGAAATTTGAAATCCACGTTGAGATCACTATATCACAAACCCACTCTAATTCAAGAACTCGTCATAAATCAATTACCACGTCGAGATTACTATTTGCAAGGAAAATACGGGCATTGTAATACACATAGATTAGTTCAGCAATTTAAAAGATTCCTTTCGTATTCTCGAATGGTAGGACCCAACGGCGTACCAGCCAGACCTTGGCTCGTGTTGATCCTAAAAAAAGAAACCGGGCTCGTGTCCTTCTGGTGGCGTGCATGGTACGCACATTAGGCAACCCCAACCAGTCGAGCCTCCGCGTTTCGAGTCGAAATATCTGGCGGCCAGAATTCTAGCCCTAGGAAATTCCCCTCATGTCCCCGGTCCAGAATGACTACCGATGAAAAATGGAGGGATGATTTAGTAACTAGACAACATTACCTACCGTGCCGAGCACGGTTCAATTCCCTCGGTCGTCGCTCCCCAAGGTCACCCGTCAACTGCATTGCCTAGTACTACTACTACACCAGGATGAGCACATAATTGAGCCCTTTGTTCGTGCCTAGTACTTGAGTTAATATATCAGGGACCCCTAAAAAAAGAGTTAATATATCCTTTTACTCTGCATATATAACTTGTCTGAAGTCTAACTAAGCAAAATGTTTGACCAAATCCTTTCTTAAGAAATACAATAGGACAGATGTATCGCTTGAAAATTTATTGCATGATGCAGGTTATGGTATTATTTCGAATCCTGGATTTAAATATCAGAAAATCCAAAAGTGACCAGAAATTCATGAAAATGAGCATGGTCACGTGATATGGCACAAATAAAATTCTTTCTTCAGTTTGAGACAACTGCTTATGACAAGTTGCACAAATGAAGAGCCAAGGTATTTCGGAACAAAGACCTGTCACATTAAGGCGAACGCTTTCACTATTGAAACCGTGGGCATTTACGTGCCGCCACGATTCCCACTTCTCATCGGCAAGTGCCGTCCGAGCAAGCGTGTGAGTCGACGGGAGGCGTGCGAGCAGACCGCTGCGCCGGCTGACAGGGAGGAGTGCGAGCAGACCACTGCGCAGGCTCACCGGGAGGTGAGCCCTTTGACCAGGCTCCGCGGCCCACCTTCGTCCCAACTGCTCCCACTTTTAATGTCGCCGGTGCCGCATTTTAAAATCAACCCCGCACTACCCGGTATCGCTACAATCTTCTCTCTTCCTCTCCGATTCTCCTGTCGTCTACCTCCAACCAGCCTGACCTAAACATACGGCATGCTGCATCACGATGGTCTGCCCTTAGTCTTCCAGCTTCCTGAGGAAGACACCCAGCCAGAATCTCAAGAACATAAGGCGCTTTGGGATGAGCTTGAACCAGCCTTGCGGGAAGACGTCACGCCTGTCCCCGCTCCCGTTCCGGCTCCCGTCGCCCCGACTGCGCCAGCGCCAATCCCCGTGGCATTGATGGGCTGGGAGCCGCACATTGTCGCTGAGCTTGATGCCATGGGATTCCATGAGGTCCCCGCCGACTTTCACGCGCCCGTGCACCTGCCAGCGCATACGCCTGCGCGTGCACTGACGCGCACGCCCGTGCCGATGCCCGTGCACCTGCCGGCGCATGCGCCTGCACATGCACTGACGTGCGTGCCCGTGCCGGTGCCCGTGCACACGAATGTCTCCGCCGCCCCGTTGCAAGCGCCTGTCCCCGCGTGGGTGCCAGTGCCCCCCTCAGCGGCATGGATGGCCGCAGTCGACCGCTTCCTTGCACCAATGCCAGTCGCCTCCTCCCGCCAGTTGACTCGCTCCTGGAGACCGAAGTCCAAAACATTGTGGCCTTCCTTGAAGCTAGGGCCAACGTCCAGGAGGACGCCAACAACAGCGCAAGGCGCCGCCGTCACCATCGCCGTCGCCGTCGCCGTCGCCGTCGGTCAGTGGCCCGACGACACACAGAGCACGGCACAGGAGCCGCTTCCCACCGCAAGACGCCCCCGCCGCCGCCGTGTAATCTAAATTTGCCGTGAAAAACTTTCGGATTGCCATGCTTAAAATCCGAACGTTTATCATTTCCGTTTATTTTAGATCGATCGTCGTATGAATGTAAAGTCGGAGTCAGACTGAATGAAATATATGGTTTGATCGATTGAATGTTCTGCTGGAGCCGTATAAAATTAAATATAAAATGTCATCAAGCCACATGTATTCCTTCTCATCCAACGACCTAGACTGCTTCAATGTCGAGCGCTCAACACGTTTAGCGTGCAGTTAATTTCATGCCAAAAATAGTGCTAATCACATAATAACACGCAAATAATATCCTACTTAATATCCGCATGCACTTAATATACTTCCAAATTAACATGCATTGCACGTACACATTGACTAGTACTACTAGTACGTGAAACTGGTGCCGTAACTTGTGAAAACGCGTCCAGACATGGTCAACGGCAACATCGCCCGCGAGTTCTTCGTGTTTGCCCGTGCGTCTAAACGCAGAAGGGGAGGAGAGAGAGAGAGCACACATGGAACTCACCAGTAAGTGAAGGCGAATAGTACGTGCTAATGAGCCGGTCCCACTAATGTACTAAAAATAATATTACATGTTATCCATTAAATAGGCTGTGGTAATATAAAAACATTATATGAACAAAGGGGGGTACAACAAACATTGTTGTTCTACGTATGTTGCCTATTGACGTGCGGCTTGAAGGCCCTAGTCGCATGTTCGATCCTCGTCCTTTATTTTTTAATTTGTGTATTGGTCCAAATTTGTTTCATGACAGGTGGGCCCCTCGGTGTGCAGTTTGTGGCACTTTAATTTGTGGGTTAAAATCTGTTCCATTCCAAGTGGACTATCGGTGTGTAGTTTTGTAGCTTATTTGTAATAATCAAAGTTTTTTGCAATAATACCATGGTGCGACATTGAAGGCGATAAAGGACGTACGAGAGAGCGATGAACGATCCAGAGGGAAATCAATTGGGGGAGGTGCGGGGGTTGCAACGGTGTTTGGAGTAGTTGTGGGCCGAATGCTACAAAAATATAATCTACCACCGGAATAAATGCCTACACAAATTAATCCAAGGTTGTTGTCCCCCTCGCAATGTAAATAGCTCCGGCTTTGCGAGGGATGGAGAGGTAGCTTCAATGTGTGGAAGATACGGCGTGAGAAAGCGAGGTCAATCGAGAGACATATAGATAGAGAGACAAAGTGAGTGTGGTCCGACATTCATTGAAAAGATATATATGCTGTGGAGAGATATTGTCCGATTGAGCTTTTGGGAAGGGTGAGGGCTGTAAGATAGATCTTGAGAGATGATCCAGTCACAGACATGTAGATATATTTTGTGCGTGGGAGGAAGCAAGGTCAATCGATTACATATATAAAGGGAGAGAGATTGAGCGAGTGTGGGTCGTCCTGCGATCGAAAGAGTGATACGGGTTGGAGAGAGTGACCTAGACAGATAATGTGCGTGAGAGAGTATACAATGTGAATATGTCGAATTGGGCTCAAACATGGAGATATATGGTTTGTGTCCGAGAAAGAGCGAGGTCAATCGAGACATACAAAGAGAGACAGAGAGAGGGAGGGAGAGAGAGATTGAGCAAGCGTGGCCCGCCATGAGGTCGAAAGAGTGGGGGCGGCTTGGATGGACTGACCTAGATAGACAATCTACGTGAGAGAGTATGAAGTGTGTCGATCGAGGCCCGAACAGGGAGATATATCATTTGTGTGTGAAAGAAAACGAGGTTAATCGAGACTCAGATAAAGAGAGCGAGATTGAGCGAGTGTGGCCCACCGTGCGGAAGAAACAGTGAGACAGTCTCAAGGGAGTGACCTAGATAGACAACGTGCGTGCGTGCGCACAAGAGGTTGGGGGCTAGATAGGCAATGCATGTATCTAGCGAGAGAGGGTGGGAGGGAGAGAGAGAGAGCTCGGCATGGGGTGCAATGGTGGGTGTGTGAGGTAAATACATTTGGTAACAGGGTGGAAAAAGGGGGTTGTATAGTTGAGAGAGTTAGAGATCGAAACATGGAGAGAAAGAATGAACGTGTGTCGGAAATCGATAGCTTCCTAAGGTGGTTACGAGAGGAAGATTGACCGATACAGGAAGTATGTACATTGTAAGATTTGAACTGAGGACCATGCATATGGGTAATTATTTCGAATTCGTGCCATACTATGTTTGGAAAAGTTGACATTGAGTCGATTGTTATGTTATTTTTGTAGGTCATTTGTTTGAATCCATCCAAAAGTTTTCTCACTATGTTAGTGTACAAAAGGAGGGGCGCACTTTTGTACCCCTTTACCTGTGCACGGGCAGTCGGAGCCGCGCCCACGGTCACACCAAGCATAACAGGGGAGGTGAGCCAAGGTAAGACCGAAGCCCAAGATAACCAGAGCAACGCCAAGGCCAAGACCACACAAAGCAGAGGGACAAAGAAGGTTCCCCCGGCAAGACCCTTGCCGGGGCAGCTCACCCCACACCAACAGAGCGAGCCACCCTTGAGCCCACGGTCTCCAACATCACGTTGGGCCAGGGCTCGGGAGGCACCTCATGGTGGCATGTAGATCTTTGTGAAGACAAGGAACACTCAAGATCAGATGAGGATTAGAAGACGACAATCCTCGGCAAGATCCTTGCTGAGGAAGGCCACCCGACCCTCGGCAAAGTCCTTGTTGAGAACGACAGCGCGCCACGGCAAGACCCTTGCCGGGCCACCCGGCAAGGCCCTCACCGAGGACGCCAGCAGGGCCACTACCAGGCCCGCACCAACCAAGTCTCCACCACTATTCGCATGTGGCTGCCAGCCCAACCAGCTGGGCGGGCACCTGCATGGCAACATGCAGCTCCCAGGCCAACTCATGAGACGCCTGCGTGGCGGCATGCAGATCTTCGTGGAGGCTCCACCACCGCGCCACCTCAGCTGCCTGCTTGCCTACGTGGCGCCGCATGCGTCGCTAGCCAGGGCGCGTGTCGAAGCAAGGAGGAGCGGCGACGGACGGGACGGGCCTCGCCGTCGTCCCCGATAAAGCAAGGGGACACCTAAGCTACGCATTAAATGCGTCTTGTCCTGTAATACGAGTGATAAGCTCATAGCACTGTGCGCCTTTTCACCTCCTGTGTGCCACTGTGGCAGCCCCTTTCGACTATAAAAGGAGGCCCATGGCGTACTGGAGAAGGATTCGGCTCTTTCGAACCACACACTCACCACAGCTAGTTCGAGAGCTCAAGAACTCTCTGAAATACACCCACCAAAGCAGGACTAGGGTTTTACGCATCCTTGCAGCCCGAACCTGGGTAAACGATCCTCGTGCTGGTTACTAATCCCGCTCTTCGTGCAACCCTGCGCCCCGGCAACCGTAGTAGGGATTCTTGTGATCCCGTAGGTGTCGTTCCACATCGACATCTTTGGCGCGCCAGGTAGGGGGCGCAATTGTGAGAATCTGGTCTAGTGGCTAGCCTAGCAGTTCTTCGTCACCATAGCTCCCAAGAAGGAGACGGCCAGGAGAAAAGGGCGCTACCTGCGAACGTGAAGGACGCCAGTGCGGCAACAGATAAGCTAAGACATTCAGAGCTTTGAGTTATTTCCTTTTATATATAAGGTTATCGTCCTCGGAGATCTTGCCTATGTATGAGAAACCTGCATGCAAAGGGCCCTCATGCAATTGGCAACGCCCTTGTTCTGTTTCGAGTCCGCTCAACAGCTCAAAGCGGCCGCGTCGAGAGTGGCGGGGTAGCCTTCCGCACTTGGCAACGCTCCCGACTCTGACTCGAGTCAAACTCGATAGTTCAGGCGGCCGCGCTAAGGGTGGTAAGGTGGTTCGCCCAGCGGCAAGCACACCCGGCAGGCCACTGGGGACCCGTCCCCAAGATGCCGCCCAGGGTTTACGCACCGGCAAACCTACCCAGTTAACGTAGGGTGGACATACAAAGGAAAATCGAACAGGAAAATAACCTGTATGATACTAAAAGTGCTGCAGAGTCATATTACATCAAATTGTTGCTGCGGTTCTAACTAGAGATAGCAATTGTCTTGGTTGTGAACCTGCAGCGGTGATAAGAAACGGGGTGCCTAATCCCGGCGCTGGCCCTCCACCCTCAGAATTCCGCCGACACGACTGATGATGGGCTTGATGTGCTCCCTGAGCGGCGCGAGGTCAGTACCCTCCGGCAAGCTCTCTAGCGCGGTGTCGAAGTCGAGGTCGAGTACCAGTGTGCCACCTTGGTGAGAACCTTGGTCATGGCGCCCTGGCAAAGTCTCCGGGCCTCGTCGGCCAGCGAGGCCGTCCGGTTGGCGTGAAGCTGCTCCGGGGCCCCGAGAACACGCTCGAAGAACAAGGTCAGCTTGGCGTTGGTGGTCCCGCTGCGCTCTGGGGCGTACCTCACGCTTGGCATCCCCATGGTAGCCAGCTGCGCGGTAATCCTACCGGCGACGTCTTCGAGGCGGCCGATCCAGTGGTTCAAGCCCTCCTTGAAATCCTTATGCTCGGCGGCCACGTCCCTCCGCAGCTGCTTCTCGGTCTCCAGCTCTTTGGCTAGGGTCCCCTCCCGTGCTTTGGCCTCCGTGAGCATCCCCTCGAGGCCCTCCAGCTTCAGCGTGAGGTCCTTGAGCGACTTGTTGGCCTCGGAGAGCTCCCCGGCCTTGCTGATGGCCGCGCCCTGCGCCTCCGTCAGGGCGCTGTTGAGCGTGTCCTTCTCCTGGGACAGCTTCAGGGCCTGCTCCTTCAGCTTGTCCCGCTCCACCTCCAGCTCCTTCACCATGTCAGCATACACCTGGGCTTGGGAATCGAGTGCCTCCTTGTGCCTCTGCTCCAGCTCATGGGTCCGCTACAAGACAAGCTTCCCCACCTCTTCATACTTTCCGCGGAGCGTGGCGGCAAGCTTCTCCTCGCGCGCAGCGAGGTCCTCCTCCTGGGAGTTCAGTGCGGCCTGGTGCTGAGTCCGGGCGGCCTCGGCTGCCACGGCAAAGCCCTCCGCCGTCTCCTGGGCCTTCTCGATGTCGGCCAGCTTCATGGTGAGCTCCACATCACGCTTGGCCAGCTCGCCCTGGGCAGCCTTCAGCTCCTTGTGAGCCTTGCGGAACTAGTCCTGCGTCTCGGCAACGCGCTTCTGGAGGTCCACCTCCGCCTTCTCCACCACTGCCGTCCTGGACTTAGCCTTGTCCAGGCGGGCGCGGTGGAGCGCCTGGAGCCTCCGGAAGTTGGCACCCATGGCCTGGAGCACCCGCTCCTCCTGGGAGCCATCGCCACCGACGCTCAGCTCGTCGACGACCTCAAGCCCGGCGGCGGCAAGCACTTCATCGTCGAACACCTCTCCCTCGACGGGTGTCCTGGAGGTCGACGCGCCTGGAAGGTGGACGAACAAGTCGTCACCCACCCTCAGGTACTTGCCGGAGCCGGAAGCAGCAGAGGAGGAAGGCTGGTCATCAGCCACCTCCTCCTCCTCCTCGGCGGTGGCCCTGCCGGCCTCCCCGGCAGGCCCCTTGCCGGTCTCCTCAGCGGCGGCCTTGCCTCCCTCCCCGGCAGGCCCCTTGGCGGCGTCCTCAGCAGCGCTCTTGGCGGCCTCCTCGGCGGCGATCTTCTCGGCGTCCGCCTCAGTGGCCTTGGCGACGTCCTCGACGAAGGCGTCCACGTCCTCTGGGTTCACCGAGGAGGGATCTGGACACCAAAGAAGGGAGTGAGGCAAGGCCAAGACCAAGAGCTAGAAAGAAAAAGGAACAGGGATGAACGGTGAGCGACTTACCAGCGCCAGTACCAGGCTGGGAAACGGAAGTCCCCTCCCCGCCAGCATTTGGCGTCGAGGCGAAGCCGCCATCACCCAAGTTCTCCTCCTCCTCCTCCATGTGCGTGGGCTCGGTGTTTGGCGCCCTTACCGGGGACGCCCCCCGGTGCGGTGTGGTCGATGGGCGCGGCGTGTTGTGAGTAGCCCTCTGCGGCTCCTCCTGCTGCCGCTCTCCTCCTGCATACCCGGCAAGGTCAGCACCAAAGTATCGTACCCCTGACACATGTCGACGAGGGGAGGGTAGTGAGCTTACGCTGGGGGCTGGGCCGGGGGCTGCTGTCCGGGCTACTCAGCACCACCAGTGGCGCCCTTGAAGTACCAGCCGGGGGCTAGCCGCCCGCCGAGGGTTTGGCCTTCTTCACCCTCTGGGCTAGCGTCTCCATGTCCCTGCCAAGATGAAAGCGAGCCAAGACAAGCGACACAGATTGAAGAGGCAGAGATGACGGGAAGGAGCCAGATACTTACTCATCGTCCGCCTCCTCCTTTGCTGCTTTCCTCTTCCTCCTCGGGCTGAGGGATCTGTAGTCAAAAGTGACCCCTGCATCGGCATCTGCCGGAGGAGGAGAGGAGGGCGGAGTCTGCGTGCGCCTGGGCGGAGAAGAAGCAGATGCTTTCTTCCTCGCTGCCGCGGCCTTCACCACCTTCTTCGCCGCCGCGGCCCTCGTCTGACGCCCGGCCTCCTCCGGGGACTTTGGCCGCCATCCAGCCCTGACGGGCCGCACCGTCTCGCCAGAGGTGGCCCGCCGCAGGACTTGCCCTCTCCCTGTGGCCGGAGGGTCAACGGCCCCGGCCTCCTCTTCCGACGACTCGTCGGCCGCTTCCTCAACTAGAGGAGCCTCAGGGCCGGCGCTGCTGGCTTCCCCGGCGGCCGCCGCCCATCGGGCGAGCTCCTCCTCCTCCGCAGCCGTCGCAGCCCTGTCCTCCACACCACCAGCGCTGTCGGCCTCCTCGGCGAGCTGCGCCACCCTCACCCTGGTGGCGATGTAGTCCAGTTCCGTCTGGGTGGTGTCCTGGACGAGCAGCCGCTCGGCGTCAGCGTTGACGTACCCCTCGTGCAAAGTGTCAAAGAACTGCTGCACCTCGGCGTCCTCCGGCTCCTTCCAGCTCGGGTCAGGGCCATGCGCGTTGCAGTCCGGCATCATGGCGATGATATCGGACCGGCGCGAGTTATTACACAACGGGACCACCCCCGTCGGCAGCTTGAACAAAGGCCCCTTGAAGACCTTGCCGGCCTTCGCGGTGGCCCTCGCGACCTTGCTGGTCCGCTCGACCTTGCCGTCGTGGCCCACATCGAGCTGGAAGAGCCACTGGCAAAAATGGGCATGTCCCATCACTGTGAAGTTGTGGTCAAGGCCGGGGCGAAGCCGCATGATGTCGGCGGGGTTCGTGAAGAGCGAGGCTGGCCTCCCCTTGTTATGCAGTGGAGCGATCCGGCGGCGGATGAAGTCCGCCCCGATCATCTCAAGGGTTATCCCGGCCTCGGTGAGCCGGAGGATCCTGGTGGTGGCGACCGTGAGGTTCTCGTCGTCAGCGTCGACGTCACTCCAATCGCTTCTGCGGACCGGCGGCGCTCGGCGAACTTCGCAGAACGCCGGTGGGTCCTTCTCTTCGATCCAGCACCACCGTCCCCGCCATTCTTCCCACCTCTCCTTCATGGCACCCTCCGGATACACCCCCTTGGACCTTGAGATCCAGGCGATGCAACCGGAGATGGCGCCCCTGGTTGGATCCGAGGGGAGAAGTAATGGTGAAAGAGCGCCGTGTTGGGGTGCACCCCGGCGAAGCCTTCGCAGAGGTGCACAAAGAGGGCCATGCACGCCACAACATTTGGAGTAAAATCCAAGAGGCGGAAGCCAAAAGTGTGCATGATGTCGTTGAAGAAATCAGAGAAGGGAGGCCAAAGCCTGCAAGAAAAATAGTCGACAAAGAAGGGGTACCGATTTGGGGCAGCCTCGGCGCAGTTGGCGGGGATGACGCGCGTAGCTGGATGCCCCGACTTCTCTCCCCCCGTCTTCACCCCCCACAGGGGCCTGAAGGCTTGCCGAAGCTCAAACACGTCAACTGTCGAGGGGAAGAAGGCGGACTGCGTCCACTGCACCGCCGGCGCACTCTCCGGCGTCTCCGCCGCTCCGACATCCTTGGCCACCCCTTGCCCTTGACGGATTTCGGTGCCATGGCGGCTGGGGGAGAAGGGCAAGGCAGAGGGCGGCGGAAACACAATGGCGGCGAGCAGAGGCAAAGCTTGGGGAAGAAGAAGAAGACAAGCGGGAGCTTTCGAGATTGGGATTGCGCAAAGGGTGAAAAGAACAGTGTGCTCGCGGTTATCCCTTTTTATGGGGAAGCCCGGGTCGCGCTGCCCATTTACTGCGATGTGACGCATGCATGCAGGAACCGCCCCACGCATGCCGCCCACGTCACGCGCACCCCTCCACGCCACGCCGCGCCGCGCGAGGGTCGTGGGAAGCGCAGCTCGCGAAAAGTTTTACCGTGGTAAAAACCGCCCCGCCTGCCCTCGCACCGTTTTGGGCCTGGCCCAACAACGTGTTGCGCTTATGTGTGGCCCAGGACCGGGGGCTCCTGTCGGTGTACAAAAGGAGGGGCGCACTTTTGTACCCCTTTACCTATGCACGGGCAGTCAGAGCCGCGCCCACGGTCACACCAAGCAGAACAGGGGAGGTGAGCCAAGGTAAGACCGAAGCCCAAGATAACCAAAGCAACGCCAAGGCCAAGACCACAAAGAGCAGAGGGACGAAGCAGGTTCCCCCGGCAAGACCCTTGCCGGGGCAGCTCGCCCCACACCAACAGAGCGAGCCACCCTTGAGCCCACGGTCTCCAAGATCACGTTGGGCCAGGGCTCGGGAGGCACCTCATGGTGGCATGCAGATCTTTGTGAAGACAAGGAACACTCAAGATCAGATGAGGATTAGAAGACGACGATCCTCGGCAAGATCCTTGCTGAGGAAGACCGCCAGACCCCCGGCAAAGTCCTTGTTGAGAACGACAGCGCGCCACGGCAAGACCCTTGCCGGGACACCCGGCAAGGCCCTCACCGAGGACGCCAGCAGGGCCACTACCAGGCCCGCACCAACCAAGTCTCCACCACTGTTCGCATGCGGCTGCCAGCCCAACCAGCTGGGCGGGCACCTGCGTGGCAACATGCAGCTCCCAGGCCAACTCATGAGACGCCTGCGTGGCGGCATGCAGATCTTCGTGGAGGCTCCACCACCGCGCCACCTCAGCTGCCTGCCTGCCTACGTGGCGCTGCATGTGTCGCTAGCCAGGGCGCGTGTCGAAGCAAGGAGGAGCGGCGACGGACGGGACGGGCCTCGCCCCCGTCCCCGATAAAGCAAGGGGACACCTAAGCTACGCATTAAATGCGTCTTGTCCTGTAATACGAGCGATAAGCTCATAGCACCGTGCGCCTTTCCACCTCCTGTGTGCCACTGTGGCAGCCCCTTTCGGCTATAAAAGGAGGCTCATGGCGTACTGGAGAAGGATTCGGCTCTTTCGAACCACACACTCACCACAGCTAGTTCGAGAGCTCAAGAACTCTCTGAAATACACTCACCAAAGCAGGACTAGGGTTTTACGCATCCTTGCAGCCCGAACCTGGGTAAAAGATCCTTGTGCTGGTTACTAATCCGCTCTTCTCGCAACCCCGCGCCCCGGCAACCGTAGTAGGGATTCTTGTGATCCCATAGGTGTCCTTCCACACCGACACACTACCATGGTGTTCATCATATACATATGAATTTGTATTAAAAAAGTAGCATGGATACAGTGAAATGCGAAATCCACGTTAGAATTGGAGATCGCTATGTGACACACTATAATTCAAATAACTAATTATCTGACACACACTCTAATCCACGTTAGCGTGGATACCGTGGATACCGTTTCGTTTTTTTTCAAATAACTCCTCATTAACTAATTTATAGTATCTCGTTTTGAATGACTAATTATTTGCAAGGAAAACACGGGCATGGTAATACATACAGATTCGTTTGCAAATGAAAGAAGATTCGTTTGCATTCTCAAATCTCCTCTCAAATGTAGGCGCACCAGGCAGACTAGGGTCGTGTCGTGGTGGCCGCATGTGTCGTACGGACGCTTAGCACCCAGCCACCCACCCCTCCCTCCCTCCCCTCCCCCCCCAAAAAGGACGACGTCAAAATAAGTTCACGCTTCCACGTTTCGGATTGAAATATTTGGCGGCCCCAATTCCAGCCCTGCAAAATCTCCCTTCTCCACCGTCCCCTTCCGCGCCCAGATTGCTCAAATCCCCAATTTGCCGCCAACCCAAGCAAAGTTCGAATCGCCCCTCGTTTCGTCTCTTTCCCCACCTCTGTGCAGGACGACGACGACGAAGACGACGGTCGCGCTTCACCACCGCACCGGAGCTACCTCATCTACGCCCTCGTCCACCGCACCGGGTGGTCCACCGACAACGTCGGCCACCGCATCCGACGTGGCTCACAGACACCGACTTCCACCGCATCAGGCGCGCTTCATCGACGCCGTCTCCCACCTCACCGGGGCTACTTCACTGAGCACATCGTCGCACCTCCGCCCCCGAGGCCGTTGGGGCTTCACCAATTGTCTCATCCACCGCATCGTAGCACTCCGCTGCCACACAAGATCTGCATCCGTGCGCGGCCAGCCAACGCTAGCGCATCACCCTCAACGGCTCTGAAGTGACCCGCACTCTAGCTAGGCGAGCATGCCCAAACGCCGGCCCGAACTAGGTATCCACACATCACTCCCTTGTGCACTATTCCGACGATGTTTGGATATCCTTTCGCTGCTCTCTTAGCTTACACGCCTATGCAACTCTGACTTTAACTCCTATTTCTTCTGGAGATATCATCTGAAACAAGCAAAACCATTTTTTAGCGAAGCATGACGGCGCTACGGGATCTAGTACACATCCTGCACACCGTATAACCTTGTAAGTATCTGTCCTCCCGTACAATAGCAAGGTCAATTCCTCTTATTTGATCAACCATTCGCCATGTCAAAAATGCAGAGGGGGGGTGCAAGGAGCACAAGGCCTGCACATCCAAGCAAGTGGTAACATGGACTTGTACATGGAATATCCCAAGCGCAAGCAGAGCTACAGTGAGCCTGTACAACGAGCTAGTGTAAGTCCCTGCATTTTCTTTAATTCATACTGGCATGCGTGTATGATTTGTGTGCAGTGGCGGATCCACGAATTCAAGTTACCAGGGGAGAACATTTAACTTCAAAAATATGAAGGCACTTGCACTCCGGAAATCAACATAACTTGAGAAATGTGAAGCTACATGCACTTTGAAAACCAGCTAACGATCCAAAGTAGTTTAGATTATAAAACACTAAATAATGCAAGCACCAAAAAACACAAAGTGCAACATGGTGTACAAGGACTACTAACATGGTCTGTACCTGCTTGAATTATTCGTTCTCTGGCTGAAAATATCGAAGTGTAATTGCACTTATAACCAGTGCGCAAACTGCATATCAATATATCTATCCTGCACAAGTATGCCAATAGTTTCAAACAACAGATTAGAAAAGTATTTGTGCTACATTGTCATGATACGGGGACTTTTTGGTAGATGGCCTTGACGTTTCCTCAAGCCATGAAAATGTACTATAATTTGCTTATCATCAATGCTTGCAAATCTCTATGTCTCTCTCAACATAGCAGATCATCATTAGACACTAAATCCTTCAATGGGAGCTTGCAAAATGCTTGCATTAGATCTGTCATTAGACACTATATGTTCATCACTAGGAGCATGTAAAATATTTGCATCAAATCCTTCATTAGCAATCTGTTCATTAGACACTTCAGGCTCAAGAACAACATGAGCTTGTATGATTGCACCGGAAACTTGATTAGATACATCAGATTCAGTCAGTCCAGTATTGATTGAGGGAGTTATAAAATAAGCAGAAATTGGTTTCATTTTCTCATAGATTCCCTACATACAAGCAGTTTTACAACACCGTCAGCTTTAACTATTGGCCAGAAATTGAACAGTTGAATTAGATATAATCAGGGATGTGATGTACCTGCTCGTTGCGCTTGCTACTCTTGCAAGCTGCGACTGTCCGTTTGCGCAAGCTCGACGCCATGCCCGTGCTGCCGCCGCTGCCTCCCACGCAGACTACACCCAGGGTTGGATCTTCATTTTCTTGTCCTTCTGTTCGATTGATGCCCGGTGACTGTCCTCCAACGAGGGCGCGAGGAAGTGCTGTGTCGGTCTGTCCAGCGGCGGCTAGGTTAGGAGCGAACCAGACTGGAGGTTGGAGCGAACGAATTGGGATTTTTCCTGCTATCGATCGATATGGGAGGCGCTCATTTGGGTCGCGAGACTGCTATAGGGCCTGCCTTGCACTTACGTTATTGGCCCATCCAAATTGAAACATTTTTCTTCATTTTTACAATGCCTGCTTGCGCGTTGGGCTGAACAAAACTAGCCTAGGCCAACCTGGACGACTCAAACTAGGTGCACACTTTCCAGCCACCCGAGGCGGCCGCCCATACCAGCCCCTATGGTGGTGTCGCCCCTTTTTGTGTGTATGATTGGGGTAGTGAAAAATATTCCAGTGGCGCTTTTGATGTACCCATAGAATGGTTGAATTGCTTGTTTTTATGAACTGAGTTCGCCAATAATGTGAAGGATGCCCGTCTTTTCATCCTATTGTAGATTGCTTAGATCTCGATATGCCAAATGTAATCACATGAAATATACAGTAAAAGCCAGTGTGAAGTGTGTGGCTACAACTAGTCCGACTACACGTCCTCATAAAACATATGAAGGACACACCATCTTACCAGATTAACCATTCGACTTTCCAATGTAGTGTGGGAAGAAAGAAGTATTGGGACTGCGTATCCAAGCAATTGATGCCATGGACTCCTTCGTAGAACCTTGTAAACGAAGAAGAAGTTGCAGTGTGCCTGTACAAAGAGCTAGCGTAAGTTCAGTTATCTGCTTCTCGGAATTTTAGTTAGCCACTTATTGCAAAATTGTTCAATTATGTTGCTTGACTTAATTTAGTTTGCTACTGATTACATAATGCCATAGTCTGTTAATCCTATTATAGACTGCGCCTATCTATGTGTTTGGTACTTACTGTTAAGAATTACCTGTTTGCCTGAACTTAAATAGCTACTTAAGCACGTAGATAGCTGGTCATATGTACTTCTAGGGTGCAGCAGAATTCATGTGTAATTTACATTCTGATACCCTATTTGTTTAAATGGTTTGCTGTTATCACTTGTAGCACTAGTAATGTTTGCATGTTCATAGATAGACAACTGTCACATTTATATGAGGGACACCATCTTTTTAACTTATATATGTGTTGGAATCATTTTGCTTACATCAAAGAAATTTACAGATGTCTGTGTTGCTGGTAAACGGTACCGACTTGTTACTTTAATACGTTGCCAAGAACTTGTTAGTTTTACTAGTTCATGTGTATTAAATACGTTGCCAAAACCGGTTAGTTTTACTAGTTTGATGTTAGTTTCTTATGGCTCTTACAAAACTTTATTCATTGATTGCTAACATTCAAGTTTGCAGGATCCAACTGAAACTCCGTTGGCACAATAGGTATGTTTTCAGAAACTTCCTTGTTTACCTGGTTTGCTGCTGTAACTTGTTGCTGTAATCATCTTACCAACTTCAAGTTTTCAAGATTGAATTGGAAGTCCAATTGCACAGTAGGTACATTTTCAAAAATATATTTGTGTAACAGGTTTGCTGCTGTAACTTGTTGCTCTAATCAAGTTACTGACTACTCAACTTTTCAGGATCCAAGAGAAACTCCAATGCCACAACAGGTTCCTTTTGCAAAACTTGTTTGTTTAACTGCTTTGCTACTGCAACCGGTTGCTCTAATCACGTTACTGGCTACTCAACTTTTTAGGATCCAAGAGAAACTCCAATGCCACAACAGGTACCTTTTGCAAAACTTGTTTGTTTAACTGCTCTGCTGCTGCAACAATGATGTTAATAACTACTTTTCAGCATCCAATTGAAACTCTTTAGTTCCTTGTTTGTTTAACTGGTTTGCTGTTATAACTCCTAGTTGAGATGTTTTGCTAACTTCAACTTTTTGGAATCCAATCGGAACTTTAATGGCAAAACAGGTTAGCCCAAGATCAAAGAGCGAGGTCCCCATGGACGTTGTATCATCCCACAACAGTGTCACTGGCCCAATCGTGCATCATGAATTGCCAACTGCTGATGCTCTAGAGGCTAAACTAGTGGTAGAAAGAGATTCTGCTTCTGCACTTAGAGTTGAAGTTGACATGTTGAGGAAGCAAACATCACAATCAAAAGAAGTACTCAAGACAACCATTAAATATTTGGTAGATTTCAAAACGAAGCAAGCTGAGACTGACCGCATTGTTAAGGTCCTGAAGGAAAAAAAAAGGAAATTAAATTCCCACTTGGTAAATCATAGGTGAAATGTTCTTTCCATCGTTGAATAACCTTTGTGTTGTTTGTTATGTAATCAATCAAACCATTTGTTTTAGGGATCATGTAATAATTGTTTTTTGTTTTTTGGTTTGTAATTTTATTTGAGCACAACTTTGTATTAATTGATAACTCAGAGACATTTCATTTTGATTGCTGTGCCAGACGTACGAATATGCCAGTCGGGCTGAATGTGCATTCAACAATAATAGTAGTATAGATGGACAATAAGTGGCACGCATCAGAAAGGGCCAAGATGCTGTAGTAGCTTCGCTAAAAAAAGGATGCTGTTCTAGCAAAAAAAAGTACAGTGGCCTGGCTTATGTATGTTAGTTGATATTATTGATCCATATACTCTATAAGTGTTTATATGTCTGTTAGTTATGTACATTCTTGGTTGATTGACTCGGTATTTGAATCTTGATACGTGTACATATCTAAATGGGAGTACGCATTATGGTACGTGTGACATTCGAGTTGGACATAAAGTGTTCCAAATATTCGAGTTCACCTTAAACTGGATTCTAGCTTCCGAATTTGAGTATCGGCATTTGTAAATCATATTCATATATGACAGTGGAATACATCTTTGTCGTGCTTTTGAAGATATATAAAAACACATAGAATGATTTATAAAGATTTGTGTAGGAATACAAAATGGATTCGAATTTAGTTGCCAAGGTAAACATGGATGCATATTGCCCCAAAATTCGAAAGAAGCGGCAAAATGTCCACTCCCACGTCGGCTGCCCGCAGCCAAGTGTTTGGGAGATGGAAATTACTGTCTACCCATTACACGGACAATCCATTGGCCCGATTTCCACTGCTTTCAATAGGGGTAGGTTACTAACTTCAATTAGACATGACACAACCGCCTCTGAGCCCATTCCGACACGGTGGGTGCCAAACATGGGCGGCAAAACACATTTGATTCAAGCTCGTCCGAAAGACCTCTGTTTCTCCCTCAATTTCCCCATTTATACACGGTGGGCGGCAAAACAAACTCGACTAGGCCGAAATCGATGTAGGCAAATATTTTCAATAGGGGCAAGTTTGTAACTTCACTCAGACATGACACAACCGCCCTACCTGTCAGCCCCGTTCATACACCATGGGCGCCAACCATGGGCGCCAAAACACCCTCTCCTCGCCCGAAATCGCTCTAGGCAAATATTGGCGAGATGCGAGATTACCGTCCTATCCCTAACCGACGAGACTTCCAATTTTAAACGGGGGCTAAGTTCGTAACTTTCCCGTATTTCAGACAGGCGCGTCCCAAAAACATGGTTCTCCGTACCTCTCCCTCCATTTTCCCATTCATACACCGTCCGCGCTAGAACACCATCCCCGCACCAGCCTCCTCCGTCCGCCACCCCATCCATCGCCACCGTCCTCCACCCCATCCATCGCCACCGTCCTCCACCATGCCAGAGGGCCTACCAAGACCGCATCGTCCACTACTAGAGATGGACGTTTCTCATCCACGGCGACGGACCAAGACCCTTGCATCGCGTCCTCTCGCTTCATCGGCGCCGTCGTCCTCTTTGCCGGGGCCGCTCATACGACCTTCTCTTCCACCGCAACGGGACTTATCCCCCGATGCACCCGTCTACCATCGCAGATCTGCTTCAGCGCCACCGACAGCAATCGCACCCCGATGCCTACCCGGCGCCGCAAGAGGTGGTACTTCATATCTCCTCAACTTTTTGATCTCAACCAGAAAATAGATCGTAACTTGGTTACTCTACTTTCTTTTTAGCTCTTAGAATTCAGTTCTTAGTTTGAAGCAAACAATGGATGCTAAATATCATTTCTCCGGTTTGCAGCTTTAAATCTGCCATGGCATAGTCATAATACGGTTTAATTGATCATGCTTAGGGTTTAATTGATCATGTTGGTTCCGTGGTGGTTTCTTTAATAGAAATCGGAGGGGAAACCCTCTTTTGCTCAAAAAAATGCTTAGGGTTTCCTCCTTTTATGATCACTATACGATCAGAATACGTGCTTCGTGTCATAATAGCACTGCTCCACCCATCAAGCTAAACAAGCTTAGTTGTTCAAATATGAATATGATATTATTAAAACAGGGTCGTTTAATTGGTCAGCTAAATGTTCCTAATTTAGTTTCGAAAATGCATGTTCGCCGCTCGGGTGTGTATCTCTACAGGATGCCCAAGGTGGGCCGGCCCACCCTGGGATTTTGGGTCGTCCCAGGCCCCGATTCCCCTCTGTTCTGCTGCGCGCTTCCGATCTCTACTCGCCCCCAGCCGCCTGCCTCACTAGCGACTTGCCGTCCCCGGACGACATGACTCTAGGAGGAGATGCCGGACTAGTAGGAGGTCAGGAGCCGCTCTCCCTACAGCGTCACTGCTGCCCGGGCGCGCCGCCGTGCTTACCTTCCCAGTCCGTTCAGGGCTCAGGCGTGCAGCACCCACTAAGCCAACCCGATTTATCCCGAGATACGTCCTCAACACTCAGCACTTTAGCAGCCACTCCTCAACACCCATTTTCTAATTGATTCATTACTCATTAGGCAGGACTGTCATTAGGGTTTGTTGTGTGCTGAGTGCCACCTACAATTAATGGTTCAGAGGTATTTCAGTAATCTTTAGTACCTGTAAAGTTCATAGGGTTTCAAAATTCCATCCCTAGGAACAGGCACTGGTCATTTTGGATTGTTGGTCGTAGTAACATTGACCCAGATTACTATTGCAGGCCAGGTTTGTTGACAATTTTACTTGTCTTTCTTACTCATTCGATATGATATCCAATTATTCACGTCGATTAGTTGCAAACAGTAAGTGCTAGACAAACTTCTTGATTCAGATTTTGGACGGTCTCTTTTCTTGCAGTTACAATTCTGCATACTTGTCCTAGTGAGCTCACAAGTAAATGATTGATTCACTACATCTATGCTTGCCTTCTCATATTTTTGTTGTCAATATTCTTTTAGGGTGGACCACCCTGTTTCAAAATACTGGAACCGTAGATATGAGTGAGTAGTATTTCTCTGTGTGATCTCTTCCGTCATGTGTGGGCAACGAACACTGCATTGTATAGAAAGAAAGTGTCATTTCCAGCTTTTACATAGGCTACGATCTTTTACATGGAATACAATCTACCTACTTGCTTTGTGTCGCACTACCAACACTCCAACCTTGAAGCTAAACATTATGCCACTCATAATTCCTTGGTTTATTTGTTCAAATACGAATTTGATATGATTCTAATGTTCCTACTTCAGTTTTGAAATGTGGGTCTGCCTGTTATAGAGACATAAGGGGTTTGTATTTCTGTGTGTGGTCTGGTCAGCACGGTTGGGGGGTGAACTTTGCATATGCAGGGGTTTATAGGGAGACACTCTTCGAGTTGAATCCGCAATGCATTCCATAGATAATCTGACTACTTTTATGTTTTCATGAATCTCAGATTTTGAACAGCATCATAATAATTATGAGCTTGCGCACATGAAAAGAATAAAGCAGAACAATGCCATGGCTGTCAAACTTGGCGTTAAGGGACTGAAATCATGTCTGGATGCAATGCAATGCAAATACTCTCCACCTACAGATTCATGCTCAGAATATGATCCTAACAGTGATTTTGAGCTAGAGGGAGACCTAAGTCAATGTAGCTCCCTAGTGGAGGAGTCAGAGGCAGATGCCCTATCTTATTGACCCATCAAGGTGCTTGCTTCAACTTTCCATGGTTATATTGGTCGCACATATCTTGCAACTGATGCTTTGCATTGCTTCTACTTTGATGCACTGTTATTAGCTAAGTTTACCCATCGTGTATGTGAATACTCCCTGCCTATCCATTTTCAGTACATATTCCATCTGTCATCACATCATATTTATCCATTCAAATGCTGTTCTTGTGTATCAGACGTTCAAAAGGAAGAGGGCGATTGCTGATCGCGGAGGAGCACAAGCAAAGTATTTGGAAAAGGTAGTGACACCTGATAAATCAAATAGCCCATTAGGTGTAGTTGCAATATCACCTGACCCGCAAAACACCCCAACTCTAGCAGACTCTAGCCCTACTACACTGGTCATTTCTGATGCCCCAACTCAGCAGACCCCAACTGCAGCAAATAGTATGATGATGCCAGTTGACATAGCACCAGCTCTACGACGTTCCAGCAAAGAGTACACCAAATCCAGTTGCCAAATCCCTTTTCGAACCAGAGAGAGCCCCAATTGCAGCAAATAGGACCCATGTTCCATTTCTTCCCAGTTTAGAAGACAAAGCTTATATTGTTGTCCCGAACTTTGTGCGCATCTTTCCTTCATGGAAAGATTATACCGCAGACACAAAACAATTTCCTGTCTTCCTCCGCAACTTACGCGTAAGTACTGTACTAATGTTATTCATGGTAATTACTGCATATGTTTCTGCTGACAGAAGACACAAGATTTCATTCTTTTAAGTAGGCGAGGACCAAACTGGATTGTCAAGACGAGCAAGGGTTGGTTGCACTTTTCAAGAACTCGTTGATGAAGTATCGTTCCTACCTGAGGCAAGCGCACTTCGATGGCTAGCCTCTAAACGAAATTTCTGTAAAGTCTCCGGTGCTACATTTATCCGACAATGACTGGAATAATCTTGTTACACATTGGTCTCGTCTGCAGTGTAAGGTACTGCCTATGATATCACATCACAATTTGAACTACATTTCTGCATTTGCCTTAACGTCTCACTTGTACGAAAACTGTTAGCAGAAGAACATTCATTCTCAAGGGACCACAGAATCTAGCAACTATACTGCACACTGCATTGCTCTTGTGAGTACCTCTTGCCCTGTATGACCATACTTACTTTCATAGCTGTTTGATTATGTAGCATCACAGCACATGTTAGCCTAGCTATCGTCCATTTGGTGGACATTATAAGATCCGTATGGACTATTACATAAATTTAAAATCAACCCAATGCTTTTGAAGAGGTTTAGTTCTGCAGCCCTCTTGTAAGGACTGAACGTCGTCTATCACTGTACTTCCATTGACAGCTACTCCCTCCATCCCATAATATAAGAACATTTTGTACAGTACACCAGTGTTCAAAACACTCTTGTATTATGGGAAGAGGGATTGGTTCATTGTGTAGCATTCTGCATCTTATCTCCCTCGCGCACCATTTACTAAAAGATACCAGATCTATATTTAATCTTACCAAAAAGTTGAATACACAGACAATGCCAGTGCAGAAGTGTAGCCCATTGGTCTTGTCAGTACATTTTGTCCTGTAACGCTTGTACTTCCAGGGATTGGTAGTTGATTATGTAGCATGAATCTGCATCTTATCTTCATTATCCTCTATCCCTTCCAGTATTATCATATCATAATTACTCTCTACAAAATGTAGAGTACAGGCAATGCTTATGAAGAAGATTTGGTACTGAAATTCTTGAGTTATCCTTCCCTTGACATGGAGAAGGGCATTATAAAGCCGGTGTTAACTGTTAATGTAAGTCAGTCCTTCTAAAGCCTTTATCCTCAACTGCTGTTTAATTTGCTCATACTCCCTATCGTTTACTGCTGTTTAGTTTGCTGTTTCTATCAAAACGCATGTTCACAAGAACCGTAAGTTCCAAGTTTTACTTGTAAAACCAAATTCCTTATTCATACCATGCACATTACTCAATACTCCCTATATGTATGCTTGTTTTTGTGGATCTATAATCCAGTGTGTGGTGAAGCAGCCCACGTTTACACCTTGTCATCTCCTGTTTTATCTTACTGATGTGGCTGATGATATGAACAACATGCCATGCACATTAACCAAAAGAGATACAATGATCGTCTTTTCCCTTCATCTATGCTTGGTATGTTTACATGGTAATCCAGTAGTGTGGTGAAGCTCCCCGCATTATGAACAATGCCAGATTATGCTATTGATATTTTGAACTTACTCTTTATTTTCTAATTTGAAATTGGATGGAATTGATAGCACAGTTATCATCTTTGTTTATACAAGTGGAAAACCTCTCATCTCTCTGCTTGTTTCAGGGTGATATGCCTGATGGCATGCACAAGTCTGCTGAAGGCTGTGAGACAAACCTAACATATATTGCAGCAAAGAAGGCAAAACATCTTGAAGATAGCGAGACAACCCCAAAGTCTAGTCTTGATGCAGTGTTCAAGTTACTTGAGACTAGCAGTCAGACAAGCTCACATAATTCGCTGTCTGAATCAGTTCGACTTCTTCAGTCCCAAGTTCTAGCAGAAAGGCATTCTGCAACTCAACTTCAACTTGAAGTCCTATCTCTAAGAAAGATTGCGGAGGACACCAATGAGAACCTCATTGCTAAATAGCTACACCTGGAAGCTATGACAGACATGCTAGGCCGGTCTCACAGCCTTGCTCAGCAGCTTGTGCAGCAGTTCCCGCGCAAGGCTAACCTTTCTTGAACTGTCTTGGAAGTGGTCTCGGTTCAGTATTATTTTGTTACGCTGCAATGGTGCCTAGTTTTTGTAATCAGCTTCTTCGTTGCGCTTTATGATCACTGGTGGCGAACTTCAATGCCCAGTGGATGTAATATACCAAAAATCCTTTATTGTATAGTGTAGGTTTATTCTAAGTAACTATGCCGTAATTTCTTTATTGTATAGAGTAGGTTTGTTCTTAATTCCTACTAGTTACTGCCATCATTCGCTATCTGAAAAAAATCTGATGTAGTCGACCGGGCAGAAACATTCGCCTCTAACGGGCCTGGTTTTCAGCAGTCCACAATTGGGCCGGACTGCATCTTTCTTGGGCCCGAATGGCCATTGGGGCCTTCACACTTTGCGCCAGGCCCACAACTTACTCCGGCCTATATTCGGCCCAAATTTTAGTTGGGACTTTTGTGGACCCAGCGCATAGATTGGCCCAGGTAGCGTTGGGCCATTAACAGGCTGAATATTCTACTTGCCTGTTACGGCCCAGAAGAAACCATGGGCCATTAGCAGGCCGAAATGCATGTCGGGCCTCAATTTTCACTAGTCGTCGACGGGCCTTCAGCAGGCTGAAATGTAGATCGGGCCTTTTTTGGCCCATTTATATGACGGGCCGTTACCCGGCCAAAACATATCTTGGGCCTTAGTTGGCCCACTGAAAGTGCAAGTATCACTTAGATTATATTTTGGTGTGATGACAATGTGGTTAGTGGAACTAATGTTGGTTGCTAAAGTTTATCTCAGGACATTGGTTCCAAGGTGTCCATTGACGGAGGTGCGCGACCCCCCAGTCCAAAAAGATCAAAGGCGTGGTTACCGGCGACTCGAAGGTTTTTTGTTTTGGTTCGATTTGAGTCGTAGGTAAAACCGCACTATCAAGAGGGGTCTTCGTGGAATTAGTGTCGTGTGGGAATGCCTCCAAGACAGATACACCAGCCCTCCTACACCTCCTCAGATATTTCTCTTGTTGCGTGCTTTGCCGTGGTGTCCTGTGATGTTTTCATCAGAAATCTTCTGGACACCCCGTGTGCACGGGGTCTCTGCCCCCCGTGCGCACGGGGTAGTCAGAATATTTCTGGACACCCCGTACGCACGGGGCTGACTTGGCCCGTGCGCACGGGGTACCTCGAAACTCACTGGACACCCCGTGCGCACGGGGCTGACTTGGCCCGTGCGCACGGGGTACCTCGCATCTCACTGGACTCCTCGTGCGCACGGGGCTGACTTGGCCTGTGCGCACGGGGTCCAACGGGCAGAAATCCCCTCCCGGCCAAGAACACTATAAAAGCCCCCTTCTTCCTCCTCCATCCCTTAACCCTAATGTCTTGTCGAGCTCCTCCATTGCTACACCCCATTTTGCTCACTACTCTCAATCCCTCCACCCAATCTTGTTGAAACTTTGAGGATTGGGAGAGCAAGACCCGATCTACACTTTGACCAAACCAAATCGCATTCCCCGCAACATTCATCCACCATGACTTGTTACTCTTGGAGCTTGGGCTCCTAGGCGGTTAGAGGTTCCTCCGAAAGCTTCCTTGCTTGTGGTGTGCTCCGGAGAAGTTTGTAAAGGTGTGGTGGTCGCCTTCAAGACCAACCCCGAGTGATTCGAGGCTCATCCGTTGGGGGTGACTCGAAGGAGATTACGGTGAGCCTTCGGTGGCGTTCCGCAAGCTTTGGCTCCGGCACCGCTCCAAACGGAGAGTAGCTCTTCCCCAAGGAAGAGTGAACTTCGGGATAAAATTCGCGTCCTCGTCTCACTTGTGGTTAATCCTTTCCCGCACTTTACTTAGCCTTGTATGCTTGTTGGCTTGCTAATTAGTTTGTTGCCTAGCATACTTAGCTTAGAACTTGCTTGTCATATAGGTTGTGTTCACCTAGTTGCATATCTAGTGAACCCTTTTTATCCGCTAAGCCTTAAAATTGACAAGAAAGAGTAAAATTTGTAGTCTCCTATTCACCCCCCCTCTAGTCGACCGTATCGATCCTTTCAATTGGTATCAGAGCCTCGTGCTCTAATATAAGGTTTTACAACCTTAGAGGATATGGCCGATCTAGGGAATGAGGGAGGTGTCGCACCACTTGCGGAGGATGGTCAAAACCTACCCCCCGCCGCGGCCGACGCACTTGTTGCTCCGGCCGTTGCTCCCGTCGCCCCCATTAACCCGGGTTCCCTGTTGACCGCGGCCGATATTCTTTCAATGTTTGTGAACCTCAAAACTTCTATGTTGAAAGAAGTTCGCTCCTCGGTCAAGGAGGAAATTGATGCTCGCTTAAAGCCCTCGACATCCGCCTCAAACTCATTTGATCCAAATGTAGTTCATGATGCGGATGATTCGAGAGAACCTCTTGCACCCCGGCTCACACTCAAGTTCCCAAGTACAATGCCATGGAACCATTTTACTCACCACAACCCTTGCAGCACCCTCGCATTAATCCTGTGGGGCCTCCGCCCCCTTTGAAAGCTAACGCGTTTGCTAAGTGGAAGCTAGATATGGAGTCTCATATCCGCAGTGCATCTACACAACTACGGTGGATTGTGGTCAATGGTTTCAACCCCAAGGATCCCATGAATCTCACTCCAAGAGAAGCAGTTGATGATCAACTCAATGCTACCGCCCACCACATGTTGCGCACCGCGGTGACCGATGACTATAGTGACTCCATTGCTCTCCTCAAGACCGCCAAGGAAATTTGGGATTGCCTTGAGGAGGCCCTCGAAGGTGATGAAGCAATTCGAAGATCTCGGTTGGCTTTGCTCAAGCAAGAAGTCAACCTATTTGTGAGAATTGAGGGTGAGTCCGCGGAAGAGGTATATCGAAGGTTGAAGTCTCTTGTGCTCAATTTGAGAACTTTTGGGTGCACTTGGGCGAATGATGATTACATTAAGGACAAGTTCATTGATGCTATGGTTCTCACGGAACATACCATGGTGATGATGATACATCAACGTCCGGACTATCAAAAGTTGACCGCGGCACAAGTTGTATCCACCTTCTCAACTCATGTTCTTTTGGAGACCAAGTCCAAGAAGACCTTTGCCATAGCTCTAGCCACCAAGAACTCAAATCTTGCATTGAAGGCCAAGAAAGTAGTTGCCCAACCCTCAAGGGATGAAGAAGTTGTTGAAGAGACTTGTGAGGAAGATGTTGACACCTCATGCCCGGCAAATGACTTTGTGGAAGACTTGGCTCTCTTGGTCAATAAATATTCCGGGACCATGGCAAACAAAGGGAAGAATCTGCAAGGAAGATCGTTTGGACGAAGAAAATGCTACAATTGTGATAGCCCAAGACATTTTGTGCATGATTGCCCTTATGAGAGACGTGAAGACAAGTCCGAGAAGCTTGTGCTCAAGAAGAAGAAGTTCACCAAGTTTTCCAAGAGGAAAGATGACAAGGCTCTTGTTCATGAGGAGTACATGTCCGGAGATGAAGATGACGGTGATGATGATTATGTGGGCACGGCCGCCATTGCCATGCATGCCACTACCTCCTCCTCCACCACTGGCCTCTTCGACTCTCCCAACGAGGACAAGCCGTTCACTCATCATTGCCTCATGGACAAAGAGGTAAAAACAAAGTCCAACTCTCAAAAACCCTTCATCCACACTCCCAATGTTTCATGTGAGATAGTGGAGGATGAGTGTGATGATGGTGTGGATAATGATGAGGAATCCTTGATGGCTTTCATGAACACTCTTCATGGTGAAGCTCGTGCTCGTTTTAGTGATCTCCTTAAATCACTCGTCGAACGCGATGATTTTATTGAGAACATTGAAAACCTCCTCATAGAGGAAAAAGAGAGAGTCGAACTCCTCGAGCACGAGCTATATGAAGAGAGTGTCGTGAGAGCATCACTTGAGGAAGCCTTGTCTTCTCATAAAATTGACTTCGTTAAAACCGATGATGCGTTGCAACTTGCTCTTGAGAACAACGATGCCCTTAAAGTAAGGGTTGAAAAGCTTCTAGTTGATCACACGAGACTTGTTGAGGAACATGAGCTCCTTGTGACTAGTTCCAAGGTTGTCAAAGGTGACCTCATTGCCCTCACCTAGTCGTATGCTCAACTTAGAGCTACAACCATTAAGGCTCTTACTTCCGTCCCTCATATTGATTTAAATGATGAATCTTGTACGGCTAACTTTGCTCATGATTGCACCTCTCTCCAAGAGGAGAATAAGAAGTTAAAAGCCCAAATTGAGGAAGGGCTTGTGTCGTGCATTCAAGGGGAGAAAAACCTCAATGACCTCTTGAGCAACCAAAAGGAGTGTGTTGCCAAGGAGGGAATTGGGTTTGACCCCTCTTCTAAGAAGAAGAAGACCAAGAAGAAGAGCAACAAGAAGAAGATCGGTCCTACTTCTCCTCCCCAACAAAAGATAGCATTTGTTCATGAAGGACACAAGGAGAAGGAGAAGGAAAAAGGGAATGTCGGGGATGGCAAGGTCACTAGGGACAAGGCCATTCCCAAAGAGTTTGCCGACAAGAACAACCCATCTTATGTCCTCATGAGAGGAAATGATGGTCATACCTTTGCTAAATTTGTTGGCACTAACTAGGATGATTATGCTTGGACTATTTGGGTTCCTAAGACCCTTATTGCTAACTCTCTAGGACCCATTGCAAAATGGGGACCTAAAATCAAAGCTTGATTCTTGTAGGACTATACCTCCGGTGGAACACAATGGGTGATCTATAGTGGTTGCACCAATCATATGACCGGAGAGAGGGAGATGCTTGTGGAGTTCATTGATTCGGTCAAGGCCACTTCAAACATCTCTTTCGGTGACAATAGCAAGGGCAAGGTATTGGGTTTGGTCAAGGTGGTAATCTCTAGTGATGCATCACTTAAGAATGTCATGCTTGTTCAATCTCTTCACTACAATTTACTTTCTACGATTCAATTGGCTCGTGCCGGTTATGATTCTCATTTCGGTGAATTTCATGTGACCGTCTTTAAGAGAAGCAATCTCAAAGTGGTCTTTGTTGGGCATGTTGAAGACAACCTTTACGTGGTTGATTTCTCAAATGAGAAAACTTATCTTGCAACATGTCTAATGGCCAAGGCCGACGTGGGGTGGCTTTGGCATCGCCGGCTAGCGCACGTTGGCATGAGAAATTTACAAGCTCTCTTAAAGGGGGAGCACATCCTTGGACTAACCAATGTGACTTTTGCCAAAGATCGTCCTTGTAGTGCGTGCATTGCCAGAAAACTTCATGAAAAAGCTCATAAGGTGTCAACTATCACTACCACTTTGAGGCCTCTCGAGCTCATTCACTTGGATCTCTTTGGGCCTCCAACTTATGATAGTTTGGGAGGGAGGAGGTATTGCCTTGTCATTGTCGATGACTATACAAGATATACATGGGTGTTCTTCCTCAAGACTAAAGATGAAACTCAAGACACCTTCATCAACTTTGCCAAAGAAGCTCAACGTCAACATAATTGTGAGATCAAGGCAATTCGAAGTGACAACGGCACCGAGTTCAAAAATTACACTATGAACAAGTTCTTGAGCGACGAGGGGATCAAGCATCAATATGCCGCGCCATACACTCCCGAACAAAATGGTGTTGCAAAAAGGAAGAATCGGACTCTCATTGAGATGGCAAGGACCATGCTTGACCAGTACAAGTCTCCATACAAGCTTTGGGCCGAAGCCATCAACACCGCGTGCCATGCTACAAACTGGCTTTAGCTTCGTAAGCTCAAGAACAAGACTCCCTATGAACTCCTAATCGGGAGAAAGCCTAACGTCAAATACTTTCGAGTATTCGGTTGTAAGTGTTTCATTCTAAATAAGAAATCCCGTTTAGCTAAGTTTGCGCCTAAAACTTATGAGGGCATATTTGTTGGATATGCATCAAACTCGCATGCTTACCGTGTTCTCAACAAATCCACTGGATGTATTGAGGAAACGGTAAATGTGGAGTTTGATGAAGATAATGGTTCCCGTGCGGAGCAAATTGTTCCTAGTGTTGTAGGTGATGAGGCTCCTTCACAAGCTATAAGGACTATGGGGATAGGCCACATTCGTCCACAAGAAACACCCCAAGTCCAAGTAGAAGAAGAAGGAGTAAGAGCCCCTCTTGTGGATTCTCCACAAGGGAAGTCATCACCGCCACCACAAGGTCAAGATGCTATGGAAAATCATGAACCTATCCAAGAACAAGATCAAGTCCCTCATGTTCCCGAGCAAGATCAAGGGCAAGCCCAATCAAATGACGAAGAACCAATCTGTGAGGCCCAAGGTCAAGCTCTTGATCAAGATCAATCCCAACCTCAAGTGTCTTCCACATCATCACATCCAAGTGATCAAGAACTAGAGGTTGTGAAGAGAAGGGTGACTCCAAGGCTAAAGCATTCTCAAGGCCAAGCTTCTTCCACAAGTTCAAAACCAAGTGAAGAAGAGCTTACCCTCAAATTGCAAAAAGCGGCCGCCAAGTTAAAGCATCTTCAACATCTCACCGACAACATTTATGGAAGCATCAACAAAGGGGTAACTACTCATAGACGTTTGGCAAACTTTTGTGAACATCACTCGTTTGTCTCTTGTGTTGAGCCCCTTAAGGTTGAAGATGCACTTGACGACCCGGATTGGGTAAATGCCATGCATGAAGAACTCAACAACTTCACCCGCAACAAAGTATGGACTCTTGTGAAGAGACCCAAAGAACATCATAATGTCATTGGAACAAAGTGGATCTTTAAGAACAAACAAGATGAGCATGGACAAGTCACTAGAAACAAGGCAAGGTTAGTGGCACAAGGGTTCACCCAAGTTGAAGGTTTGGACTTCGGTGAAACCTTTGCCCCCGTTGCCCGTCTTGAGTCCATTCGTATCTTGCTTGCATATGCTTCACATCATGATTTCAAATTGTATCAAATGGATGTGAAGAGTGCATTTCTTAATGGTCCTCTTAAGGAGTTGGTGTATGTCAAACAACCTCCCGGTTTCGAAGACCCCGATCACCCCTCTCACGTTTATGAACTCCATAAGGCGCTCTATGGACTTAAACAAGCACCTCGTGCTTGGTATGATCACCTTACGGCGTTCTTAAGCGAGAAGGGGTTCCAGATCGGGTTAATAGATTCCACTCTCTTCACGAAGAGGGTAAAAGGAGAATTGTTTGTGTGCCAAATATATGTTGATGATATTATTTTTGGTTCCACTAACCATGCTATTAACGTTGAGTTTGAGAATCTATGACCAAGGAATTTGCCATGAGCATGATGGGAGAGTTGAAGTTTTTCCTCGGATTTCAAGTGAAGCAATTGAGAGGAGGAACCTTCATCAACCAAGCACTTTATATTCAAGACATGCTCAAGAGGTTCAAAATGCAAGATGTGAAGCCCATGAAGACGCCCATGCCCACAAATGGCCAACTTAATCTTGATCCCAATGGTAAAGATGTGGATCAAAAGGTATATCGCTCTATGATCGGTTCTTTGCTTTACCTTTGTGCATCTAGGCCGGATATTATGTTGAGTGTGTGTATGTGTGCAAGATTTCAATCCGCTCCCAAGGAGAGCCATTTTTCGGCAGTGAAAAGAATCCTTCGATATTTGGTTCATAGCCCAAACTTGGGCCTTTGGTACCCCAAAGGAGCAACTTTCAAGCTATTAGGATATTCGGATTCGGATTGGGCCGGAGAAAAGGTAGACCGCAAGTCCACTTCCGGGTCTTGTCAATTCCTAGGGAGGTCATTGGTAAGTTGGTCTTCAAAGAAGCAGAATTGTGTGTCCCTTTCAACCGCCGAGGCCGAGTACATTGCTGCAGGAAGTTGTTGTGCACAACTATTATGGATGAGGCAAACTTTGATGGATTATGGTGTCAAATGTGACAAAGTGCCTCTATTTTGTGACAATGAAAGTGCAATCAAGATCGCTGACAATCCAGTGCAACATAGCCGAACCAAACATATTGAGATTCGTCATCACTTCATTCGAGATCATGTGGCCAAGGGAGACATTGATTTATTCCATGTCAACACCGAGAAGCAACTTGCCGACATTTTTACCAAGCCACTGGATGAAGCAAGATTCCGCGAGTTAAGGCATGAGCTGAATATCGTGGATATAAGTAACTTGGATTGAGGTTCTTGCATACACACACATACTCTACTAGTATCTTGTTTTAGATGTAGGCACCTAAGAAGGGGGAGCTAGCTCAACTAATGAGCTATCTTATCCTACTAGTGCATAAATTGATCAAAATCTTTCACATTAGCCATTTGAAGATGGCATTTGTGCTTCAAAGATGAGTATTGGTCTTGGACCCAAGGTTCATATCTTCGCGGTGCCATACCAAACAAACTCAAACATGGTGGTTTCGGCCACCGCCCTCCGTTGGAGGTTGGATCGTTTTTGTCTTTTGTTTGTGTGGTTCTTCTTGTCCTTGTGTTTGTGTTTCCGTGAGTGTGTGTTTTCTCGAGTCTCTTCCAGTGCAAGTGCTACACATACTCCTTTCTAGTAGTGTTGGATTTCCTCTACGACGTGTTCAGAAGTGAGGCGGGAATGCTCTTTGGGGTCTTGGTAAGAATTTGCATTCAGCCATAACCCAACAAGCTTCCTCCTATCAAAATCCTCTGGATACCCCGTGCCCACGGCCCTTGTACCGTGCGCACGGGCCCCCGTGCGCACGGGGCCTTTAGCCCGTGCACACGGGGTCTGCGGTTTCTGGCCCTGAAGAGGTGGGACGTGGGGGGTTTGGGTTCTTTCCCACCCAGTCGCCCCCTCCACGCCCCAGATCGCCTCCAGGCCGCCGCCGTCGCCTCCTTGTCGCCGGTGCTCCTCCGTGCGCCGTGGGACTTCGCTGCTCCGTGGAGATCTTCCGGGATGGGGTCCTCCTCTGGTATCTCCCTCCCCTTGTTCTTCTTTTTCCTCCTTTGGATCCGTTTTAGTCTAGGGTTTCCTCCTCTACTAGTCTAGGCCAGTCATTCCCGTGTGGTAGACTAGGGGCGGATGGGCATTACTGTGGCAGTTCTCCCTGCCGCACTCACTCCCGGATTTCGATCTGGAAGTGGTTGCCGCTGGGCGAACCCCGTGTCCACGGGCCTTGTACCGTGCGCACGGGGCCCCCGTGTCCACGGGCCTTGTACCGTGCGCACGGGACCCCGTGTCCACGGTGGTCAGACCCCCCGTGTGCACGGGGTACACAGTGGTGCCAGTCCCCCTTCTTCTCTGTCTTCCATTCCTCGCCAGCTTCTCGAGCACTTGTACTTATTTGTGTCTCTCGTGTTTGTTGTGCTTTGTTACTGTTGTGTTTCAGACTCTGCTGACAAGAGGTCCGAGCTCCGTCGCAAGCGCACCAAGGCAGGTTCCAGGGAATTCTCTTTGGCTCCTCGTCAGCTGTCCGAAGGAAGTGGTCAGGGCTCTGAGATGGGCCGTGTTCGCCGTACCGCCTCCAAGCAGCCAGTGATTGAAGCCTCCGAGGATTCAGAAGAGGAGTATGATTCGCAGGAAGATGCTCACTATGAGAACCCCGCAGATGCAGAGATAGAAGATGAGGATGATTCTGCTGATGATGTTGATGAGGAGGAAGGAGAGGAACATGTGCTCCCAGGAGGTCGGAATGTCAAGAATCTACCTCTCTCTAAGTGGACCAAGCCAGAGCTTTGGGCTTGCAGGAAGGATTTACCCTATGTGCCAAACACTGATGCAGGGGTTGACCCAAGATTCAAGAATGATTTTCAACACCGGGTGTTCTCTGAGCTGATCATGACCAAGAAAAACAAGTTTGCCCCCCACAAGCAAATCAATGTGGAGGCTCTTCGGGACAATGATCATACCTATCCCGGTGTGTATAGTGCTCTTGGGAGGCTTGGCTTGATCCCGTTCGTCGCCTTCCACCATCCGTTCAGTGAAGATCTTGTGATGCAGTTCTTTGCCACCGTATACTTCCACAGTGATGAGGCTCGCACTATGACTTGGATGTCTGGCACATATGAGTGTGAGGCCTCCATGGCCAAGTTCTCTGACATCATTCCGTATCGGTTCTTTGCTGAGGAGCATCCTGAGTATGGCCGTGTTCGTGAGACAGGTAGAGACAAGGATGAGATTGCTTTTGCTTACAAGCCAGACAAGGCCTTCACCACCGGTTCTATCAAACATTTGAAGCCAACCTATGATACTATGCGTCAAATTCTTAGGTACACGCTTAATCCTAAGACCAGGGACTCTCACAATCTGAGGAGCTCCATGTTGGATATCTTTGTCTACCTTCATAACAAGAAGAAAGTGGATGTTCTGGACTTCATGTTCTTTGAGATCAGGCAGTGTGTTCAGGAGAACAAGTCATGCATCTATGCTCCGTTCATCCAAGCTTTGATTGAGTCCGTCTGTCCCGCCAGGTACATTGCCAAGTACCGCACCTCCTTTTCCGAAGCATGATTCCAACTGGCTTCCGGCTGCTCCTCCACCATATGTGCCTCCCAAGAAGGGGCGCAACCCCAGGCCTGAGGATCGTGCTACCTACACTGAGGGATGTTCATCCTATGTGCGGATTCCACGTAGCAAAGGGAAGCAAGTTGCTACTGATGCCAGTTTCACCAGAGAGGAGAAGAACTCTCTTCTGAAGACCGTGAGCAACATGTTCAAAATGTGTCAGTCCATTCAGCACCGTCAGGTCAAGGAGATCAACAAGGGCAAGCTGGTGAGGCGTCAGGAGAAGGCTGAGCGTGCTGCAGCTGGTGAGGAGGTTGGTCCAGGGTCCGAGGACATCGACAGTGTGGCCATAGCTCGTTCTTTTCCCTTGGGGGGATGGCACTTTGATGATGATGATGATGCTTCGAGCGCACCTCCTCTTGTCTAGAGTCTTGTTAGCATCGCCTTTTCCCTTTTTGTTGTCTTGATGACAAAGGGGGAGAAGTGTTCTATTAGGGGTGTTTGCAGTTGGTTTCAGTTGGGTGAGATCTCAAGGCCTCGTTTCTCGTTTGTTTTGGTTATGTTTATTTGGCTTGAGATACTCTTATTTACTTGCTTTCGCGGTGTGGTCGTGAGCTACCTAGTCTATGTGAGAGACTATCTACTTTATGTAATTTATCTATGCTTATGTTGATATATCTTGTGGAGTATGATCAAGCTTCTATATGGTAGCCTCACGTTTTCTGCTCACCACTTTTGCATGTGATCTAGGCACCGTGTTGGGTTTTATTATGTTGATCACATGCCTTGACAATGTGGATCTAGGGGGAGCCTCATATGTGTGTGCTTGATGCATAATCAAGCATTTTTTTCTTGCACATATATAGGGGGAGCTCCTTTGATCAACTATTGTCGCATGGCTGTTTACTTAAGTTGTATCCTATATGCCATGTCCTAACCATGTTGTCATCAATGCACCAAAAAGGGGGAGATTGAAAGTGCAAGTATCACTTAGATTATATTTTGGTGTGATGGCAATGTGGTTAGTGGAACTAATGTTGGTTGCTAAAGTTTATCTCAGGACATTGGTTCCAAGGTGTCCATTGATGGAGGTGTGCGACCCCCCAGTCCAAAAAGATCAAAGGCGTGGTTACCGGCGACTCGAAGGTTTTTCGTTTTGGTTCGATTTGAGTCGTAGGTAAAACCGCACTATCAAGAGGGGTCTTCGTGGAATTAGTGTCGTGTGGGAATGCCTCCAAGACAGATACACCAGCCCTCCTACACCTCCTCAGATATTTCTCTTGTTGCGTGCTTTGCCATGGTGTCCTGTGATGTTTTCATCAGAAATCTTCTGGACACCCCGTGTGCACGGGGTCTCTGCCCCCCGTGCGCACGGGGTAGTCAGAATATTTCTGGACACCCCGTGCGCACGGGGCTGACTTGGCTCGTGTAACACCCCGCATGTAACTTGCCATATTTGTAACTCCGACTCTTGCCATTTCCGGCTATGTGTTTTGTTTTTCCCTCCGTTGTCGGGTTTTTGCCTTTCGTTTTGTATTTTGTCATGTCATGCATTTTCATATCATGTCATCATGTGCATTGCATTCGCATACGTGTTCGTCTCATGCATCCGAGCATTTTCCCCGTTGTCCGTTTTCCAATCCGGCGCTCCTATCTCCTCCGGTGCACCCTTCTTGTTTTCTTTCGTGTGAGTGTGTCAAACTTTCTCGGAATGGACCGAGGATTGTCAAGTGGTTTTATTATACCACCCGGAGACTACCGGTCAAGTTTCGTTCCATTCGGAGGTCGTTTGGTACTCCAACGGTTAACCGGGCCTCCGCAATGTCCATTTGAGTATCCAGCAAAACCCCCCTCCAAAACCAGCCCAAAGCCCACCAAACTCTCTTCCATGCTCTAGGTCGTTCGATCACGATCGTGTGGGCGAAAACCGCACCTCATTTGGAGTCTCCTAGCTCCCTCTACCTATAAATGAGTGGGCATCCCGAAAAACGAAATCTCAGACGAAACCCTAACCCTCTCCCTCCGCGCCGCCGGACGCGTCCGTACCCGCCGGACACGTCCGCCGCCGCGCCCCGTCCAGTCCGGAGCCGCCACGTGTCATCGCCAGCGCCGCCGCCGAGGCCCGCCGGCCCGTCCCCGGCCCTCCGGCCCGCCTCCGCGCCTGCCCGCCG